>NC_041002.1:39842037-40442037 GCF_004193775.1 Glycine soja
ACAGAAGTTCAAGCAAATCGGCCATCTCCTCATCCTCGTGAGCCTCTTCTCCGTCGCCGGGAGCTTCTGGGGGTGCCTCTCCTGCTTGGGCCTCGGCCAATCTCCGGGCCATGCAACCTCTGCCCTGAACTGGTCTGGAGTAGGGCATGAAAAAGAAGCGAAGCCCTGGTCTGCATGCTAAGGCTCATCTGGTACAGACAATCATGGGTCCGTACATGTGCTCGTGTGTTGGCCGCCTGCTGGCGAACCAAATGCCGTAAATACTGCTCCATGTCAAATGCCCCAGCCTGGCCAGCCTGATGAGGTGGTGGGGGCCGCCTGCGGCCTATGGAGCATCACCCTGAGCCTGTCTCTGGGTAAGTATTCTCAATAAAAGCCCGGGTGATGGGCGGCCGAATCACCTTGGTAGGTGCAACGGGGATCCGAACGACTGGCAGAGTCCTGTGATCAGTGCGGGGAATCCCGAGGCCCTGTTGGACTTATCTGGGTCCAAAGGGTGCCTAGTGGGCGCCATACCTGCAAAAATATAGATGGCATCAGCATCACTGAGCCACATGGATGCTCATCGTGTCAGGATGGCGTACACGCTGGCACTTCTGGCATGGGGAGGTCGGAATTATGATCGGTGGGCAGGATGTTCCTGAGGAGCAACGTCATCCATATCTGGGTCAGGGTGGTCATGTTGGTGCGCATGATTCGCACTCGCCTCCCTGCAGCAGTCCGGGCAAATCCTGCCCCGGTATACATAGCAGCTGGCGATGGCCTCCTCATCGAACCTGTCAGACCGGTTCCTCCTCTGGCCATACTCACATTCCTGGCCCTCTTCCAACACCAACGGATATCTAGGAGTTGGCCGATAGCGTCGGCATCAAACGGGATCCACTGACCCCTTACCCAGGATCTCATGTCACGCACGCCCTCCTCTGTTGGCCAAGCATTGGCATAAAACTCAAGGACTATTTCTGGATCAAACTTGGCCATGGGAGTAACCAGTGATGCCCACCGCCGGCGCCCTATTTCCTCCTGGAAATCAGTATACTCGTCGTCCCTGAGCTGGACGCGTCGCTCCTGGAGAAACGACATCCTTGATGGCCTCGAAGCGCTGCTGGTGTACAGCACTCCTAAAGCGGTGACTGTCATACTCCGGAGCGGAACTAGTTCCTTCGGCTGCCTTGTCCTTCCTGGACCTCTTTGAGGCAAGCTTCCTCGGGGCCATTTCCTGTGAAGGCAAAAATTTGGAAAGTTAGTTTTACCAGTGGGCATTACTCTTAAAACAAGAATGGCATACAACCTCCTCCATAAATACAAACATCAATGTAAATTTAGAGCAAGCTTATGCGCATGTTTCCTTACGAACGTTCACTTGCGGAAGACATCCTATTAACTAAGAAAATGCACCCATATACAATCAAGGTAGCTTCATTACCTAATTATTTACATGTACTTCCAAGGTGTATTTGTTATTTACATCACACACGCCTCCTTGGCTGAATTTACATACATGCATACTCAAAGCATTTTGGGGTACCAAAAACTGCACATGCGCTCATCTTGGTATTTCTAATACCCCTACATATACAAACTTCACGATGAATCTTGACTACCTACACAATAAGGTGCTACATTTCATGTCTTTTTTTCAAGTTTTTACTACCTAAAGCCGCATGCAAATTCAAACATATTTTCCTTTGTTGACTAAAATTTGTATTCAAATTAAAAGGTATATATTTTTTGTAATATGTTTTCTTCACATAACATGCAACATATTTATATATATTTTTTTGTGAGACATTTTGACTACCAAAAATTATACATATATACATCCAAGTATTTTGCTATCATACCCAAAGTGTAAATTGCCAAAGGTATCTTGCAACCTATTCTACACCTACACATTCATGACGAGCAAAATTCCTAAACATCTAGGCGTAGGGAAAAATATTGTAGTGTGGCCCATAGCTGATTGCTGGCCAAAAAGGGTAACTTTACCCAATATGCACCTCCTTTTATGTTCTTTTTGCATAAAATTTTAGTTTCTAGGCCTAGGATATATGCGGGGCAATTACTCTAGCCTTTTTCGGGAATGACTACATATCCCAAAAATGAAAAATATGTACAAACCAAGATGCCCCATGGGTTGTTTCCTTACAAAAGTCACGCGCTAATGCCATGAGGCATTTCACCGAACACTTGGTGGGCGCGCGTTTAGGCGTCAATAGCAAGAGAACGGGGACAATGTGGCTTGTCCCATTGTTTCAAAATGCATTATAGGCCTAGGGCCATCCAATACAAACCCCCAATTCAACCTAATCAAGCAAGAAAAACCAAAATTGCCTACATATTCAAACACATTCCCACAATTTAGAGCACCAAAAGGATATCAAAATACACCAATGAAAAGCTAGAAAGCTTAGGGATGGAACATTACTTGTTGGTGATGAACAAAGCGCAAAACGGAATCAAAAAACGGCGAAAATGATGACCCTGGGGCTGCAAATTCGTCAATCCCGTGGGTAGGGCTTTGAAAGGGGGGAAAAGAAGTTTTTGATGCAAAAACGTCCCCCTTTCGTCATTCTATAATTTGGTGCAGGGGTGGCTCGCCCAGGCGAGCTAACCTGCACATTTTTTTTTATTTTTTTTATTTTTATTTTTTTTTTATTTTTTTTTTGAGGGGAACATTAACCATGTCCCCTCCCTTCTCATGGATTAGCATCTTGCCTAACTTGAACTTACTTAGGTTAGAATTAGGTGTTGATTACTTATTTTTACTTTTTAAAACAAACAAATAGTAAAAGAAAGCTGCAAAATACAAAGGATACGGGGCTGCCTTGCAGCGACATTCTCTGCTTGTTTCGCGCAGAGAAGGGCAACGATGGTCGGTCGTGACCCCATCCCTACTTCGTTCGTCCTTAAGTACCTGCAAGTAATAAACAACCAGGTATGGCCAATCTTGACCGCGTCATTACTACCTTGATTGGTTTCTGCCGTTCATGTTTTGTCTCTACCCCAGAAGGTAGCCCAAGATGATCCTGCCCCTGTTTTACCACAACAATATGCATGCGTATGCGTATGCGTATGCATGAATGTTTTCAAACGCACAAATTTAGGGAAAGTTGGTTCAGGTTCAATTCTAATTAAGCGCTTGGGGGATCCCATGAACTGAGCGGAAGGGCTCAGGTGATCACAGATTAACGCAAGGTGTGAAACTAACGTGAGGACTAAAAGCCTCGAATCCACGTTCATTTCTTTGAAAGATTGTAACGAGAGATACAACAGACAGGAAATCCCTGGGGGAAATCCAGAAAACGCATAAAGATAAAGAACATGCAGCGACATCCTTAATTGCCCCAGCTTCTAAGCATAATTTGTTTGACTACATCAGAGTTCACAGGGTGAAGGTAGCTCTTCGCCATCCATGTTGGTAAGCACCAGGGCTCCTCCGGAAAAAGCCCTCTTCACAACAAAAGGCCCTTCGTAGTTCGGGGCCCCATTTCCTAAAGCTGGACGGCATGTAACCCACTAGCTTCTCATAGTAGAACACTGGCAGAGTGTCTACCATCATGGTGATCATTTCTCTCTCAACCATGGGAGGAGCTACTTGTGCGCCAAATCCCTCCATCGCCGCGCATATTCTTTAAAGGTTTCGCCCTCTTTCTTGAACATATTCTGCAGTTGAGTACGGTCAGGAGCCATATCAGAATTGTACTGATACTGCCTTAGGAAGGCGGTAATCAGATCCTTCCAAGTACGGATACGGGAAGCTTCCAAATTAGTGTACCACACTACCGCAGCTCCGGCCAAGCTATCCTGAAAGAAGTGTATCAACAGCTTTTCATCTTTAGAGTGGGCGCCCATCTTACGGCAGTACATTTTGAGATGGTTTTTGGGACAAGTCGTCCCTTTATACTTGTCGAAGTCCGGCACTTTGAACTTCGGGGGAATAACAACATCGGGTACTAAGCAAAGATCCGTCATGTCTGCAAACGGATAGTCCCCAAATCCTTCCACAGCCCTCAATCTTTCCTCAAGGAGATCAAGCTTCCTCCTTTCTTCAGTTGCCGGGGGCGGCCCTTCCATGGACAAAACTATTGGCGATGCTGCGATGTTGGGTTGAGGCAACGTGCCTGGTGCCGGCCCTTCGGGGATCGGGGGATAGAACTCGACATCCCTTCGAGCATAATCTTGAGGGTCTTTATGGACTTCGTCGGGCTGCTGAGGAGGCTCTCTTTCATGGACGGGAGAGGCAATGTGGCCCGCATCTTCTTGCAAGACGGGTGGTGAATAGTTGGGCGGCAATCCATAAGGGTAAGCCGCTCGGTTGTATCCCAGGTGAGGGCTGCCATCGTGCCCCAGTGTGTCCCTTCCTCGTCCTACTATGTTTGAGGGAGGATGGTGCGTAGTTGCCAAGAGAGTCGGGTCTGCTTCGGCAGCCGAACTGACAGCGGCGGCGGTGGCCGCGTTCTTCTCTATGAGCTGCTTCATACTTAACATGGCCTCCATCATGGAGGCCATTTGTTCTTTCAGAGCCGACATGTCGGCTTTCATCTGTTCCTGCGTCTCCTCTTGATCACCCATCGTTCTAGATTTGGATCTGGTGCGATAGGGATCCCTTGCGGCGCGTTTAGTTATGGTGTTTTTCCCTAAAAAACCAAACGTGAGGAGTGGGTAAAGAAAGAAAATGCATGCTAGAGATGAAATGTAGGAGTGATTTGATTTGCACAAGCTTTTTGGAATAGAAACATGGGACCAACTCATTTTATTTCAAAAAGGAAGTCGTATCCAGTCAAGGTCTGAGAGACCATACAAGTTTCCTAACGATTTCTAATTATGTGGGCCATTAAGTCTATCATATGCTGACAATAGCCGAGAAGCCCATGAATCTCTTCGGGGGTGGAGTAGGTGTCTGCCATCGCTTTGGCCTTGGCTAACAAGCGGGGAAGTTCTTGACTCCCGTTCAAGGTAAGAGCAAACCGGTCCATCCACATGGTTGCCTCTTGGTGTAAAGAGTCGATCACCCTTCCTCTAGCCTCTTTTTCTGCATATACTTGAGCATACTCATCCGCGATTCTATGCTCGTGGGCCGTGGCTAGACCTAACTCTTCTTGGTACTTGGCGATGATAGCTAGCATGTTGGTCTCCGTCTCGCATAAACGCTGAGACAAGCTTCTTTTGGACCTTGAACAAGCAATTAACTCCTCTTTCAGAACCATGCTATGAGCTCGCGACTGGTCTCTTTCTTCCCTTCGCAACTTGAGTTCACTATTGCTACCCCATAGAGCTCCGCGAAATTTGTTCCGTCCATACTCTTCCTTGCGAGCCCTCTTGGTCTCTTGTTCAAGGGCTCTTGCGGTAATTGCATTCTCTTCCCGTAACCCGGCACACTCCTTCCGAACGTGTGTAGCGGCCAACTTGAACTTCTTCTTGGCAAGTTTTGCCTTTCCTAACTCACTTTTGAGAGCTTGGACTTCTTCGTCCTCTTCCGGTGCTTCAAAACTCTCTTCGCTGACGACTTTTAACTTGGCGAGCCAATCTAAACCTCGTATATGAGCTTTCAGCCATTCGTGGTACCCACCAATGATGCCATTACGAATACCTCTAAGCTCTTGATCTTTCCTTAACGGGGTTTCCCATGCCTTATGGATTCTTTGTATAGTCTTGGAACTTTGTGCACCGAGATCCCTCACAAGGAAAGGAGACATGCTTTCTTCCGTCGGTGCTCCCCTCATGGGGTACCCTAGTTGTCTTATAGCGAGCGTGGGATTGTAGTTAATACAACCCCTCGTTCCTACCAGCAGAATGTTTGGGTATCCTCCACATGAGAAAAGGACTCCTTCTTTTCCTTCCTTCCATCGGGGGAACCAACTGATTGTTCTACCTCCTATCCCGGCCAAGAGCTGGTCCCAATCTATTCTCCTCTTTTCAGTACACGAGCGATGGCTCAGGAGCGGACATGAATGTCTTGTGTCTTGTCGGAACAAGTGCGAAACCAACCAAACACAGAGGGCGGGTAAGCAACAGATGATCTGTGCGCTACTCTTTTCGCACCTTCGGTCAAATGTGTCCAATAGATCTGCCAAGACAACTACCACCGGACTTTCCTTGCTATGGTGGTAGGCAAGGAAAGCGTCGATTGCTGCTAGGTCTACCAAACCATCCACGTTTGGAAGGAGGACGACCCCAAAAATTAGCAAAGCTAACACATCCATAAACGGGACCCAGTCTCCTTGATTGGCCATACCCCTCGCCTTGTCTTCTAGGTACCTCTGTGGTAGGCCCGCTATGCCGTTCCGAGTCTGTTTTATGCGGTCCAAACCTCTTGCTGAATCCTTGACCACAGTTGCAATTCTGCTCAAAGAGGGGAGACACCTGGAGGAAAGATATGGTTTTCTTCCCCCGAGAGGACATCCTAGAATTTCCTCAAATTCTTCAATGGTTGGTACTAATTGGAAGTCTCCGAATGTGAAGCACCTCAAAGGCTGGTTGTAGTATTGGGTAAGTGATACAATGGCTTCTATGGACACCTCTGCTATGGTTAACTCTAAGATCTTTCCGTAAGTCTTGCGGAAGGCTTGCATTTGGAGGGGTTCCATCAACCGCCCTAATTCCTTGATGCTGGTGGTATCTAGGCTTTTGACCTTGACTTGGTAGAATCTCTTGCTGGTTTGATTTGTTCCCATGCTTACTAAAGTGAGACAAAAGCTGGTGCAAATCAAAACTCCGATATCTCATGGGTGGGATGGATGAATGCATGATGGAATGCATATGACACAGATGCAATCTAGGAATGCGGGGGTCTGGGGAATTTGTCCCCTTCTTAGATACGACGTCTAGGGGTAGCAAAATGCCCCAACACACGTTTTTAAGAAGGCGACACGGACCCTCCGTTGGTTTGTTTACAGTAGGGATCAAGACAGAACCCATATGCAATGCCTATGCAAAAGACACAATGCGGGAATGTACACAGTATGACAATATTTACCGAACATAAGCAAAAGGGTATATGATACTCATGCATGGCAGTGTGAAAAATGGCACGCAACGTGTTTGCTCCATGCCCCTATTTAAGGGACCTATAAGGGAGAGAACTAACTAGGCTTTTAGCAATAATCCCCAAGGTAGTTATATCTCTCTTGATGGTTTCTAGAGGTATCATCCCCTTCGAAGAACATATTGTAGCAGTAGGGACTACTAGCAACAATAGGTTTTCAAAGAGAAAAGCTCTAGATGAGGGTTCACTGTAATCAAGCAAGTCGGAGACCTAGCATGATCACAGATTCACCTCCACTCCTTATGCTCCCATGAACCCGGGTATAGGGCCCTTTTTTCACTCGCAGTGTGTGCAAATAGTGTCGGTGTTTGTGTGCATCAAATGAATAAATATTTTACTTCATGCATACATTTTAAAACGCACTAAAAGCAACAAAGCGTTTATATCCACAAGAACATAATGAAAGGAAACCAACAAAGGGGTAAGTCACGGTAAAACATTGCACAAAATTAAATGGCCTAACTCTCTAAAAATAATCCCCAGTGGAGTCGCCAACTGTCACAACCTACCCTTCGGCGGGAGGGCGACGCGAGACTCGCGGGATGCGTGTTCCACGAAAGGAATACGCGCGGAGTCGCCACCAACGTTTATTTGAGGAAAACGTCGGAAAAACCGGAAAAGACGCGATCTACGAACTTTTAAGTGAAAGGTTCGGGAGTTGTATTTACGCACGGGGAAGGTATTAGCACCCCACACGTCCGTCCCAAGGGACGGCAGCCTTTAATCGAATGTGCAAACATGACTTTGATTTTTACGTTCCCTTTTATGTCCTTATATCCTTTATACCCTTTTTATATTTTTCTCTTTTTTGTGGTCGACAAGGGTGCTTCCCTTTGCTCCTACGTATTCCTCAATTTGGGATGAGAAAATCAGACCTACGTAGTTCTTTCTTATCAAGTGATTCTTTTTTACTTAAGAGGTGATCATTTTAAGGCGTTGGACCTTGAAAATGATCCATTTTACTTAATGAGAATTTGAAATAACAAACTTCAAAAACCTATTTTTGTGGACGAGCTTGACTAGGCGAGTTGATTTTAGCCTTAGTTTCACTTTAGTTATTAGTCAATTCGATTAAGAATGAGAAATCCCAAAGAGAAAACGTCCGATTGATTTTCTGCTTTATTTACTAAAAAGATGTTTTTTGATTATTATATTATTTTTTTACCTCTTTTTGATTTCCAACGTGGTTACGGCACGACCGAACGGTCGGAATTCATTTTAACCGAAGTTAACGGATAATACAATTCAAACGTTTGGTGGAAATTTATTTTATTTTTAAGTTAAGCGAGAAATGACTTAAGTAAAATGGCTTAAGCACGTCAACAGGGGGTATAAAAAGTAAACAAAACGAGAATAAAAATGCACGAAACACAATGTGGACCACCATGGGTGCATAGAATGAATCGAAAAGCTTGGTTCGAGGTACTTACCCGTTGAAGATCGAAGAACGATGAAGAACGAATGAAGAACGTCGAAGAACGGTCGAAACCTTCGCGAAATTCTTCACGGAAAACGTTACGGAAACGTTTCGGAAGCGCCTCGGCTTAGATTTTCTTCACGGAAACAATTTTTCCAAGCAAATTCGAAAGAGAGAGAAGTGCCTAAGGGGCTGAACCCCTTCCTTCTTCATTTCCTCCCCTATTTATAGCAAAATAGGGGAGGTGGTTGCCGCCCAGCTCGCCCAGGCGAGCTAGGTTGCTTCCTCCAGAAGCAACAGCCTTCTGGAGGAATATTCTGGAGGGCCCAAGTGGGCCTGGGTGCTATTTGCACCCCCATTTTTACTAAGTACACCCCCTCTGCTGTTTTTTGGTGATTCTTTTTTCGTAAAGTTACGGAAACTTACGAATTTCGTAACGATACTTGTTTTCTTTCCGTAATGTTACGGAACCTTGCGGATTACATAATCATCCCCTTTTTGACTTACGGAATGTTACGGAACCTCACTTAATTATGCAACGATGCTTCCATTGGATTTCCGGTGTGTCACGGAAACTTACGGATTGTGCATCAATATTTTTTTTGGTTTTCCGGCATGTCCTGGAATTTCACAAATCGCCTAATGATGGGTGCCAAGCACCTCACAAGGACCAAAGAAAGGTCGCATGTCATCAAGCAAAGGTCCCCGGACGAAATTAGGGTATGACAGACACCATGAGAGATGAATTGGATCGCAAGAAGTATCCCCGTATGCCATGGCATAATGTCCATTGTGCTCTTTGGGGACCTCCCTGTCGTGACATTGCTCGGCACTTTGTTCAACATTGGAACCATGCTAAGGTATACAAAATGATGTTATTTCATCTTAAATGTTTTATTATTATTTTCTTCATCCTACCTTACATGGTGAAGCATATCATAGAGAACTAAAGCTCCAAATGAACATGGAATTCCACTACTTATGCCTCACCATCACATGGTCCTCCCTCATTACATGGGAAGAAGCAAAGAGATAGACATTAATGAAAAGAAAGACAAAGACAAGAGGAAAGGAATTGGCAGGCAGGATTCATTTTCCTTTGTAGGAGAAAACACACCCAACTCAATTTTTTATTCTGTCTTCACTATTTTTTTTTGTCTTCACAACTAGTTTTTGTCTTCTCTATTTTATTCTTGTTTGAGCAACCAAACAAGAATCCAAAGAATAAGATTACTGTAATACCTGCTGAGGAAGAGGAAATCTGGGGTGCATTCTTCAAGGTAACGAGATGACATGAGGTTGAGGAGGGCAGATTGAGGAAGGCAAGGTTGAGGAGGGTAGATTGCAATGCCAAGGTGCATCCCTAGTTACCAAACAGGTCATAGCCATTCTAGTTAGGCTCTCAAATTGGCACCCTAGAATTGTCTTCTTATTAGAAGAGGTGTTCATGTTAAACATATTTACCTACAGTTGAAGATGATAGGTACATATTAAAGACTTTTACCTACAGTTAGGAGATGTAAGTAGAAGTTAATAACTTTTACCTACACACTATACATAGTAGGTAAAACCTATAGTGACAGACAATTAGTCGTCATTATACGCCCCTCAAAGTTGACGGAAGAAACATCCGTAGGACAAAGTCTATCATACATTTACCTATGGGTTTTTTATTTATAGTGACAGTTTTTGTCCGTAGGTATAGGTCATTTTTCTTATAGTGAACTTTTTATAACTTTAAAGAACTTGAGAAGTAAATCACATTACTGACCAGAGAAAAAACATAACGCATGAATGTCATGGTAATACTATATAAATTGTGTACATATATAAGGCATAGACTTTTGAATTGGCAGGTTTCATTCTTATAATCCACATAAAACTGGAAAAGATAAAAAGGCGTGTATATACATACTTTTATTTTGGATACGTCCTGCACACCATGCCATGGGAAGATTTTATAGCATGTCATCATAACTATTATGATTCTTGTGATCATTAACAAAAAAGAGTTTATAGTTCATATAAAGGAAAGAGAGTAGCCAATTGATGTCATGATAAAAGTTAAAGTAGTACTAACTTTTCACGTTGGCAGCAATTGAAATAATTTGTTGCGCTTAAAAATTGGATATTAATTGGCATGATAAAATTAAGGCTAAAATGTTGCTCCTTGTGAAATTGATAAAGTTTAAATTTCATCCTAGTAAAATTATTCGTCATTTTTGTACCATAAAATTATAATGTGTCATGTTTTTTTCCAAAGCAAGGTTGTTGTATCCAAACATACAATGATGGTTTTTTTACATCCATTAGGCTAAAATATTTTTTCATCCTCATAAACATAAAAATGTGTCGTTTTTGTCCGAAGTAAGGTTATTACACAACCAATGTAAAAAGTATCACATTTTATATCGATTGTACGAATAACCAATGTAAAAAAAAGTATTGACAGAAATTATACAGGAATTTTTTAACAACAGTGTGACTTTACATGACAAAATTTCATTATAGAATGTTCTAAAATTGTGTAGTGATAAAATGTAACACCCTAAACTATGGGTTTATAAAATATACTTCAAATACCTTCTAATCATCTTTATAAACAAGTGAGTTCAAAGTCTAATCATATAGGTTGTGACAAAATACAAAAAGATAGGATAATTTTTTTTTCAGAAATAAAACTTTTCACGAGATTTTCTCAACCTTTTTCTTTTTAATGAAAGCTACCAACTTGAAAAGAAAGTGATTTATTTTCATAATCATGTGTGACATACGTATTTACAAAAGATTTTCATTTAAAGCCACAAGTCATCATACATAATAAATAGTTAAACTTTAAATCTAAAAGATACATCTTTGAATAACATCATGTATGTATACAAAGGTCTAAGGTGAGCCTCCACGACCACTAAACATAAGTAAATAAGTATCAAAGTAAATAAGATGAATGAACACATATAAAAGTTCTTGAAACCTAGGTCTACTCATATCAATACACAAAAGTGTAAAACCTAAGTCTAAGAGCAGTTATCTACCCAAAACCTTGAAATAATTGTACCATCACAAGATATATGCCAGATAGAAGTGAACTTACTAATAAGAATCTTGTGAAAATCTTTCGAAAGGATCCTCAAGCACTCAAAGATGCTAACCCACAAGTGGGGATCCATCCTTCCGCTCGTCTTTCGAACTTGAAAATGTTGGTTTAATGGGTGAGTCCTCCGCTCCCTTAGAAGCCACAAACAAAAAGATATCACACACAAAACCTACATAACCATTTCATGTGGTTTACTAACAAGAAAACTCTCATAGTAACCTAACTGTATGTCTATCACACATTTTATTCATCTTGGGCCCAACCTGCCATCAAGCTTCTCCTACTTTAATGGTCTTATATAAACTTTCATAGATGATGATTGGAGTTCACATTTTGCTCGGTACAAGTGATGCTCTTCTCTCAACCATGGATATGGAAATGCTTTAGTCAGGAATGTCAATTGAGGCCTACGAGTGCCCCACACTAATTGGATCCACTATTCTTAGTTGGCTTATCACCACTCTTCATTCCCCTAGGTTTCTTTATACTGTTTGAACCGTCCCTCAGCATACCCATTGTGATTCATCTATCCTTTCTCAGCATCTCCTCACACTTTCGCATAGAATAGAGATTTGTTGTCCTCAGATTGTTGGATATGTGGTACATCCAAACGAGCATTGGACGATTATGCTATAACTAAGCCTAGAGCCAACCTCTACCTTAAGCACTTCTATCTCTACAACCCCACCTCACACTCGTCACGAACTTACATCCGCTTCTCATTCTGTTCTCCTTTCCTTTCTTTTGTTCTTGTTGTATATGTTTCCCTCATTGAGTCTTTGACTTCATAAGTTGTCACCATACATACAACAAGAGGTAATAGCATTGACTCATTTCACTCCCTTAGGGTACCATTACCATGGTCCCTCAATTGGACAAGTTCACTTCTCACACAAGCAAACTAGCCCACATCACTACTATGGAAGCAATTCACAAGCATAAAATTTCTACAATGTTGAGGGTCGAACATCCTAAGACCAAAACCAAAATATAGATAGGATCACAATATTTCATCACGACACCACAATTAATCAATGTATAAACATAAGCTTTCTAAAATATCGAGAGTCGCACACCCCTGGACCCAAACCAAACTGCAGAATATGTCACAATTAAGAAATATTCATAACTAATAGTCATACCATATCTCATCATGCACAACTTCATCATTCACCAATTATCCTTCTCATGCAAGAGACATCACCACTTGCAATCATACAATATCTCATCATAATATTTCATCACTAATTGATTATTCTCCACATTCTAGACCACATACTCACCATGAAAATGTACTCAATTCATAATTCTTGAGCCAATTTTAGAAGCATCAAACACACTTACAATTTATAGCTTTATTTTCATTATTCTACACAAATGCATTTAAGTCAAATTATGCACACCCTCATAATGTAGCTCCCTGTAGAGCTTGTAGGCCTTGGATCTTCTTCATCAATGAAGTCCTTTGCTTTTTGAAGATCAATGGTAGCGGAATGGAGAAGGAGGAAAGGTGATTGAAAATGTCACTTCAAGGAGAAGATGAGTCAAGAACAAGCTCACCACCATAGGAAGCCATAGATAAGAGCTTGAAGGTAGGAGAAGATGAGTGGCAGGAGAAGGGAACAAAATTTTGAGAGAGAGAAGAAGGATAATAAGGTCTAAACTTTGAAGTCTAATTTATCAAATCATCAAAGTTGCAAAATGCACACACAAGGCTTCTATTTATAGACTAAGTGTCACACAAAATTGGAGGGAAATTTGAATTTTATTCAAATTTCACTTGAATTTCAATTTGAATTTGAATTTGTGGAGCCAAATTTGGAGCCAAAATTTCACTTATTGTGATTAGTGAATTTCAGCTATGGTTCAGCCTACTAATTCAAGATCAAATCCAAGATTCTCCACTAAGTGTGTTTAAGTGTCATAAGGCATGTAAATCATGAAGGACATACAAAAAGTGTGACTATATGATGTGGCAATGGGGTGTACCAAGCAAATGCTCACCTCCCCCTTAGACTGGTTCGAAATTTAATTGGATTGGGCTTCTCCCAATTCAATTAAATTTCTCTCCCAACAAACATCAAATAGTGCACTTAATGCATGTGAAATTACAAAACTACCCCATATGTACAAAGATAAGTGGGTCCATACTTAGCCTATGGGCCCAAAATCTACCCTAAGGCTCATGAGAACCCTAGGTCCTTCTCTTTCATCTTTGGCCGAATCTTCTTGGAGTTTTCTATCCAATGCCTTTAGGGGATAGGATTGCATCAATTACTTCATAAAGATCTAGTGGAAGGTCAGTTGCTAGTGTGTTAGTGTTTTGTCCAAGGTTGGACTAAGAGGAATTGTTCATTCTTGCATCTTGATGCTTCTCATTAGTGTTTCTCATGGACAATTTCTTCATTCAACAATATTACATCTTCTTAGGCAGTTGGTGTTGGATCAAGTGGTCTCAGAATAATTAAGAAGGGGGGGTTGAATTAATTATTCCTAAACCTATACTAATTAAAAATTTACTCTTCTATGGCTTTTACTATGTTGTTAAGTAAATGAAGATCAGAAAAGAAACTTAACCAAAAGTAAAAGCGGGAATTAAAGTGCACAGCAGAAATTAAAAGTGTAAGGAAGAATGATACAAACACACAAGAGTTTTTATACTGGTTCGGCAACAACCCATGCCTACATCCAGTCCCCAAGCGACCTGTGGTCCTTGAGAGTTCTTTTCAACCTTGTAAAATCCTTTACAAGTAAAGATCCACAAGGGATGTACCCTCCCTTGTTCTCTTTGAACAACCTAGTGGATGTACCCTCCACTAGAACTGATCCACAAGAGATGTACCCTCTCTTGTTCTCAGTCAACAACCCAAGTAGATGTACCCTCTACTTGTACCACAAAAGATGTACCCTCCAATGTGTTAAGACAAAGTTCTCAGGTGGTTAAACCTTTGAAACTTTGTGAATGGGGATACAAAAGAATTCTCAGTCGGTTAGTCCTTTGAAATCTTTTGTATATGTGAAAGGGAAGAATCAAAAGAATTCTCAGACTGTGTCATTTTGAATTCTTTGACCAGGGAGAAGGGAGACACAAAAGAATTCAGGCGGTTAGTCCTTTGTTCTTTTGTAAAAGGGAGAAGAGAGACACAAAAATAATTCAGACGGTTATTCCTTGGCGAATTTCTTTTTGGCAAAGGAAGAAGGGAATGAAAAAGATGAATAGCACAGTTTTCAAGGTTTGAAAAACCAGAAAACTTTGGAAAGCTTTTGGCAAAGGAAGAAGAAGAAGAAGAGATTCAGAAATCAATTGGCAAAAGTTTGTTGTCTAAAGAATGAATTAATAAAATGCAAATCAAAGCCTTGCTTTTATAGACTCTTCAAGTCTAGTCAAGAGACCATTAGAAGAGTTATAACCTTTAGAAAAACTTAAAAACCATTTGGAAAAGTTATAACTTTTAGAAAAAGTTGAAAGTTATTGGAAGAGTTACATCTTTTGATTTTGTTCAGCAACTATCACTGGTAATCGATTACCAAATCAGTGTAATCGATTACACAAAGCTTTTTGTGAAAGGATGTGACTCTTCACAATTAAGTTTGAATTTCAACGTTCAAACACACTGGTAATCGATTACCAAATACTTGTAATCGATTACAACATTTTGAATTTAATTGGAATGTTGTAAATTCAGTTTGAAAGTTTTTTGAAAAACATTTTGCTACTAGTAATCGATTACAATAATCTGGTAATCGATTACCAGAGAGTAAAAACTCTTTGGTAAAAGGTTTTGAGAAAAATTCATGTGCTACTCAGTTTTTGAAAAAACTTTTTAATACTTATCTTGATTGAGTCTTCTCTTGATTCCTGAATGTTGAGTCTTGAATCTTGATCTTGATTCTTGAATTCAACTTTCCTCTTGAACCTTGAAGTGTACTTGATTCAATCTTGAACTCATTCTTTGATTCTTGAGATCATCATCTTTGTTATCATGAAGTGTTCTTGACTTTTGAGCTATTTGTCATCATCTTTGTTATCATCAAAACTCTTAGAATCAATCTTGATTCATCATGAAGCTTGCTTCTACGGTTGGTTCTTCCACTCTAATGTACCTATATTGATTGGCAACATATGGAAGATGAAGAGCTGATAAAATTTAATCTTCTGATCTTATTTAAGTAATCCATCTTGAGTCTTTCTTAATCATTTTGATTTTTAGAAACTCAAGAGTCAGAATCTTCGTCATTTTGATGTAGACCACAAAACATTGTTTGGTTTGGATCATATTTTATATTAAATTATAATTGAACCAAATTGAACCACATAATTTTGTTTGGTTCTGGTGATTTTTTAGTTAAAAACCAAATCAAGCCAAGCTACAAACACTCATAGAATTTATAATGGTAGAATGTGTTAGTTTGTGGGATGGGAGGTTTTCTAGATGTGAGTTAGTGGATTAGGAGGTTGAGTGTAACGCCTTGTTTTTCGTAAAACAAATAAAAAGACTTTTATTTAAAAATTAATAGAGTTTTTAGAAATTAAATAAATGAGAGAAAAGGGTTTTTGTTAATTAAAACAAGGCTTTCATAGTATTAGAAAATAAATAGAGTAAAATGATGTTTTAGAAAATAAAGGGATGTTTTAATTGGTTACTTATTTAATGAAAGAGTAAAATAAAATTCATTTTTATAAAATAATAATATAAAGAGAAATGCAGTAAATAAAAAGCTCAGAGTACCCTAACTATAAATAGAAACATATTAGGTCAATTTTTACAATTATGATATGTTTTTACACTCTCTTCTTCCCAAATTTGTTCTCCCTTCTTCCTTTCCCAAAACCCTCTCTTTTTCCCGCACACACCCAAATTTGTCCCAGTAAAACTATGATCCTGGACTCCTTAACCGTTGGATCATCCTGAAATTTGGACACTACCTTCGACACTAATTAATTTCTGTAGAGAGAGATATACCCCTCTCAAAGATACAAGTAAATTAAGACTCCAATCCCTTCTCCTCCTTTCGAACATTTGGAAACGCTAGCAGAGCAATTAGAGAGAAAGCTTGAGGAATCTGAGGGAACCGCTAGAGACTCGACTATCACTGTTAGACTACACACGTGAGCCCACTTAGAGGTAAGGGATGGGTTTATCGTCATTGGGTTTATCGCTGACATGGTACCACATTACATATAGGATTGAGTCTTAGTGTATCTGTTGCATAACGCCTATGTTGTACTTGAGATTTATTTTAATATTCAGAACATGTTACTTTATGTTATTCCACTGCTTAACTTGTTTCCTTTTGAAAAAATTTGGACGACCTTGTTTTAGGCCGGAGATGTTTTCATACCCTTATTTGATAAGTTTTTAATTTGATGATTCACATGAATGTGAACCTTTTACCCACATGAACTCTTTTACGTTTATTGAATAAAATAATTTTATGTAATTCCACATTTTCCATGTGTTTTATTATATGAATATGTATATTGGGATAGAAGGTGTCACATTGAGTGGTTATTATCCACTAATAACTCAAATGTATGAGCTTTAGGCTTGGCCTGTACAATATTAATTTTAAAAAAGGTTAACTATGTTTTTAGATCCAAAAATTTTCCAAAATTCAATTTTTAGTTCCTAAACAAAAGATTGACTTGTCTTGGTCCTTGAACTTTTGTTAATGCTTTTAGTCCTCGTCAACAAATATCACCATTAAGTGATAAGTGATATTAATCTTATTAATATTTTAATATTTATGGCGGGTCAAAAGCATTTATCTATGGTATTACAAGAACTCAATTCACATGAATTGAATGCTTGGTTCATTGATAGTGGAAATTAAACCTCACATGACAAAATGTTGTCTAACAATTTTTACCTCCATTGACATATCAATTTAACCAAAAGTCAAGCCAAAAAAATGATGAAAATTGTGCAAGTTAAAGTAAAAGGAGTAACTTCAATGTCAATGTACCAAGAAAGGTATGATAATTGTAAAACATGTTATTTACACTCGAAAACTAGATCAACATATTAATTGTTGCATAAATGCTAAGAAATGAATATTGTATTTGGGGACAGAGCCAAAGATGTATCAAAAGAAGGCTATTTTTGCTTTACTCAATTATTTAAAAATTAAAATTTTAATAAATAAGTATTTAATGAATAATAATTTTTACATCTATATGTACTAATAATTTTATGTATAAAATTAGAAATAAGATCTAATACCAATAGAAAATTACCAAATCAATAACTATGTAGTTATTAGTTTAACCTATTAGTATTTTTAATTTAATTATATATATATATATATATATATATATATATATATATATATATATATATGTGTGTGTGTGTGTGTATGTATGTATGTATATGTAAAAAAATTTGACAGAGAAGGGTGGGGTGGGGGCGTTAGGGCCCCTGCCTGCCCCCTTCTATATATCCTTGATCATTGATCAACATGAAATTTGATTTAGTTAAAGGTCATGATTTTACTACCAAAATAATGAGAGTGATGATTGACATGAAAGACTTGGTCACATCAACTTGAAGTCATTAAAGTTCATAAAAGATAAATTTTAGATAACAAATTTTGCAAGTGGTGTTTAAAGATAAGGCGAGTTAAATTAAATGGCTATAATGACAATGATTTTGACAAAGAAATTAATGGACAAGTTGTTGACATATAGTGACTAAAACACTTTCAACCCCCCTTCTAATGTGATTGTTGATATTTTAGTTGACAATAGAGCTCGACCTCTCACGTTGAGTACTTAACAGTGCAGAGGAAAAGATCCAATCAAAGAAAGAAATGGAAGAAGGCTACTCCACCAACAAACCTCCCTTGTTCAAACGCATTAAATATGACTATTGGAAGGAGATGACAGTTGCACATTTTGAATTCATGCACATTGACATGTGGAATGTAGTGGAGAACGGAAATCACAAAAGCCAAGAGCAAAGAAATAAACGAGATCCCATAAATTAGTGGACAGATGAGCAAAATCAAAGATTTCTACACAACTCAAAAGCCAAAAATGCTTTACTATGCACTCTATCAAAAAACCAATACACAAAAGTCCACAATTTTAGAAGCTCAAAACAGATGTGGGACACCCTTACCATAACATATGAAGGGTCGTCGCAGATAAAGAGGAATAAACTAAGTCTCCTTACACGTAAGTTTGAGTTGTTTACTATAGGGAAAGGAGAAGACATCCCATGTATATTTAGTCGCTTCCAAACCATATTAAATGAGCTAAGGTCTCTAGGTAGAACTTTGGATAATTATGATCATATTGACAAAGATTATGTGGACCTTGAAAAGAATAAACATAATCTTTGGGTGGACAGTGAAGAACACAAAAGATCTATGAAAGTTTTAAATGAACAGCATTTAAAGAATGAAGAATTTAAGGGTCAACATTGGCCAAACTTATTGGTGGAACAAAAAGTCATGACAAATTGTTACGAAATGGTAGTTGTCTCATAGACAAATCTATAAATGCATATGAGGGAGATATTTATGTTCATGATGAAGATACTATTGTTTTCTACTTTTGTGGAAAAGTTGGACATATGACATCCAAATGCAAGGATCGACCTAGGATGGGTGTGTCTAATGCATTTAAAACTAACAAGAGAGGACCCAAAAAGATGTGGGTACCAAAGGAAAAGATAATTCCTATTGCAAATGTCTTTGACAGCAAGAAGCAAATGTCTATCATGGTACTCAAAGAGTGGTTGCTCATGACATATGACAAGAGAAAGGTGTATGTTTCAATTCCTAAATCCCTATCATGGTGGAACCGTCACTTTCAGAAGGAATAAAAAAGAGCAAATAACAGGAGTAGGTAAGATAGGTATACATCATTATCCCTATATTGATAATGTATTATTTGTTGAAGGACTCAAAAAGAATCTATTGAGTATAAGTCAGTTATGTGATAGTGGATATGATGTTTACTTTAACAAGGATAAGTGTATCATCCAGAATAAGGATGGGTCCTTACTCTTTTCTGCTAAGAGGAAAAGTAACCTCTATAAGATCAAGTTGGGTGAACTATCAAATCAAAAGGTATCGTGCTTATTGTTTCTCAAAGAAAATCATTGGTTGTGGCATTAGAAACTTGGTCATGCTAGCTTGAGGTTAATCTTAAAGCTGCAAAAGCCCAACCTCATGAGAAGACTACCAAGTATGTCATACAAAGATGATTTACTTTGTGAGTCATGTCAAAATGGTAAACAAGTTAAAATCTCTTTATGAAGTAAAAATGTTGTTTCCACCTCAAGACTTCTAGAGTTGTTACATCTTGATTTGTTAGGACCAACCCAAACAACATCCATCAGTGGAAAGAGGTATGGACTTGTCATAGTGGATGACCACTCTAGATGGATATGGCTTATGTTCCTAGCCCACAAGGATGAGTCCTTCAGTGTCTTCTTTAAATTCTGTAAAAGAGTTCAAAATGAAAAAAGGTCGTGCATTACATCAATCAGAAGTGATCATGGAAGAGAATTGGAAAATAAAATTTTCCAACTGTTCTGTGAAGAAAATGATATTCTTCACAACTTCTCAACTCCTAGAACACCACAACAAAAAGGTTTAGTTGAGAGAAAGAACATGACGTTACAAGAAATGGCAAGAACCATGCTTAATGACAATGCTACTCCTAAACATTTATGGGTTGAAGCAATGAATACAACCTATTATTTACAAAACAAAATTTACATAAGACACATAATGAAGAAGACTCCTTATGAATTATGGAAGGGACGAAAATCCAACATATCATACTTCCATCTCTTTGGGTGTAAATGCTTCATTCTTAACACTAAAGATAACTTGGAAAATTTTATTCATAGAGTGATGATGGAACATTTCTTGGATACTCTGAAACATCTAAGGCATACATAGTTTATAACTCTAAAATCTTGGTAGTTGAGGAAGCTATTCATGTGATGTTTAATGACACTGAGCCTCAGCGACAAAGCATCAATCAACACCAACACTAAAGTTGCAATGTCCACTCAACATATGGACGACCCTCAAGAAGAAGTAGGGAACCCACTGAACGCATAATGAGAAGAAACCATCAAGAAAGACAAATCATTGGTGATCCAACAGATCATATTCAAACAAGATCATCACTTAGATCAAAAGATCATACTACATTGACCTTAGAAATGGAACTCAAACACATAGGTGAAACTAATAAAGAATTATCAGAGCCAGATGATTTCTTTGTGGAATTGAGATTGGAAGAAGGCATAAGCGACAAAGCATCAATCAACACCAACACTAAAGTTGCAACATCTAGTCAATATATGGATGACCCTCAAGAAGAAGTAAGGGAACCCAATGGGCGCATAATGAGAAGAAACCATCCAAAAAGTCATATCATTGGTGATCCAACAGATCATGTTTAAACAAGGTCATCACTCAGATCACAGGGTGAAGGCAATGCAAGATGAGAACTGGGTGAAGGCTATGCAAGAGGAGCTCAACCAATTCCAAAAGAATGACATATGGAAGTTAGTAGAGCTACCAAAAGACAAGAAGGCTATTGGAGCCACGTGGGTCTTTTGTAACAAGCTGGATGAGAATGGTAAGTTGTGAGGAACAAGGTAAGGTTATTTGCAAAAGGTTATTTGTTGCTCATAGTAATATGAAGTTATATAAAATGAATGTAAAAAGCACATTCCTCAATGGTCTAATCCAAGAGGAAGTTTATGTTGAACAACCTCTTGGATATGAAAGTGACACTCTTCCTCATCATGTTTTCAAACTTAACCAAACATTGTATGGACTCAAGCAAGCTCCTCGAGCTTGGTATGAAAATTTGAGTTCTTTTCTTTTGGAAAATGGCTTTAAACAAGGAAAAGTTGACACAACTTCTTTTCATAAGAACTATGACTTTCAGTTTATATTAGTACAAGTTTATGTTGATGACATTATATTTGGTGCCAATAATGAAATGCTGCATGAGGAATTTTCCAAGCTGATGCAGACAAAATTTGAAATGAGCATGGTGGGAAAGCTTATGTTTTTCCTTGAACTGCAAATAAAGAAAACAAGCAATGGAATTTACATTCATCAAACCAAGTATGTGAAAGAACTTATAGAGAAGTTCAACATGGACGATGCAAACGAAATGAAAATACCTATGCATCCAACCCTATACCTTAGACTAGACGAAGAATCTATAAAGCTGGACAAGAACCAATATAGAGCAATGATTGGGTCACTTCTACAGTTAACAACGCCTACACCAAATATAATGTTTAGTGTTTGCTTATGTGCAAGGTTCCAAAAAGAACCAAGGGAAGTCCATTTATCTGTTGTTAAACATATTTTTAGATATCTTATTGGAACTTTCAATCTTGGTCTGTGGTTTAAGAGAAGGGAAGATTTCAAACTCACAAGTTACTGTGATGCTAACTATGCTGGAGATAAACTTGAAAGGAAAAGCACAAGTGGAAGTTGTCACTCCATTGGTGGAAACTTATTAACTTAGATATGCAAGAAGAAAGGTTCAATTGTGTTGTCTACAACTGAAGCAGAATACATATCAGTTGCTAGTTGTTATGCTTGGATAAAGAACGAGCTTGAAGATTACAACATTTATAAGAGTAAAATTCCTATTTTCTACTATAATAAATTTGTTATTAGTCTTTCACAAAAACCCACATTGCATTCAAGGGAAAAATATATAGAAATTAAGCATCATTTTATAAGAGATTATATCTATAAAGGGACAGTGGATCTACAGTTTGTACCCACTAGTGATCAGCTTGTTAATTGTTGGATCGAGTGGCCTAAGAATAATTAAGAAGGGGGGGTTGAATTAATTATTCCTAAACCTTTACCAATTAAAAAATTACTCTTTTAAGGCTTTTACTTATGTTGTTAAGAGAATATGGAGTAGAAGAGAAACTTAACAGAAAGTAAAAGCAAAAATTAAATACACAGCGGAAAGTAAAAGAGTAGGGAAGAAGGAAACAAACACACAAGAGTTTTTATACTGGTTCGGCAACAACCCGTGCCTATCTCCAGTCCCCAAGCGACCTGCGGTCCTTGAGATTTCTTTCAACCTTGTAAAAATCCTTTTAAAAGCAAAGATCCACAAGGGATGTACCCTCCCTTGTTCTCTTTGAAACCCTAGTGGATGTACCCTCCACTAGAACTGATCCACAAGAGATGTACCCTCTCTTGTTCTCAGTCAAACCCAAGTAGATGTACCCTCTACTTGTACCACAAAGGATGTACCCTCCAATGTGTTGAGACAAAGATCTCAGGCTATTAAACCTTTGATACTTTGTGAATGGGGATACAAAAGAATTCTCAGGCGGTTAAACCTTTGAACGCTTTTGTATTAGGGAATGGGAAGAATCAAAAGAATTCCCAGACTGTGTCGTGTTGAATTCTTTGACAAGGGAGAAGGGAGACACAAAAGAATTCAGGCGGTTAGTCCTTTGTTCTTTTGGAAAAGGGAGAAGAGAGACACAAAAAGAATTCAGGCGGTTAGTCCTTGGCGAATTCTTTTTGGCAAAGAGAAAAGAGAATGAAAAGATGAATAGCACAAGTTTTCAAGGTTTGGAAAACCAGAAAACTTCAGAAAGCTTTTGGTACAAAGAAGAAGAAGAAGTTCAAAGAGATTCAAGGCTTGTAAAGGATTGTAATGAAATAATTGTTCAAGATTGTTGTTAGAAAGATTTTTCAAAAATGCAAAACAAAGCCTTGCTTTTATAGACTCTTCATGTCTGGTCAAGAAGGCCATTCAGAAGAGTTATAACTTTTAGAAAACTTAAAACCCATTTGAAAAAGTCAAAACCTTTTTGAAGATTTACATCTTTAGATTTTTCAGAAACAAGCACAGGGAATCGATTACCAAATAAGTGTAATCGATTACACAGCTTTTGAGTGAAACAATGTGACTCTTCACATTTAAATTTGAATTTCAACATTCAAGGACACTGGTAATCGATTACCAAAACATTGTAATCGATTACAGCCTTTTGAAAATATTTGGAACGTTGTAAATTCAGTTTGAAAACTTTTTTCAAACTCACTTTGCTACTGATAATCGATTACAACAATATGGTAATCGATTACCAGAGAGTAAAAACTCTTTGGTAAAGGTTTTGTCAAAAACTCATGTGCTATTCAAAGTTTTGAAAAAAACGTTTTTAATACTTATCATGATTGAGTCTTTTCTTCACTTGTGAATCTTGATCTTGATTCTTGATTGTAGGCTTTCTTCTTGAGTCTTGAATTCTTCTTGATTCTTGAACTCTTGACTTGTTCTTGATTCACTTGAAATGTTCTTTGATTCACTTGAGTTGTTCTTTGATCTTTGAGCTTTTTGTTCATCACCTTTGTCATCATCTTTTGTTGTCATCATTGTTATCATCAAAACACCTTTGAATCATTTTTGATTCATCATGAAGCTTTGCTTCCACAATCTCCCCCTTTTTTATGATGACAACTTCTGAAATCAAGAAACACACACACACACTTTTTCTTAGTCGATCACTCTTATAAATGCTCCCCCTTTGTTTTTGAATTTATGCTTATCTTAAAATTAAATTGATTACTCGTGTGAGTTCTTGATTTATCCCTATTTCTCTCCCCCTTTGGCATCAACAAAAAGCCAAAGTGCATATCATACTTTAAGTATGCAATTATATCTTAAACATTCATAAAAATATCAACCACATCATGAAGTAAAAACCATGAAGCAATAATCATAAATAGATTAACTTATAAAATCCACATAGTCAAATAACATACTTGTTCAACCAAACCATGCAAATAAGGAAATAATAAATTGTTCAAATATAATAATATAGAGATTTATTTTGATAAGTCACTAACATCTATTAGTCCTAATTCTCTTCTAATGTTATAGAAGGTATCTTTACTTAGTGGTTTTGTAAAGATGTCTGCAAGTTGATTTTTAGTATCCACAAATTCTAAAACAACATCACCTTTTAAAACATGATCTCTAATAAAATGATGCCTAATTTCTATATGCTTGGTTCTAGAATGAAGAACTGGATTCTAAGATATGTTTATGGCACTTGTGTTGTCACATTTTATGGGAATGTGATCTAATACTATTCCATAGTCAGATAGTTGTTGTTTCATCCACAAAATTTGTGCACAACAACTACCAGCAGAAATATATTCTGCTTCTGCTGTGGATAAAGCTACACTATTTTGTTTCTTGCTATTCCAAGAAACAAGTGCAGACCCTATGAATTGACATGTACCACTAGTACTTTTCCTATCTGTTTTTGATCCAGCAAAGTCTGAATCTGAGTATCCTGCTAGGTTACATAAAGAATTCTTAGGATACCATAATCCTAAACTAACTGTTCCTAATAGATATCTTATGATTCTTTTTACTGCCAATAAATGTGAAAACTTTGGATTTGATTGAAATCTGGCACACATGCATACACTAAACATAATATCTGGCCTACTTGCAGATAAGTAAAGTAGAGATCCAATCATACCTCTGTATTGCTTCAGATCAACAGGTTGTCCAAATTCATCTTTGTCAAGATAACAACTTGTATTCATAGGAGTAGCCAAGTGTTTTGAGTTTTCCATTCCAAATCTCTTAATGAGTTCTTTGCAATACTTTGCTTGATTGACAAAGATCCCATCATTTGTTTGTTTGATTTGTAGTCCAAGAAAGTAATTTAACTCACCCATCATGGACATCTCAAACTCACTTTGCATATCAATAGAAAACTCCTTGCACAAAGATTCATTAGTAGATCCAAAAATTATATCATCAACATAAATTTGTACTAACAAGATATCATTATCCTTTCTTTTTATAAATAAGGTGGTATCTACTTTCCCTCTAGTAAAATTCTTTTCTAATAGAAATTTACTTAATCTTTCATACCAAGCCCTAGGTGCTTGTTTTAGGCCATAAAGTGCTTTCTTTAATCTATAGACATGGTCTAGTTTTTATGAATCTTCAAACCCAGGAGGTTGTTCCACATATACCTCCTCCTGAATTAGACCATTTAAGAAAGCACTTTTGACATCCATTTGATATAGTTTAAAATTCATAATAGATGCATATGCTAATAACATCCTAATGGCTTCTAATCTAGCTACAGGTGCAAAAGTTTCTTCATAGTCTATACCTTCTTCTTGGTTATATCCTTTCGCTACAAGTCTAGCTTTATTCCTAATTACTTTACCATTTTCATCTAATTTATTTCTAAATACCCATTTAGTTCCTATGATTGGATAATCTGAAGGTTTTTCTACTAATTCCCATACATCATTTCTTTCAAATTGATTTAATTCTTCTTGCATAGCTATTATCCAATGATCATCTATAATAGCTTCTTTAAAGTTTTTAGGTTCTATTAATGAAACAAATGCCATATTATTGCATAAATCTTTAAGAGAGTGTCTAGTTGTTACCCCTTTTGAGATATCACCGATGATGTTGTCAAGAGGATGATTTCTTGAAGTTTTCCATTCTTTGGAAAGATTATCATTTTCTTGTGCTGTGTCATCTTGATCATCCTTGTCTTCATCATCTCTTTTTCTTTTCAGATTTCTTTCTTCATTTTGAGTGTCTTCCAAAGCATCTGCAATATCATCAACGAACTCCTTTCTCGGGGAGGTAATATTAGTTTCATCAAAAGTAACATGTATTGATTCCTCAATTGTCATGGTTCTCTTGTTGTATATTCTAAATGCTTTACTATGTAAGGAATATCCAAGGAAGATACCCTCATCTGCCTTGGCATCAAACTTTCCTAGGCTTTCTTTACCATTGTTTAGAACAAAACATTTACATCCAAAAACATGTAAATGTGCAATGTTTGGTTTTCTATTGTTGTAAAGTTCATATGGGGTTTTCTTAAGAATGGGTCTGATTAAGGCTCTATTCATAATATAACATGCGGTGTTAACCGCTTCTGCCCAAAAGTATTTTGGAAGAGGTGTGTCATTTAAAAGAGTTCTAGCAATTTCTTCTAGGGCTCTATTTTTCCTTTCTACTACTCCATTTTGTTGGGGTGTCCTAGGTTCAGAAAAATTGTGTTCTATTCCATACTCATCACAAAACATTTCAAAATCATTGTTTTCAAATTCACCTCCATGATCACTTCTGATGGAGATAATTTTGAGATTCTTTTTGTTTTGAATTACTTTGGCAAGTTTTCTAAATGCATGAAATGCATCATTTTTATGAGTAAGAAATAAAGTCCAAGTATATCTAGAATAATCATCAACAATTACTAATGCATAGTAACTTCCACCAAAGCTCATGACCCTAGATGGTCTAAACAAATCCATGTGTAATAATTGCAATGGTTGAGTGGTGGAAACAATATTTTTAGATTTAAAGGATACTTTTGTTTGTTTACCTTTTTGGCATGCATCACATAACTTATCTTTTTCAAATTTTAATTTAGGCAATCCAATAACCAGATCTTTTGAAATTAACCTATTTAGATTATCCATGTTAATATGAGAAATTCTCTTATGCCATAACCATGGATCACAATCTTTACTTAAAAAGCATCTATCATTTACAGATTTTTGTTTTAGATCAATGATGTAAACATTATTTTCTCTAAAACCTATATGTTCAATATCTTTGTCATGCTCATGCTTAATAACGCATTTTTCATAATCAAAAGATACTTTATATCCTTTATCACATAATTGACTAACACTTAATAAGCTATGCTTTAAACCTTCTACAAGCAACACATTTTCAATAGGAGTAGAAGAACTTGTACCTATTTTGCCGATTCCAATAATTTTTCCTTTGTTGTTGTCGCCATATGTAACATGTCCACTTTTCTTGGGAGAAATAGTTGTGAATTTTGATACATCACCCGTCATGTGCTTGGAACATCCACTATATATGTACCATTTCTTCCTTACAGAATCTTCTTTGTTAATCTCATCAGATTTTGTCATGAGACATAAGTTGACTTGGTCTTCATCATGATCTTGAAATAACCTGTTCCTGAAAATACTTTTGAAATACAAAGAATCTAAAGAGGTCATTCTACAAGAAACCTACTCTAATACCACTTGTTGGATCGAGTGGCCTAAGAATAATTAAGAAGGGGGGGTTGAATTAATTATTCCTAAACCTTTACCAATTAAAAAATTACTCTTTTAAGGTTTTTACTTATGTTGTTAAGAGAATATGGAGTAGAAGAGAAACTTAACAGAAAGTAAAAGCAAAAATTAAATACACAGCGGAAAGTAAAAGAGTAGGGAAGAAGGAAACAAACACACAAGAGTTTTTATACTGGTTCGGCAACAACCCGTGCCTACCTCCAGTCCCCAAGCGACCTGCGGTCCTTGAGATTTCTTTCAACCTTGTAAAAATCCTTTTACAAGCAAAGATCCACAAGGGATGTACCCTCCCTTGTTCTCTTTGAAACCCTAGTGGATGTACCCTCCACTAGAACTGATCCACAAGAGATGTACCCTCTCTTATTCTCAGTCAAATCCAAGTAGATGTACCCTCTACTTGTACCACAAAGGATGTACCCTCCAATGTGTTGAGACAAAGATCTTAGGCTATTAAACCTTTGATACTTTGTGAATGGGGATACAAAAGAATTCTCAGGCGGTTAAACCTTTGAACGCTTTTGTATTAGGGAATGGGAAGAATCAAAAGAATTCTCAGACTGTGTCGTGTTGAATTCTTTGACAAGGGAGAAGGGAGACACAAAAGAATTCAGGCGGTTAGTCCTTTGTTCTTTTGGAAAAGGGAGAAGAGAGACACAAAAAGAATTCAGGCGGTTAGTCCTTGGCGAATTCTTTTTGGCAAAGGGAGAAGAGAATGAAAAGATGAATAGCACAAGTTTTCAAGGTTTGGAAAACCAGAAAACTTCAGAAAGCTTTTGGTACAAAGAAGAAGAAGAAGTTCAAAGAGATTCAAGGCTTGTAAAGGATTGTAATGAAATAATTGTTCAAGATTGTTGTTAGAAAGATTTTTCAAAAATGCAAAACAAAGCCTTGCTTTTATAGACTCTTCATGTCTGGTCAAGAAGGCCATTCAGAAGAGTTATAACTTTTAGAAAACTTAAAACCCATTTGAAAAAGTCAAAACCTTTTTGAAGATTTACATCTTTAGATTTTTCAAAAACAAACACAGGGAATCGATTACCAAATAAGTGTAATCGATTACACAGCTTTTGAGTGAAACAATGTGACTCTTCACATTTAAATTTGAATTTCAACATTCAAGGACACTGGTAATCGATTACCAAAACATTGTAATCGATTACAGCCTTTTGAAAATATTTGGAACGTTGTAAATTCAGTTTGAAAACTTTTTTCAAACTCATTTTGCTACTGGTAATCCATTACAACAATATGGTAATCGATTACCAGAGAGTAAAAACTCTTTGGTAAAGGTTTTGTCAAAAACTCATGTGCTATTCAAAGTTTTGAAAAAAAAGTTTTTAATACTTATCTTGATTGAGTCTTTTCTTCACTCATGAATCTTGAGTCTTGAATCTTGATCTTGATTCTTGATTGTAGGCTTTCTTCTTGAGTCTTGAATTCTTCTTGATTCTTGAACTCTTGACTTGTTCTTGATTCACTTGAGATGTTCTTTGATTCACTTGAGTTGTTCTTTGATCTTTGAGCTTTTTGTTCATCACCTTTGTCATCATCTTTTGTTGTCATCATTGTTATCATCAAAACACTTTTGAATCATTTTTTATTCATCATGAAGCTTTGCTTCCACATTAACATATTCACAAAACCCCTTACTAAAGAAAGGTTGATTTTTTTAAGGAGTCAACTTGGAATGGACTTTATAAAAGATTAACATAATATTTATATGTCATCCACCGTCACCTAGCATCCAGAGGACCATCTTCCAATGACTCTAAGTAGACATCCATGTACCATCATCCAGCGTATCGATAAACATATGTAATGTGTATTAATTAAGTTAAACACAACATTTTAGTAAGTGAACATTGTAGCACTTTTTTCTATGTCACTTCTTGACTGGCAGGCTTGATGATTCTTTTTCAAAAAGGCCATTTAAGCCCTAAACACAAACTCATAAAAGCATTTTCCCTTTCTCAAAAACAAAACTCTTCACCTTCAACACTCTGCAACTTGAACCTTAACCCAGAAAACCTCTTCCATGCCCTTTGAGAACTCACCTGAAGAAGAAATCATTCCTACCATGGATTTTACCACCATCCTCACTGATGACGAACCAACCATCCATGTCAAACACTACTTTGACATCATTGAGTTAGAGAAAGTAGGTCTCAAACTCGACGAGACTCTACTATTCTGTGGTGCAAGACTATACTTCAATGAGCCTCAACTTATCTACCTAGAGCTCATCAGAATGTTCTGGAGAAAATTTGAGTTCTTGAATAGCAAAGCCATTGTGTCCTGGCTCTTGGAGTTAAGGAAACTCTGTCAAATGACTCCATTGCCAAGGCCACTAGGTGTCTTCGTGAGGGCAACACCTATTATGAAGGTTGGGAGAGGGCCTATGGTTGTCATGTATCCAAAGCCCTTTACAAAGAAGCTGCAAAAAAAATTTGGTGACCAAAAGATAATAGTGTGCAACCTAATGTGTGAAAGGGCAAACATCATCAATAAGAGCGGCCTTCATAAGGCTGGTTTGGAAACAACTCTCTTTGACTTACACAAGTTTGTTCTCCTCCACCTCATGGAAAATCTTCCTTTTTATTTTCCACACAATCTACATTAACATTCTCTGCAATTCAAGGGGTTTGGGAATTGGACGACATTTACTATGCAACATTTTTTAACAAGATTCTATAGGATCAAAGATTCTATCATGTGTTTGACAATATCGACGAGGACTCCAAGCACACCATTATAGTCAAGGGCTCTATTATTGCCAAGCAATAAAAGTTCAAACCAATCTAAAGGCTATGAAGGTTGTGATTAATCTAGCCTAAAAAGAAAATCCTCACGTGGATGAGGAAGATATAAAAAAAATGAAGCAGAAAAGATTGGTCAAAGCAATTGTTGATGAAGATAAAGGTTTGAACAACTTTGGCATTGCCAAGAGGGTCCAAAAGATTATGAGTGAACAACAGAAGAGAAAAAAGAGAAGAAAATATACCCAAAGGGAAGAAAAGGAGGAAGAGTTTATGGCAAAAGATAGCATGAACAAAGAGATAGCAAAGGGTGCATTCACTGCTATTCATCCAGTAGCCATTACTCCCAAGAAGTAGTTTGAGGAAAAAACAACCACTCAGAAGTTGAAAGACTTAAGTGAAACTAAGAATGATGATTATGACAATGTTTTACTTGTTCTAAGGAAGAGGAAGGTTGATATTCAGAAGCAAGCATCTCCTACCCCTAAGAAGGCCAGAGTAACTAGAGCAACCCCTACGGCCAAGAAACCAGTTATTCCTTCTAAGTTTCCAAGAAGATTAAAAACTAGAGCAACCAAGGCTAATCCAAAGATTATTGATAAGGAGTGGGCTCCTCCCAAGGCAACTTACAAGGAATGGACTCCTCCCTCTCCTCCATCATCATCAAGCAGTGAGATCACACATGATGCTCTTATCTAACCACTACAAATGCATCCATCCACTACATCCAAGTAGTGTCCTCTTCCATCTCCTATCCATCAAGAGAAGTTCAGAACCACCCAAAAGAAGAAGGTGGTAACACCTTAAAAATTTACAACTCAGGCTATAGTAAATATTGTGTTTGTGCAATCTGTGAAAGCTTAATCATATTGAAATTAATTACAATGAGGATTTAAGTTAAGTGATTTAGAAAAAATGGAATTATATGTAAATTATTTTGTGTGACAAGTTTAATGAAATTTGAATTTAATTAAAATCAAAGTTTTATACTGGGTAAATTTATACTATGTATATAATTTAATTATGTTTTTCCCTGAGATAATTAATCTTGAGTGAAATCTCAATTAATTATTCGTGTAATTAATTTTCTGTAACCAACATATATAGTACTTTTCACTAGATGTGTTGTAAGAGCATAGGAAGTTAGTTCCATGGTTATTAAACTCTCGATTTAACTCGTTAATTTTTATGAGTTTATGAGTCTACTTATCCTCTGTAAGTTGATTCGCGTGTAAACTCTCTTTTTAGTAAACTTTGGGTAAACTCGATAAACTCTAAGTAAACTCAGTAGACTCTCGAGTTTACCATCGAGTCAAGAGTCATCAAGTTAAAAAAATTAGACCAAACTATAAGTCAATTTGAGTTGTTTTCTGTATGTTTAGTATTCAACATACCTTCATTTAGTGTGTTGTGCCCGAATCAAAAAATTATCATCTTTAATAACATCAAACCCTCGATGGGAATATTCTATTACTACTATAACATCGGTAAGTTATTATCTAGTAGTGATGCATTACTAGACTTGGTTATTTAAGTATTGTGAAATTTATGATTTACTATTTTGCTTTATTGTATTGTTGAAATGTTTAATTTGTATGTCATTTATAGATATTTTGTTATTCCTTTTATATGAAGTGGACTCTTACGAGTCTACGAGTTGAGCCCACGAGTCGAGTTTATAGAACTCTCACAAGTCTATGTAAACTCTAGAGTTTGATAACCTTGGTTAGCTCTCCATAAATCAACACTTAGGCCATTTTCTTTTAGACCCTATTCTAAGATTGTTATGCCTAGTGAATCTTTGCCATTTTGGGTGTTCTATATTGTGGAAATATGTTTGGTATGATTGGGATTCAACTTGGGTTGATTTGGAAGACATGGGAATGAAAAACACACTTTTTTGAGGTTCTATAGCTACTCACGCTTAAGCTTGGCATTTTTCTTAGGCACCAATGTTGCTGTCAGACATTGGGACTTAAGCACAAGAAAGTTGGCACTTAAGCGCTAGATAGTGGAGCTTAAGTGCAAGGTAGGTGTCGCTTAAACGCCACTATCTGTCAGGCACAAGTGTATTGCTTCCAAATGGATTCTAAGATAGAATTTCCCTATTGATATAAGGATTTGGAATTATATAAATAAGTATAAATGTTATGAGTGAAGTATTTACTTTTACTAAGCATGGGTGAGTTAGAAATTGAATCAAATTGAATTTGAATTCCTTGCCCTTTAACCACTATTATTAAATTGTTATTGAAATGATCCTTCAACTTATTATACATTAACATGATGGAATGAGTCTACCCCAAAAGGTTATATTTTGACATGATTTAATTGATTATTGTGAATGGAGTTCTTTTAATTGCTACAAATAAATTGTTATTGATTGAATTGGAGACCAGGAGGAATTGTGAGCCTCAAGCAAATTATGCACTGGAAACCTTGATTGGTTGTGTGCTTGTATATTTATATGTTGTTTGGTGTGATTAAGGATTATGGGATCCTTGAGGTGGGACAAATGGACTCAATGCATGAGTGCATTTGTAGAAACTAGAATTTAACTCTAGTGATAATTAAGATTCATTGTGACAAACCACGAATAAAGATTTAATAAGAGTGTGAACCTAGTAAGTTATTGGTAGTAAATCTTAGGAACCTTTGCACACTGGAGTACATTTTTAAGAAATTGACCTAGAATGAGCCTTAGGACCTTTACTTGGAGAATATGGACTATGATATAAACTTTGCATAATATTTTAGAGAAGGATTTCATAAAATTTAATAAAACATGTGATGGAACATGAACTTAATTCATAGAATGGGTGATAATGCTTTATGGCATTGTTGTGTGTTGTGATGTGTTGTTGTGGTGCATGATACATGTGTTTTCATAAGTTGAGTTTGATTCTTGTATGATAACACTTGTTTGTGAGTATAGAAGGAGAGGGGAAGCCCATTCTCGTTTAGGTCATGGTGAAATTGTGTAGAACGTGACGTGATCATGATGTGGACAACTAGTCATTCAAGAAATATGATCTCTTTGTGGTGGCTAGTTGTTAAGGCAAGCTTTAGAGAGGTCACATGGGGAGCTCCATTTGTGTTATTTGTTATGTTTGTGAAGGACATGGTAACCATGGACTGACCACTTAAGATAGTGGGAAAGATGTGGATCTTCATGTGATGCGTTGATGAGATCAAGTTTAGTTGACCGTCATCCAATACCATTGACGGAGAAGCCCACACTGACCTGTAAAGGGCAATCCCAATGAGAAAATTCATTGAGGAGTTACTCCTCAAAGATTGGATGACCACACAGTGGTACCTGGGGATGGATTGGTGACTTGCTATTTCTTTGGGGTATAGTGCAAAGTTTGTGGTCTTATTTCGAGAAGGCAACCCCAACAAATGCGAGACATAACTAGTTGGTGAGAGCCTGCCAATGTACCATGGTGAAGGTGTACTCTCAATAGTAATCCAACTTAAAATGTGTAAAACCTCTGAGTCTCAGTCTTGTCTTGTCATGTACCAAAGATGGTAGATTAGGTTTTAATCTTATGTTGTTATCATTTTTGTATGTGACTTAAATGTATTAAGTATCAAATTTCACGAATGTAAACATGTTTTATAATTGTTTAGCGAGGCATAATTGAGAATGTACAAATGAGTTTTTAGTGTTTTGTATTGTTTTTATGGAAATCAAGTATTTTATAAATTAAATTGTTTGTTATTGAAAGATTTCATATTGATGGATGCCTTATGTTATGTATAACAAGAATTATCTAAATATGGCTTATTGTTTTTAAAAGATCTCGAGTCATGACGTTTAAAAGTGAAAGAAAAAAATTTGTCACGATTTTGAAAAAGAAAAAAGAAAAGAGAGATAGTTGGAGAATTTGTCTTAAGTTAATTCTTTTATTCCATAATTTCTAAAATAGATTAAGAAAAAACATAATAGTAACCAGGGTTGTGAAAAAGGTACCTTTAACGGAAGAACAAATATTTCCTTTGGCGTTCATTTCATGTAATCCTCAAAACCAAAAATCAAGTGTTTTTTTTAAGAAGTGCAAGGAGAGCCAATCCACAGAGAGTCTATTTCTATTTCTACTCCTGATTGGACGAGATATGACTATGAGCACACATCATTAGAGGCCTACAAGGCTCTATCTTCATATGCTATAATTCATCTCGAGTCTCCTAAATGGAAGTGTCAGGTTCACTCTAACATAATAAAAATGCAACCACACTAGTTGGCTTTTGCTGGAACATAGCAACATGTTCGTCCATCAATAGAGGTGTCACTAGAAGAAGCCTGGAGAAATCTAATGAACTCAAAGAAGCAAAATAGAACTCAAAATAGCATACCTTTGGATCAGTTTGAGAAGTAAAGGATGGACGCTTCTCAGGAAGTAGAACCTCCAAAGGTTGAGTGACAGAAAAAGATCAACATTTGGATTCCCCTAACAAAGCTCTTACCAGTAAATCCAGCTAATCTAGATCTCGCCATTTCTGAGTACTCCATGCTAGGTGGTCTACATGCTCATATGTATACTTGCAACTAGGCCATTGCATATCCACCTAATTTGTACATCTCCAAGGCCACTGAAATTAAGATAATTGCAGATAAATTTTGTCGTCATCTACCGATATGGAATGCAACAAAGAAGAAAGGATTCAAGCTCTATCACTATGCTAAGATGCCCAATAGTAAAATAAAGGTGGAAGTGGTGAACATTCCAAGAAACTAAAGTTTCCTCTTTAGTAGAAAGATGTTGATACAAGATCAATATATGTTTGATGCAAAGACATTCTAGAATTAGATTGCGAGGAATTACACATTAAAAGCTTCATCATTCGACTATGATGGAAGTGATAATTTTGACCACCACAACTTCGTTCAATTACCACGTCCTGTTAAGACGTATCACTTTGATTATGCTTATGTGTGCTTCACAAAGGACACTGATAGTTATGCCTTCATCACCAGGTTGAAGAACCTTCCCATCATCTTCAATGAAACCACTTATGATCTTACGAAGATGGATGAAAGGGACTTCAAAGATCATGTGATTCAACTCCATGATGCTCAAAAGGTAAGGAGGGAGAAGTTTGAAGAGGAGCTTGCTGGAAGAACAAATGCTGAAAAACTCCAAGTTGAAGCTATTGCTAAGGTTGTGGACAACAACATTATTAATGAGGTTATTATTGATCTCAATAACACTTATGTCATGGATTAGAACCCACAAACATCCAAGTCAACTCAAGCTGATGAGGTTATCAATCAACAGAAAGAACCTGTGTCCAAGCAGTTAGAAACCTTACATGAAGCTACATCCAGGAAAAAGGATGTTCCTGATGCAGTGATTGTCTATTCCACAAGCTCATGTCTCCCACCTATCACCTATGCACCTTCAAACACTATGACCAGAGATCAAGTTCATGATTGGTCAAGCAACACATTTGTTGAGCGTCACAAACAAGAGAATGAGTAATTCAGACTCTCTATGCAAAACGCCATCACCACTTAGTTCACCAATCTTGGTGCTATCTTGCTACAAAATATACAACAAGCCCAAATGTCTCTATTTGGAGCTGTGTTGCACCTCCCGTTATTGCGCTTGCTATTGCATCATAATTCGATCCTTCACCTTCATCTATCCAGCAACCACCTGCTATTGAGGAACCACCAACAACAAGTGTTCCATTTGCCCCAACAGAAGCTACACCACCATCACCATTTTCACCGTTACCAAAACAACCTCCTCTACCACCACAAGTTCAAGAGTGATAATGATGTCTGATCATCATTTCTTTCTTTGAACCCTAAGTCATTTTGTTAATGACGAAAGGGGGAACAGGTAAAAGAAATTTTGACCTTGTAAAGTGCATCTCTTAAGTAATACAAGTGGTTTTCGGAGCTACTTTATGTGTTTATTTTCGTTGTTATATACATACATACATATTATATATATATATATATATATATATATATATATATATATATATATATATATATATATATATATATATATATATATATATTTGCATGATCATTCTTTATATTCATCTTTTCTATATCATGCATTATAGGTGTTGAACTTAAGGGGAGTTTACAAAAGATTTAAATATATTTACTCTGATATGCTCTTATACATAACTTATAATCATGCATTACCATTTCTATCTTATCATGATTATGTTTTATCTCAGTCAAAATTTATATTATTTTTCATCATCGAAAAGGAGAAGATTGTTAGGTTTGGACAGTCTGCTAACCCTATACGACCTATCCTACCTTGTATTTTGATAATTACAAAGATATAAATTATTGATGAACTAATGAGTTATTGTTAAATGACTAGAACCCACTATATAAATGAGCTTACTTGTTATTAAATTATATTTTACAACTCTAGTAAGTATGCATCCATTCATAAGTGGAAAACAGTTTTATAAAGACATATTCAATGTCCACTACGCTGTTAAAATAACCAACCACATCCACTTATTGTAAAAACCAGTGTTTACACACTGAGTTGTTTTTAGTCATGTCCACTAGACTTAAATCACTTACGCACTTTATTTTATATCTTCATAAGTGTCATCCAACAAAGTACTAAAGGACAATGTTATCTACAAAGGGAAGCACACGATCTCACTTTTCGAATTTTAGTTTTCTCTCTTTATTTGAATTGCTAACATTTGAATTTAAGGAAAGGACAAAATAGAAGGGAATAGAAGGAATTTGTAGAATATTCGTTCAAGGGTGCTTTTATTGCGGAAGAGGAGCACATTTAGTTGTTTGTACTATTATTCTTATCAGAATGCACCACGTTGCATCACCTCCAACTATGAGACAACGATCATTTAAAGACTCAATGCTAACCATGTAAGGTATCATTCACTGAAGTCTATAAAAGGTATCTCTTGCTCAAGGAATCAACAATGAAATATACACTTAATGAATACTAGCAAAAGTTCTCTAAAGTGAAACTCTGTCAATTCAGTGGACGACACACTTAATACTTAAACGTTCATCATTTGCTTTGCAAAATTTATCTGTATTGTGAAAGCCAGAATTGACTTAGTGTTAAACAATATTTAAGTATTCTTAGATTCAGGGAGAAATATGAGTGAATTTCGATGCATCTCCCGTCATGTGTTTAGAGCATCTGCTATCTATGTACCAACTCTTCTTCAAGGAAACCTATATTAACATGTTTATGACTTAGGTACCCAAACTTTCTTGGGTCCTTGTGTGTTAGTTTTAATAAAAGATCCTTTTGGGACCCATATCATTTTAATATTATTGCTATTTTTCTTAAAATAACATGTAGATGTACCATGTCCTTTCTTTCCACAATAAAAACAGGTTAAGAAAGGATAACTATATTTTTGTGTGGATGCAAAGAAATTTTTATAAAATTTTTGTTGTTTATCAGGTTTATATCCTAATCCTACTTTATCAAAAACACACCTTTGCTTTCCTAATATAATATCTAGATTATTTTTGCCAATAGAAAATTTGGCAAGAGAAATTTTTAAATCTTTGATTTCTTCTATATATTTCTTACAACAATTACACAAATTAGATACTTCTATATTATCATGCATGGTAGAAGAATGAATTGTATCATTTGATCTTAAAGTTATAACTTCAGTCTTAAGATTTTCTAATTCTTCATTTAATTTTAAAACTTATTTTTCTAAATTTGAAATTGTTTTCTTAGAATATGAAACCAGTTTTGCAAGTTTAACTGATTCTTTATGTAAATTAGCTAGTGCATCTTGTAATTCATCAAATGAGATGGATAAGTTGTTATCAAAAGATGTTACCTCTTCATCGCTTTCATAATTCTTGGCCATCAGACTCAGGTTTACAACTTCATTTTCTGAATCTTCAGATGAGTCCATATCACCGTCATCCCATGTAATGTAGGCCTTTTTAGCCTTCATTTCATTAAAGACTTTCTTTTCAAATTTCTCTATTATTTTCTTTAAAATTGGGCAATCAACCCTCAGATGTCCAGGTTGATTGCATTCATAACATTTTGGAGTAGAGGATGAATCTTCTGCCCTTTTCTTTGATTTAAAATTTGATCTTCTTTGATTTCCTCTGACTCTTAGAAATTTGTTGAATCTTTTTACAAATAGACTAAGATCATCATCTTCGTCTATTTCAATCGAATCCTCCTTATCACTTCCTTCTTGGGTTGAAGATAAAGCTTTAAGAGCAATTCCTTTCTTCTTCTTTTTTATCATTCTCCTCATGTTGATTCAATCTCATCAATTCCATTTCATGTTCTTGTAACTTTCCAAACAAAGTAGCAAGAGACATGTTAGATAGATCTCATGATTCAATAATGGTTGTTACCTTGGGTTGCCATTCCCTGCTTAAGCATCTCAAAAATTTATTGATAAGATCTTCATTTGGAAATATTTTTCCTAAAGATGCAAGATGATTAATTATGTGTGTAAACCTCTTTTGCATGTCTTGTATGGTTTCATTTGGATTCATTCTAAATAATTCATATTCATGAGTCAAAGTATTTATCCTAGATCTTTTCACATATGTTGTTCCTTCATGGGTTACCTGTAGGGTATCCCACATATCTTTTGCAATTTTACAATTTGATACCCTAAAGTATTTATCCATCCCTAAAGCAGATGTAATTATATTTTTGGCTTTTAAATTGTATTGAACTAATTTTGTTTCCTCCTCACTCCATTGTTCCTTAGGTTTTTCACTAGTTGTATTTCCTGCCACCATAGTGGGAATGTAAGGTCCAATTTCTATGGCTTCCCAGATATTTAGATCTATAGCCTCAATAATGTAGAAGCAAGCTGATGGAAGCTTGCTTGTGGAGCTTCTATGGAGACTGGATCTTTGAGCTTCAATGAGGTCCTTTAATGGTAATTTTCCACTATGGAGATGCAGCGGAAGACAAAGGAGAAGAGGTGAGAGGAGGCGCCATCCACTAGGGAATAAGCCATGGAAGAAGGAGCTTCACCACCAAGATGAGCCTTGCATAAGAAGCTTGGAAGGATGCTTCAATGGAGGAAAAGAAAGAGAGAAGAGAAAGAGAGAGGGGGGAGCACGAAATTGAAGGAATAAAAGAGGGAGAGAAGTTGAACTTTGAGTTGTGTTTCACAAGACTCTCATTCACCAAAGTTACAACAAGTGTTACACATGCTTCTATTTATAGACTAGGTAGCTTCCTTGAGAAGCTTTCTTGAGAAAACTTCCTTGAGAAGCTTCTTTGAAAAAACTTCCTTGAGAAGCTAGAGCTTAGCTACACACACCCCTCTCATAACTAAGCTCACCTCCTTGAGAAGCTTCCTTAAGAAGATTCCTAGAGAAGCTAGAGCTTAGCTACACATACCTCTCTAATAGCTAAGCTCACCTCCTTGAGATGAGAAGCTAGAAATTAGCTACACATCCCCTATAATAGCTAAGCTCACCCCCATGACAAAAAACATGAAAATACAAAAAAAAAGTCATTACTACAAAGACTACTCAAAATGCCCCGAAATACAAGGCTAAAACCCTATACTACTAGAATGGCCAAAATACAAGGCCCAAACGAAGGAAAAACCTATTCTAATATTTACAAAGATAAGCGGGCTCATACTTAGCCCATGGGCTTGAAATCTACCCTAAGGCTAATGAGAACCCTAGGGCCTTCCCTTGGATCTTTGGCCCAATCTACTTGGAGTCTTCTATCCAATGCCCTTGCGGGGTAGGATTGCATCACAAGCTTCATGATGATGAATCAAGTATAATTCAAGTAATTTTGATGATGACAAAAAGCCTAAAAGAATTATGTCAAGATTGAGTCAACAAGTTCAAGATCAAGATTAAAGAAAAGACATCAAGAAAAATCAAGATTCAAGAGAAGATGATTTCAAGATTCAAGAGAAGAAACCAAAAAGCAACAAGTCAAGACTTCACAAGGGAAGTATTGAAAAAGATTTTTCAAAAACCAAACATAGCACAGCTTTGTTTTACAAGAAAAGTTTTTCTCAAATTTTTCTAAGTTACCAGAGTATTTACTCTCTGGTAATCGATTACCAGTTTCCTGTAATCGATTACCAGTGGTAAAGTTTGATTTCAAAAGCTTTTAACTGAATTTGCAACATTCCAAATGTTTTTTTAAATGGTGTAATCGATTACAATATATTGGTAATCGATTACCAGTGTATCTGAACGTTGAAATTCAAATTCAATTATGAAGAGTCACATCTTTTCATAAAATGCATTGTGTAATCGATTACATGGTTATGGTAATCGATTACCAGTGACAAGTTCTGAATAAAAAGTCAAGAGATGTATGTAACTCTTCCAATGGTTTTCTCAAGATTTTCTCATGGTTATAACTCTTCCAATGGTTTTCTTAACCAGACATGAAGAGTCTATAAAAGCAAGACCTTGACTTGCATTCAAATAACTTTTACAACTTTTGAACTTCTTTGAAAAACTTTTGAGATATCTTGAAACCTTTGCTTCTCATCTTTCTTCTTCTTCCTTTGCCAAAACGTTTTCTAAGTTTTATGTTTTCCAAACCTTGTTCTTCTGTAGAAAACAAAAGTGTGCTATATCTTTTCATTTTCTTCTCCCTTTGCCAAAAAGAATTCAACAAGGACTAATCGCCTGAATTCTTTTTGTGTCTCTCTTCTCCCTTTTCCAAAAGAACAAAGGACTAACCGCCTGAATTCTTTTGTGTCTCCCTTCTCCCTTTTCAAAGAATTCAAAAGTACACAGTCTGAGAATTCTTTTGATTCTTCCCTTTCCCTTAAACAAAAGATTTCAAAGGACTAACCGCCTGAGATATCTTTTGTTCCCCCTTTACAAAGATTCAAAGGACTAACCGCCTGAGAACTTTGTCTTAACACATTGGAGGGTACATCCTTTGTGGTACAAGTAGAGGGTACATCTACTTGGGTTGTTGTAACTGAGAACAAGAGAGGGTACATCTCTTGTGGATCAGTTCAAGTGGAGGGTACATCCACTTGGTTGTTCAAAGAGAACAAGGGAGGGTACATCCCTTGTGGATCTTTGCTTGTAAAGGATTTTAAGGTTGAAAAGAAATCTCAAGAACCGGTGGTTGCTTGGGGACTGGATGTAGGCAGGGGTTGTTGCCGAGCCAGTATAAATTATTGTGTTTGTCTTCTTCTTCCCTACACTCTTTAATTTCCGTTGTGCACTTTTAATTATCGCTTTTACTTTTGGTTAAGTTTCAATTATTTTTCTTTACTTTCTTAACTTTGTAGTAAAAGCCTAATTAAATCTAGTAACATTAAGAAGGATAAGTTTTAATTAGTCAAGGTACATTAATAATTAATTCAACCCCCTCTTCTTAATTATTACGAGGCCACTTGATCCAACATATAAAAATTTGCATATGGGTTTTCCAATAATGGTAACCCATACCATTAAAAATAGGAGGCCTATTTATAAAACTCCCTTCGGGAAATAGATAGTTAGATGAGGCCATATTCTTGAAGTTTCTAAACTTTATACAAGAATGAAGCTCTGATACCACTTGTTGGACAAGTGGCCTCAGTTATCTTAAGAATGAGGGTTGAATTAAGATGCAAAAATTATTCCCAATGACAATTTAACTCTCTTTTTGAATTAACAATGCAACCTTAATATGAATTACTCAAAAGACAATTCAAAAATAAACTTCTTTAAAGCAAAAGATAAATAGCAATAAATAAAAGAAGTTAAGGGAAGAGAGAATGCAAACTCAGATTTTATACTGATTCCGGTCACCCCCTGTGCCTACGTTCAGTTCCCAAGCAACCCGCTTGAGATTTCCACTATCTTGTAAAAAGCTTTTTACAAACTCTGAACCACATAGGGACACCCTTCCCTTGTGTTCAGATATCCTTACAACTTAAGAGACCCTCGGTCTCTTAAACATATCTCTTTGAATAAGAAGAAGAAGAATTTTCTCTCTTTAAGAGAAGAATATTACAATTGAATATCGATCAAGATTCCTTATTGAATTTGCAAGTGTTTTGGCCAAGGAATATTTTGAGAGTGATAAAACAATTTGGTTTTGAGAGGATAAGACAATGTTGTTCAGAAAAACTCTAAGGAATTTCGTATCCCAAGTCACCTATTTATAGGCTTTTGATGACCATTCAAAAACTTCTTGAACAGTTGTGACTCTTAGGAGTTATTTTCGAAAATTCCTTACTGGTAATCGATTACATAAATGTGGTAATCGATTACATAGTTAGTTTCTGAAGAGTTTTGACTTTTCAGACTTGAAATTTGAATTTTTTGTGTCTAGTAATCGATTACACAAATGATGTAATCGATTACAAGCTTTTAAAATTTAAATTCAAATTTATAAAAGTTGTTACAAACAATTTAAACTTCTGGTAATTGATTACATACCTTGTGTAATCGATTACAGACTTTTAAATTCAAATTCGAAATTTTTAAATTGTTTCAGAAATCAATTTAGCCACTAGTAATCGATTACATCCTCTAGTGATCGATTACCAGAAAGAAAATATCATATTTTTTAAAAGATAATTGTTCTTAAAAAACTTTTGTAAAATATTTCCTTTAGTCAATTAAGGAATTCTTTCTAAGATCCTAACTAAGTACATTGTTCTTCTTGCATTTCTGAATTCTTGACTTGAATCGCGCTCATCTTTGACATCATCAAAACTTCATATCATTATGCTTCTACATGCACTAGTAGTGACCTAGAGAATACTTGTGTAGCCAAGAGTGACACGATAAAATACTTGTTTGTAATCAAGTTTTGATTAGTGGAATCATTTATAGTAACTCTGTTTGAGTGAACCAATATAAACCAAGTGTTTCTACTTCTCTCCCTTAAGCTATCTTGTTATTATTCTTCTACGCTTACTTTGACATACTTAGTCGCCAAGTGTCTATTTGAAAAATCTTTGTGAAAATCTTATTTACTTATCACTAGATGATAATATTTTGTTTTCACCAAAACTTGTTTCATATCAGTGGAAAACATAGTCAGTATCTATGTTTTCCATAATTCTTTGTGAAAGAGCTTTTATTTGCAAAAAGTTATTATGTTTGATTAACACATTATTCAATTTCTCCTTCTAGTGTGAATGTTGATATATATATATATATATATATATATATATATATATATATATATATATATATATATATATATATATATATATATATATATATATATTATCTTCAAAATTTAAATATAGTCCTAATATGCATATAAGATATCTCTTGTATCTTTAATTCTAACTTGAATTTCAATATTTTCTTAAAATAAATTATCAATAACTTAAAATAGCAAATACCAAAACATAAATTATTTATCATAAATCTAAAATATAATTTATATGTTAAAAATATTTATTTATTTATTTATAGAAAAAATTAATTATAATATATATTTATATATTAATTAGAAATATTTATTTATTATATATTATAAATTTTAGATGTATAAAATAAATATTTATTTTATGCAATGCAAGGCTAAAATACTAATTTTATCTTTTATGTTTTGTTGCAATTAGTTAGTGTGATTTTAAATAAAATTGATGATAGATTAGATTTTTTAAGAATTTTATATTGGTTGTAAGCCTAAATACAGTCATGGACATTTAAGAATTATAATGACAATTCTTTAAATTTAAATTCCCTATTTCTTTACAAGTTTCAGTTTTTTATTTCACAAAACATTTCTAACAATTATATTATGCTTTTTAATTAATTACTTTAAAATTACTCAAATTTGTAATGATGTGAAGGTAAGATGTGTTTTTCCTCATTCTTTTGGTCAAGATCTAGAAAATTATTTGTTGATCTATCCTATATATTTTTTTTTTGGAAAAATGCTAATCACATTCTTATAACATGAAGTTATAAAATTGACTTAGAGGTTAAAAAAAAAAGATTTTGTGTTTTCGAATTTATCTCACTAGCAAAAACTATTAACATTACAACCAACAACCAATATTGAACGATAAAAGAAATTTTTCAGTTACATTATCTTTCTAACACTATGTATTTAATTGATAGAAATTTATTAAAAATCATTCATTTTAATAATTTTTTTCTCACTCTATTTTGATTTAAAATAGGAACCTACTAAAACTAATAATTTATAATAAATTTTAATCATGAGAATATTAAAATAAGAGTGAGGGAGAAATTGTTACTAACATTTATCGTTTTCGAGAACAATAACTACTAAATAATGCACCAGATTTAACAAAACAACACTTTTATTAAATCGAATTCAAAAGTAAAAGATCAGAACCATACCCATGTTACTTCTTAGGTACATCACCATGTTATTTTACAACAACGACCTAGATCTACGATCTCCACCCAGCTAGTGGAGAAACATCTTAATATCCTAGTAATTCAATGCAATCGGATCAGAGGCAAGATACTTCTTAACAGAAAAAACATAATAAAAAATAAGACATAACTCAGTGTTTTTAATGATATTCTTTAATAAAAATTAAAATTTTATCTCAATAATTTACATCAATAAAACGTCTATTATCATATAAATTGGCGAGATAAAATTTTAATATTCATTAAAAAATAACTCAAAAATCACCTGACTTAGTCAACCTAAGTTTTATCCCAGAATGGCAGAATGAACGTAGGAAAGTTACTCATGGTGAGAAATCAATTCTGAGCGCAGGCTTTCGGATTACACGTTGAACCGATTCTCTGTACTTAACAAGTAGTTGCTCTCCCATGTGACGAAGGACCTCAGCTTGAACTAACAACATTCCAGCACTTTCAGCCAATTGCTTTGTCTCTTCCAATTTATGTTCATTTTCTGCAGTTGAATTAATGCTCCTCTTGATCTTCACAACATATTCTCCGACGCGCTCATCAAGGTCCACATGTACAGTCACCCCTGACCCTGCCTCTAACATTTGTACTACAAATACAACGCGCATGCTTGTGTCAATATCATGTGAGTTTGTTAACTTTTTGAAGGAAAAATGTGTTTTTAGCTAGTCTACAATTAATGTTATTATATTGTTGTATCAATAAATTTGTTCATTAAATTTTAAGAAACACATAAATTTAATCTCTTTTCCGAGAATTCATCATGCATTTTATAGTTACGACTTATGATATATATATATATATATATATATATATATATATATATATATATATATATATATATATATATATATATATATATTAAATTTAAAGACCAAATTCATCAATATAAAAGTATAAAAACTTAATTTGATCACGTTTAACCGAAAATATAAGTATTGATAACACATTTAATTTCTTTTTTCAAAATCAATTATAATTGTCAAGATCGATTTTGATTGGACTAACCCTACACTCCTCATATATTGGACATGCGAAAATCCAACGTAATAGAAGCTTACCCGCTGAATCAACGTCTGATATGCTACGATTGGTCGAGACGGAGGGTTGAGATTGTGGACTGCCATTTCCTTGGGGAGAATGTGGGTCAACGATTGATGAATAATTAGACGGTGCAGCGTTTCCTGATGAGACATGAGAATCACATGCATACATATTTAATTTTTTTTTTTTTATCTCTTGTAAGGATACACTTGGCAAGAAAAAGTAAAGTAATTAAGCATCCTTCGTTAACATCAGTAATATAAACCAAAGGATGTAAACTATATGTCTTAGTGCATCTTTGATTTACATTTAAAAATGTTACGAGACATATTTTAATATAATAAATTCAACGGATAAAATAAAATTAACATGAAAATAAGAATCTTATAGATCTGCTGGTAAAATTAATTTTATCTCAAACATAATTTTACAATAGATTGTAAAAGTGATTAACAACCTTATCAATGAGTTAGTTTAACAATTTTCAGTTATATACTTTCAACTACTCACTAATTTTTCACTTTTTAAGGATATTTTGTGTTAATTTTGTCAAATATAACTATAATAGGCTGTATCTTAATTTCTCTAAAATTATTTCATGATTTTTCATGCTTAATATCAATTCATACAAAATAAATGAGAAAAATAAAGAATAATTTTAAAAAAGTTATTATTGAAATACGTTGATTCCTTGTTGAAATAGAAAAGTAAAACTTTTTAAATTCTTTTCAAAATCAATTTTACTTGTCGAAATTGATTAATTTTGGAAAACCAAAATCAATTGCAGGTTATTTTAGGTGCCAATATCAAGTACTGTTCTACAACATACCCGCTGAACCCTTGGAGTCCGAGGATGGCGTTTTCTCGCTGTCAAGCATTGGCTGAATATCTTTACATGCGGAAGGAGTAAACGACGGAGATGATGTGTTGATGTTGGCTGTGACCTTACCTGCGAAAAAGGTTTCACCTGGTTGGACCTTTGTCTTCTTAGTATGCCTTGTTGTGTCATCTCCGGGACTGGTTTCGGTGTCCGGCTCCTTCCTCTTAACTTCAACCATCATCACCGTTTTGAGTCCCACACTTACCCTTGGCTTTCCTTATGAGACATGAGAACTGCAGATCTGGCATACAGGTATTTATATTAGATTCCGGCTTAAAAGTAGCCTTTTACCAAGAGAAGAATTTTTAACCTTTGCACAGTCCTCGTGACTCATGCCTACTCGGCTTGAATTGATTAACCAGAATACAAAGGTGTCACTTAAATATATTTTTGTCCCTTAAATTTAAGTTATTTTTTTATTACTTTAAATTTAAAGTTATTTTTGTGTCTTTAGAATTTGTATAATGTTTTTTCAGTTCCTCTTTATCATGAGTCAAATGGAGAACAAGATATTACAACTTGTCACTGCTCTTGATCGCAAGAAATTGATTTTTTATTTTAATTTATAAAATATGACTTTTGACCATTTAAAACTTCCATAATTAAGTCAAATAGAAAAATTAAGTAGATTTTAAAGTGATCAATGATTTTTTAATTTTTTTTATTAACTTATTCTAGTGATTTTTAATCGTAAAAAGAATTAATTTAAAATAAAAATAGAAAAATTAAATTGTAACCATCAAAAGTTGCTACAAATTGTGAATATTTTATTCTCTATTTGACTCACATTACGCACACGAATTAAAAAGAACATTTTGTGAATTTTAGGGACTAAACAAAGCAACTTCAAATTTGGAGGACCCAACATAAAATAACCTAAATTTGAAAGATTAAAAACATATTTAAGCCTATAAAATATTTATATTAAAAGTTCACTGAATGAGTGTATGTAGCTCAATTTGTAACACACTGAGTATATAAAGAATAATCTAAGTTCGATTCTCACATAATACATCCTTGGAGAAGAGTGTGCAACTTTAAGTGTGATTAAGTTTCAGATCAAAGATTAATCCCATAATCAACTCAAAGAAACGAAACTTATGAGAATACTTTGGAGTCTCACTGGGGAACCAAGTAAAAAATATATATTAAAATTTTACCATTTTAAAGCACTAAAACCTATCATTAAGGACTAAAATTAAAAAAAAAAATTATAGAAATCAAAACAAGAAGAAAATATTAAGGATTAAAATGAATATCTTCTAATATAAGAGAGATTAATATAAAAACTATACCATTTTATAAGGAATTCAATAGTATCATTAAGGACTAAAATTGAAAACAAAATTTTATAGAAATGAAGATCATAAGAAAAAATTTGAAGGACTAAAGGTAGGCATGACAACTACACTGTGCCCATGAGTATCTACCCGAACTAGCCACAATGTTGATGAGCTTTGACTGGATACAAGATTGGCTTTAGATTTTCCTTAAGTTTCAAAATCAACGATGGCTACAAGGACGTTTATTATACTGCTAATGATACAATTACAAAATTTTATATATATATATATATATATATATATATATATATATATATATATATATATATATATATATATTCACCAACAATATACATCTATTTTCAATAGCCAATTACTTACAAACTCCACAACTAAACATGCTTGACTTGGACCAATTTCGATATAGGTGACCTGGTTGGGAGTTTCTTAGGAGATGTGTGAGTGAGGCCAAAACATGTTAAAAATATTATATTGGTTTGTGCGGATAGTCATTGATCATAAAAGTAGTTGGGCGCTACAAGAGTATCAAAGCTAGTTGTTGATGCCTTGGAAAGAACTACTTACAGAGGATTATAATCGGTGGAGGGTTCTGACCATTGAGGAAGTTGAGTGAAGTATCATCATGTTAAGTATCATACTGTGAGTTGTTGAGACATCGACACTCAGGAATGTTATAGTAGTGAATGAATAGACATAGATGCATAAGAGGTACCAAACCGATGTGCTCATTGGTGCATAAGGGAAAAAGTAATAACATGATATCCATGCTGACTTTGTCACTATACCAAATTACTGGGTTTGAGTGAATCAATCAATGAACAATGATGGAAACATAATTGGCTTCCAATTATTGTTGTGATATTGTATATACATCCCAAAGCATGGTAAGTTTTGACATCAATTTTATCACTTATCAGATGCAGTGAGAAGCCATTGAGATCTATAATAGGTGTATTCCTTTTTGGCTTCAATGTCAATCGATTGTAAGTTGCCCAATCGATTGTAAGTTGCAAAAAAGGAATACACCTATTATAGAGAAAATAAAAATGGTATTTTATTTAATTGTTTGATAGAGAATAAAATAAAGTTTGTTTTTATAAAATAATAAATAAATAAATAGAGTAAACAATAGGTCATAAATGCCCCTAGCTATAAATAACAACATGCTAGGTCAATTTTCAGACTGACTCATCTGCCTCACAATGTTGTTTCTTCTCTCTTCTCCCAAAACCCTCTCTTTTTCCCGCAGGCCACCTAATCTGTCTCAGAAAAATGACGATCTCAGACTCATTCATAATTGGATCGTCGTGAAATTTGAGCACCACGTTCGCAACCCAATTACGAGCATTCTCACCGTTGGAAATTTCGATATTATGTCTGAGCTAAGAGAAATACCCCTCGCATTGTAGCATTTTCCTTTCCCATAGAAACCCAGAGCTGTTTCGGTAAAACAACGATACCAGTTTCGTTAACCGTTGGATTTTTATGAAATTTGGATATGTTGTTCAAAATTCAATTTTGCACGCTTTCACCGTTGGGATTTTCGAGATAATGTTTATGGAGGGAGAAAAATAAATCGCATGGTGACAGTACAAGTGGAGGCTTCAATCCCTTCTCTGTCTCTTTGACGTTTAGGAATTCTATCGGAGCAGCTAGAGGAAAAAAATTGGAGGAATCTCAGAGAACCGCTAGAGATGCTGCTATCGCTGGCTGAAAACACGTGAGTCCGCTTAGAGGTAAGGGATGAGTTATTCACAATTGGGAATTAGTGAGAACATGTGTAGGGATCCTTAGAGATATCAATTGGAATGAGTTTTGGGGTATTTTTGCAATTTTTATTTTATCCTTATAATTATTACAGTGAATTATATATGTTTGACAGATCAATTGTTGTGGAATTGATATGCTATTGTGTTGAGCGTGAACCCTATAAATCGAGTACTTTTTCTAATTAATATGAATTGATGAAATAAAGGAGAAATTTAGAGAGAGATATTGATTTTGTATTTTCTCTTTTTCTTGTTGTTTAGGTTTTTATATATAATTTAAAAATTTAATATCATAATTGAAATTGACCAAAGTGTTCATATAATTATATAGAATTTGTGCATTGAAAGCTTACTTTGTAAATTGTGATTCAATATGATGTATGCTAGCTTATATATATATAGAGGTTGTTATTTATATTAATAATTTATGTAAATAATATTGTAGAGTGTTATAGTATGATTCCAAAAATTATTAAGTGTTGGAGTTTGAGAATATTATGGTTAAATTTGATGAACATGTGTATGTTGTACCTTATGAATATCATTAGGAATGTTATGAGATGGTTGATGTGATGTTATGAGATGTTAAAGTGTGGACATGATATTCGATTGTAAATAAGTGAATGTGTTTAACACTTGATGTTACATTAATTATATCATGAGCTATGAATTATACAATAACCCGACCAGTGTTTATGCGCAGTGTTAAAGAGAAAGTGTAGGTTCCTAGTTAGGAACCAGTGTTAAATTGTAGCGCAATTGGGTTAAACATGTTTGAAACATGAGTGTGAGGTCGTGATATTGTATAGTTCATGAGCAGTGCTTATAAATGAAATATGTGATGAATTGTGGAATAATATGTTGCCTTGAGATTATAATATTGTTATTGAGATTGAGTAAAAGTGTAAAGTAGAACAGGTGTTGAATTGTGAGATACGTGAAAACATGTGATGGTGGATTGTGACATTATGAGATGTGAAATTGTGAATGAGTTTTGGTTGTGAATAAATGTGTGATTAATTCTTGATGTGACATTATTTATGTTGTAAGCTGTGAATTGTACAATAACCCGACCAGTGTTATCTTGAGAAAAGTGTAAATGCGCAGTGTTAAAGAGAAAGTGTAGGTTTCCTATTTAGGAACCAATGTTAAAGAGAAAGTGTAGGTTCCTATTTAGGAACCGGTGTTAAATTGTAGCGCAATATGTTGTACGTGTTTAAGACACGAGTGTGAGGTCGTGGGTATTATATAATTCACTAGCAGTGTCTGTGTGCTAAAATGATTTTAGGGGTTGGACCTGAATCAGGAGGGAGAGGCCCTGACGGACTCTTCGGAGTGTAGGCCTTGGGGGTCATCGGGTTTGAGTGCTCCTTTAAGCCTATGCTGATCCCATATGGTTGGAGCATTCTCGCAAAACATCGTGACCCTGACTGGTCTCCCTATGATTTTACTTAGTGAGAGTGACCTGGCAAACCCATTGTGTGGTGTATCTTGTTATGTACTCCTAAGCGCCCCAGGGTGGTTTTTCACTGACATGGTACCACATTGCATGTAGGCTTGAGTCTTAGCATAATTGTCTCATGCGCTTGCTAATTGTTTATTATGAAATTGAGGTGTTATTATGTCTTGATCAGAGCGTGTGATTCTTGTGTAATGTGATTGATGATTGAAAAGTGTGATTGATGGATGAAAAGTGAACTTTGAATGACAAAGTGGTGGAATTACATGTAAGTAAGTTTTATTTGGTTTATATGATATGTATATCTAGTTGTCTTGTTTCTCTATTAGTTAGGAATGTGATAACTCACTCCCAGTTTGTTGTTTGTGTTTGGATCCTGTGATGATCTTGAACTTTGTGTTCGGGGGAGCAGATGACTAGGTGAACTGCTTTAAGGAATATTGTGCTGAAGGACGTCGGGACACAACGCTCTGATAAGATGTGACATTGGGATATAAGTTTTTATGTTAATTTTATGATGTTAATCTATTTTATTTCACCTCACTGATTTAACAAAATATTTTTATAAATTTGACGGCCTTATTTTGAGCCGAATATATTTTTAATGAGTTTATTTGGTAATTGAAATGAATGTGAACCTTTTACTCATTTGATTTTTGTTTACCAATATATTTTATTTATTTATATATATGTCGGGGTAGAGGGTGTCACATCACCTCTCACTAGGTGTTCCTTAACCACAAAACTTTCCTCACTCTTTATAAGCAACCCACCTCAACCATGACATCACACTCTTGATCATGGGAGAGACAGTCCTAGTATTCTCTGTCTCTATAGGTTACACAAGTATTATTTTACTTCGTCCACTCTAAGCTACTCATCTTCTTTGGGCTCTTCCTAACATTTCTTCCACAACAAAACTTCATTCACTTGGTTAATTTGGTTATTACACATATAGGTTTATGGAAATTTGACAGCTTAATTTACAACTTTTTGGTTTATATACAATTTTGATTATTCTATTTTAAAATAGGGTTAAATATATTTTTAGTTCTTGCAATTTATCATTTTATTTTTTTTCTTTCATTCTTGCAAAAAAAATATTTTAGTCTTTCAAATTATGTTTATTTTATTTTTCATCATAAAAAAATTTAGATATTGCATCAAACAGTGAAAAAAGTGCTACTTTAAAGACTTAAAGCAAAATAAACATGATTTATAAGAAGTAAAACTTCTTTTTGCAAGGATGAAAAGAAAAACCGTTAAATTGTAAGGATTAGAAGTATATTTAAAACTTTAAAATAAAGATATTTGATTTTCTATTTTTCTAAATAAGTTTTTTATTTTATTTTTTCTTTTGGTATGTATAGACAATGATCCGAAAACTGTACGTGGTGACTCCAGGCCAATACTTTAGAGTTATTGTATTGACGGTTGACTAATAACTTGAACGAGAGCAAGTGAATTCAATTTACAAAGTCTCACCGCGGATTTCAAAATCACATGCACATGTGAAGTGGCGCAGTTCACTCGCGTTGCTTTTTGCGTTCAAATTATTTATAAATTTTTTTACATAATATCCATAATGCTATTTAACATTTAGAGATAGGGAAGAAAAAATATAAATATAATAAAATTTATGATATGACAAAAAACTAAAAATAAAAAATATCAAAATAATATTTAAAATAATAAAATATTTATGAATCATTTCTCTTACTTATTTTATTTAACTTGCAACCAAGTCTATGAGAGACCGGAGGCCATGGTATGAACGCGATTTGAACTTAATTGAATTTATTGAGTCTCCACTTGCGAAGTTGGAAAAAATGGCAGATAAAATAAATGAATGGTTAACTCGTCGTTACACTCACCAATCTATATGATTACTCTTTTTGACAAACCAATCTATATTATTACTTTTTATAACAAACCAATCTATATAGTACAATTTGATGGCAAAAAAAAAAGCATATAGTACAAAGAAATTTTCTTACATTTTTTTTCACGTGTTTACCAAATAAATTTTTGTTGTTTCATTCAAAGAACTGACATATTTTAATTATATCGATCATTAATATTTCACAACTTCTCAACATCGATATTTATTGCATTTATTACTTTTTATCTCTTTTCTGAATATTTTATAAAAAATTTCTCTTTATTTTCACATATTATTCATTACATTTATTAATTATGTCTCTTCTTTAATCTCTCACAAAATACAGTATGTAAAATTTAAAAAAAAAAACTAAAAATAGGAATACATTTAGTTTTAAAAAAAATAATCACTAATAGTAACTATATTATTTATATTCGTAACAATAAAAATTCATATTTAAATGAATTTAAGAATTTAATTCATAAGATGTTTGCATTACTACTACCATAAAATAGACCTTTAACATCGATTATTAATCAATGTTAAAATTATTGATATTAAAAGTATCAACGTTAACATCGGTTTTTAAAAAATGATGTTATTTTACCAAAAATACATCAGTTTTTATAAAAACCGATATTATTTTCTTCTCACCAACGTCGGTGTTTAGAAAAACCAATGTTGGTAAAACAACATTAGTACCAACATCGATTTTTCTAAAAATCAATGATATTTTTTTGGATTTTTTTTAATATCCTATCTGTTTTTTAAATTACCAACTGTAATTATACATAACACATCGTATTATTCAAAGTTGTAAAAACTCTAAAAATAAACCAAAGTTATAACAAAATATACCATAAAGAGTTATAAGCAAAAAACTTACACAAAACATACCACTTATAAACAAAAATTTCCCACAAATGTTTTCAATATGTTCCAAGCATCATTTCCCACAAAATATATCACCAAGAGTTATAAACAAAAATTTACAGATATTAGTATAGTATAATGTACTTAAATTACAAACAAATCCAAAATAAAACAAAGTTAGATGTTGCACCTGGAAACTTATATTTGAGTTTTAGCTTGCAAATTTTGTGATTGTGCAAAAGTCTTTCATTCATAGCCAATCTTTGCATATTTCCTCCAATGATTATAAACAATCATGCATTCCATAATCCCTTCCAAATTCAGATGGGTGAATCATGTAGCTTTCATAAATGAGTACATGATATTCGACACACCCTGAAATTAACATTAAGTTCATCTTAGATATGTATATGATTTTAAAATTTGACAGATAGAGGAGTGCTTAGTTACTCACCAAATTGTTGTAAAGTCACTCTGTACTCATTAAACAGGACTTTAAAAGTAACTGAGTTAAGAATTTGGTGGTACAAGGAGTGTCATTTAGGATAAACTTTTGGGTCAGAGCTATTTTTGAAGATGGTCAGGAAGAAAACACTCTTTCCAAAATAAGTCATGATCACTTGATGATTTCCTGTGGGTCCATAGCAATCTGAGTTATATCCATACAGTCAGTATAGTTGGGTTCACCAGATCTTAGTTGTATGTAATAAAGTACATGTTGTCATTATTGTCTAGCAGATGTCAAGTATGTTCTAGTTCATCCTTCCATCTTACAACAAAGGGCCTACTCACTTTTTCATAAGGCTACATTTAAAGTAAACTAATATAAGCAATACTTACATGTTATACCATGTAATGTTTATTTGAGAATAGTCTTAAACAAGGTTATCAAAATCGAGAGTTTACGCAGACTCGTGAAAGTTCAATAGACTCAACTCATGGACTCAACTCATAGACTCGTAAGAGTCTACTTCATATAAAAATAAAAAAATATCTATAAATAACATATTAATTAAACATTTCAACAATATAATAAAAAAAACAGTAAATCATAAAGTTTAGAATATTTAAATAACCAAGTCTAGTAATAATACATCACTACTAAATAATAACTTGCAGACGTTATAGTAGTGGTAGATCATTTTCATCGAGAGTTTGATGTTATTAGAGAACAAGAGTTTGATATTATTAAAGGTGAGAACTTTGTATTTGAGAATATCACACTAAATGAAGGTATGTTGAATGTTAAACAGACAAAAAATAATCAAAAATGACTTACATTTTGGTTTAATTTTTTTAACTTGTTAACTCGTTGACTCGGTGGTAAACTCGAGAGTCTACCGAGTTTACTTAGAGTTTATAGAATTTGTCCAAAGTCTACTAAAAAAAGAGTTTACTCAAGAGTCAACTCGTAAAGGACAAATGTGACACCCTCTACCTCGACACACATATAAATAAATAAAACATATAAAAATATTGATCAACAAATTCACATGGATAAAAGGTTCACATTCACTTCACTATACCAAATAAGACTTATTAAAAATATATTTGGCTCAAAACAAGGCCATCAAAGTTTACAAAAGATGTTTTGTTAAATCAGTGAGGTAAAATAAAATAACATCATGCAATTAAAATAAAAACTCATCCCCAATGTCACATCCTATTAGAGCATTGTGTCTCAATGTCCTCTGGCATAAGATTCTTTAAAGTCATCCACCTAGTCATCTGCTCTCAGGAACACAAGGTTCGAGATCATCACAGGATCCAAACACAAATAACACACAAGGAGTGAGTCATCACATAAAAAAATAACAAAACAAATAAACAAAATGTAATCAAAATAAATTATGGAAATATTTATAACATAACTCAACTTAATACAATCCACGTCACTTCACCACTTTATCTTTAAAATTCGTTTTTCAATTACTAATCATATTACACATGAATCACACACTCGAGTCAAGACGCAATAACACTCATCAATTTCATAATAAACAATTAGCAACCATTATGCAACAATTATACTAAGACTTAAGCATACATGCAATGTGGTACCATGTTAGTGAAAAACCACCCTGGGGCGCTTAGGAGTACATAACAAGACACACCACACAATGGGTATATCAGGTCACTCTCACTAAGTAAAATCATAAGATGACCAGTCAGGGTCACTCCATTTTGCGAGAATACTCCAACCATATGGGATCGATATAAGCTTAAAGGAGCACTCAAACTGAGTGTCTTTACCCCTAAGGCCTAGACTCCGAAGAATCCATCAGGGCCTCACCTTCCTGATTCAGGTCCAACCTCTAAAACAATTTTTGCAAGCAGACACTGCTCATGAATTATACAATACCCATGATCTCACACTTATGTTTCAAACACGTTTAACACATTGCGCTACAATTTAACACTGGTTCCTAACTAGGAACCTACACTTTCTCTTTAATATTGTGCATAAACACTTTTCTCAATATAAACACCAGTTGGATTATTGTATAATTCATAGCTCATAACACAATTATTGTCACATAAAGTGTTAAACACACACACTGATTCACAACCAAATATCATGCCCACAATTTAACATCTCATAATATCACAATCCACCATCACAGGTTTACATGTATCTCACAAATTAACACATGTTCAACTTTGTACTTATACTTGATTTCAACAATAATATTATAAGCAGACACTGCTCATAAATTATACAATACCCATGATCTCACACTCATTTTTAAACACGTTTAACACATTGCGCTACAATTTAACACTGGTTCCTAACTAGGAAACCTACATTTTCCTTTTAATACCGCGCATCAACATTTTTCTCAAGATAAACATTGGTTGGGTTATTGTATAATTCACAGCTCACAACACAAGTAATGTCACATCAAGTGTTAATCACACACTTATCCACAACTAAAACTCATGTTCACAACTTCACATATCTTTATGTCATAATCAACCATCTTATGTTTACGTGTATCTCATAATTTAACACATTCAACTTTGCACTTATACTCAAACTCCATAACAATATTATAATCTCAAAGTAATATATTATTATACAATTCATCATATATTCAATTTATCACTTATATAGAATTTCAATCACAATTTCATAATCCCAATATTACAATTTATACAAAAGGTTTATCACAACATGGAGAGTAAAACCCCTCAAATAATTTCACATAATTATATCAAAATCAATTAATCAAAATCATAGGTATAAAAAAACGAAAACACCCAGAGCACTCAATTTTATCAACTAATTTGCATCAGGACATCAATATCGTATTTGTAATTATAAAGGAAAATTATAATTCAATAAACATTCCAAAATAAATCTCAATTAAATCTTCTAAGGATCCCTACACATGTTCATTCTAACCCCAATTGTGATAAACTCATCCCTCACCTCTAAGTGGGCTCACGTGTGTATTGTGATAGCAATAACGGCATCTCTAGTGGTTTCCTGAGATTCCTCAAGTTTTTCCTCTGACTGCTTTAATAGGGTTCCCAAACGTTAGGGAGAAAGAGAAGGGATTGAAGCCTTCATTTCACCTTCTACGTGCGATGAGTATTTCTACCTCAAAGACACTTTTTTGAAAATCTCAACGGTGAAGATATGTGGAAATGAATCTCAAACCCCATATCAGAATTTCACAATAATCCAACGGTTAACTAGCCTCACAAATTGAGAAGGTTATATTGAATATTGGGGATTTCATCAATATACAAGCTCATGCATGCGTTGGAGGTAAAAGTGTGGGAGAAGACATAAGGAAACTTGAGTATGGAGTTCATGTGGCGTCTGGAACTCCTGGCCGATTTTGTGACATGATCAAAAGGAGAACATTACACACGAGGGCTATGTGGATGCTAGTTTTTGTGAGTTTATTTTTCCACTTGTCAAAATTGATTGCATTTTTCTTTTTTTTTTCCTGTCTTGTATCAAGGACTGTCTTATATTTTTATTTTTGATAATAGGACGAATATGATGAAATGTTGAGCAGAGGGTTTAAATATCAAATTTATGATGTGTATAGATATCTCCCACTTGACCTTCTAGTTCTCTTTCCCTTGTCCTCATCTCTATTAATGTATTTGAATTTTGGAAACAAATTTCTGCAATTTGAAATCTTATAAGGTTCTCTTTCCCTTTATTGTGTTAGGTGTTGTTCTCTATGGTCGGATATGATATTTGAGTTTCATACAGTAAAGGTTTGCAATTTAGTATTGATTGATGAGCTGAAATTTCAATTATTGGAGGATAATATAAAAAAATGTCTAAAGATTTGTAGCCTGTAGGTGATAATTGACCGTGACTTTGGATTAAGTTATAAATGTAAAAAATAAATTTTATGTGAAATTGATTTTGCAGTCTTGACGCAATTGGGGATCGTCTCCCATTTAATTAAGAGTAAAAATATATCCATAGGTAAAGCCTATGATGACAGATTATTAACTGTAACTGTATGCCCCCTCAAAGTTGACGCCTAAAACATCCGTAGGACAAAGTCCTTTATACATATACCTATGGATTTTGAACTTTTAATGATAGTTTTTGTCAGTAAGTATAAGTCATTTTCCTTGTAGTGTAAGCCTTCTTTTTTTAATTAATTCGATTGTCATCATTTCAATTTATTCCAGTAGCATTATTAATTAGCAATGTGACATTAAATGTTTTAAATGAAATATAAATAAATTTATTTTAATTATTTTCTATAATTATTATTGATTATTGTGTTTGCTATGCCATACAAATAACAAGAAATTAGTATAATTTGATTAAACTATCATTTTCTACTAATTAATAAAAGATTGTCTCTAATTCATTTATGTAATTAGACTAAAATTGGAAAAAACCATTTTAATTTATGTTATGCATTGCTACCTAAATTGGTTTAAAAATAAAACTTAGCCCACACGTCTTTATGTTTACAACACTTATGGCTTTTACATTTGCATGATCATTATAGTTTAATTCGGACATTATATATTTTGAATTATTATATGCTTAAAGTTATAAGATTGCGTGTTTAGGAGTGGCCATGGCTTCCTAAGCAATGTAATAAAGGAATTATTATTTTGTCCTATAGGAAAATACTAATTAGTAAAGATCAAATATGATATTTTTGTACCCATAGGCATGATTTATTGCAGTGTTTGTACATAAAGTTTGTAAATTCTATGCATGTTTTTGCACCTTTGGCCATAGGAAGGTTTCAGTTTACTTGTTTAATTTTTATTTGTAGCATTAATGTATGCATTTCTTAAATTTCAGTTATTCCTACAAATTTTCTAGAGTCAGGAATCCTAATGTTGATTGGTGATAATTTTGCTTTGGAAGGATCAAATTCTTTTGACCTTGGGGTGTATGGAATTGGACTTGGCACTACATGTGGATGAACCATCCATTCCCACGGTAGAAAGTGCTCAAGTACATAAGGAAAACTATGAGTGGTGGGAGCGATCTAATCACTTGAGTTTGATGCTCATAAAGTCTTGTATAAGCAAAAGCATAAAGGATCTATTCCTGAAAGCGATAAGCTTAAGACTTATATGAATACTATTGAGGAGCAGTTTGTTAGCTTCGATAAGTCCATGGTCAACACCCTAATGAAAAAGCTTTCAAGCATGAAGTATGATAATACCAAGGGTGTGCATGAGCACATTATGGAAATGAGGGATACCATTGCTAAACTAAAATCCCTTGAAATTAAGATAAAAAAGTTAGTGGGAGTGGAAATACTCAACATGTGGAATTTGAAGAAATAACAAAATCACCTATGAAAGAAATAGAGTTGACTAATATTCAAAATAATAAACATGATATTATTGAACATCAACCAACTCATCAAGAACCACATGTGGAGGACATGCCACATAAGTAACCCATTAACATAGAACCTATTGATAAAACAATAGGAATAAGGAGATCTACAAGAAATAGAAAGACATTGATTTCTAGTGACTATATTGTGTACCTTCAAGAATCTGCCTTTGATGTCAGACTTAAGGATGATCTTGTTACGCTTTCTCAAGCCATGAGTAGAGATGATTCTAAATTATGGTATGAAGCCATGAAAGAAGAAATGGAATCTATGACTAAAAATCAAGTTTGGGATCTAGTAGAATTACCAAAGGGACTCTCTATAGTAGGTTGTAAATGGATTTTTAAAACCAAGAGATACTTAAAAGGTAATGTTGAAAGATATAAAGCTAGACTTGTAGCCAAAAGCTTTACTCAAAAATAGGGTATTGATTTTCATGAAACTTTTTCTCCTGCCTCTAAGAAGGATTCATTTAGGATAATCATGGCCTTAGTAGCTCATTTTGATCTAGAACTACATCAAATGGATGTGAAAACAACATTCTTAAATGGAGATCTTGAAGAAGAAGTGTACATGGCTCAACCTATGGGATTTGAAAGCAAAAAAGGTAGTCATTTAGTTTGCAAGCTTAGAAGATCTATATATTGACTAAAACAAGCATCCCACCAATGGTATATAAAGTTTCATGGTGTGGTCTCCAAATACGGATTTGTGGAAAATGTTGTAGACCAATGCATATACCTTAAAGTCAGTGGGAGTAAGTTTATTTTCTTAGCTCTATATGTATATGACATTTTACTTGCAAGCAATGACTTAGGTGTTTTGCATGACACTAAATTTTTCCTCTCACAACTTTGATATGAAGGATATGGGTGAAGCTTCCTATGTCATTGGCATAGAAATTCATAGAGATAGATCTCCGAGGACATTGGGATTATCTCAAAAGGCCTACATAGAAAAAGTTTTGAAAAGATTTAATATGCAAATTGTTCATCAATTGTCACACCTATAGTTAAAGGGGAAAAATTTAGTCTCAATCACAAGCTATTTCTTGGAGTAGCAAAAAGCAAACAATTGTTACATCATCCACTATGGAAATAGAATTTATTGGTTGCTACGAAACTACATCACAAGCTAAATGGTTGAAGAATTTTCTGGTCTTAAAGTTGTAAACTCTATTGAAAGACCATTGAAAATATTTTGCGATAATTAAGTTGCAATATTCTTCTCAAAGAATAATAATAGTGGAAGCCGAATTAAGCATACAGAAATTAAGTTTCTAGTTGTTAGAGAAGACTTCAACAAAGAATTAATATCTATCAAGGACATAGACACAAAATCCATGATTATTTATCCATCAACAAAAGAATTGCCAGCTAAAGTGTTTCAGAATCATGTAATTCATATGGGTCTTACTAGTTAATAATAATATTTGTCTTTTCTTTTATATGGCATTGGGTACATTAAGTTAGTCATGAAAGGATTCAGATTGAAACAATAAAGTTAGGATCCTATATTTCACTAAGAAAGGGTTACATATTGTAATTCATGGAAGGAAATGTTAAATCTAAAATATAATCGTCATGGTTCATGTGTAATTAATTTTTAGTGACAATATCAAGTTTAACTTAACAAGTTTTGGTGATCATATTTGTTTATCAAAATAAAAATTATATTAGTAGTATATGAGCCAAGTGGGAGAATGTTAGCATATAACCATTATGTGGCTTATAAACAAAATTTAAGTAGTTGTTACAAGGTTTTTATTTTGTATTATTGGCTTTTTGATGGAGGATTCAAATAATAAAGCAATAGTTACGTTTTGGATTTTAAGAAAGGGTCCCTTGCCTTGGTTATATAAAGCCTATGATGCTCCATTGATCCACACACCTTCAGAAGGGCTAAGGCTAGAAGATCTCTTTATTCTCTTTCTTTATTTTGTGAGTGTATTAAGAGTCTTAAGTTCTTGTTTCTTTTGCTTGTAATAACAATGGTTGGAAATGGGGGTATGCTTTCGCTCTATACTCTTTAATTTATTTTATGTCTAAGAGTGTATTTTATTCTTACTCTGGATCAAGGACCAATGGCAAAGTAATGAATATATTTTGATATTCATCATAAGAGGTCTAACATGATTTGCTTATTTCTTTATGTTGTCAGATGTTGATACATGTTGGGTTAGGGTTTCATTTGGGTCCTACTTGTGAGATTTGTATAATGCTTCAATGTTTTGCTTTTTTTTTTTTATCTTGTTTGATGTTGAAACAAGTGAAGTTAGGGTTTCTTTTTGGGTTTTGTTTGTGGGGTTTGTGACTAAGAAAGATGAATTAACTTATGATATAGGAGGTGGAAGTAAGCATGCATGGTACTAAACAACTATTGCACAAGAAATGCATTAAGGAATAATGACTAAATAAGCTTCAGTTTTGTAATTTTTTTCTTTTGCATATCATTTAGGGCCTACTTGTTTTCTCCTTATTCATGATAGTTCATTCAAGAAACTTGATCAAGCTTCAAAATCCTAAGAGCTATAAAGTTATATGAAAAAAATATTATAACTAGATATATACAACACCTAAAAAAGCAATTGTAACTCTATAAGAGTTCAAAAAAAAATTATTTGGATTAAGAATTCATTAAGTGATAAAAATCATGTTCGTCACATAAAAGTGATATGAATGTTTACACTTTGATCAAACATTGATTTCTTTCTTATCTTTAATTGTCACTAATTAACATCCTACGGAAAAAATGGTAAACTCAATGTTTTACATGATTTATAATTCTTTATTTATGATCACTAACTTTATCAATCTATGACTGCGTGTGCTTTTATAAAAAAAAATTGAAATAAAATATTTTCTTACTAAAATCTTGAAATATTAATTTTTTTTAAAAGTTTGATTTGTCCTGATAAATATTTTTACATAAACACGAATTCAAAAATCAAATTTTCATTTTTTTATAATTTTATTTTACATAAACTCTTCATTTGTTACATCTCTTTAAGTCTGTAAATAAAGAAAATATTGAGTAGTTACTATTATTTTACAATTATGATATTCTTAACTGCTCGCGATTTTTTCTTCAAAAAGAAAATGGAAATATATTGCTCTATAATTAACCAATAAGACACACAGGAAACGGATCCCTTCTGCCACCAGCCTCTAGGGGCACCTCGTGATTCTTAAAAAATAATATTTCACGTGTGGCGGTGGAAATCAGAGGATAAGGCTTCCCATGGTAGTATGACTTTTTGATGGTAGCAACAAGTATGATTTTATTTTTCTTTTGGTATGTACAAAACTGTGATCCGAAAAATGCGCTGAAATGGCGCACAATTTCAGTTTATTGATGTACGATTATCTTTTGGTCTTAATGGATGTGTACTGCAAATATGGTTTGTTATTTACTTGTTTCCTTTAGCTTTTGTTTATTTTTCTGTTTAATTACTTAAAACAACTTTTAAAATTCATTTGTATTTGTGTGTTTCGTTTCCTTAATCTTAAATAAGATTTTGAGTTTGGATGTATAAATGAAAAAAAATAATTAAAAAAAGAAATATTACATATTAACTAAGTTTTTCGATATGATAGAGATTAGTTATTTTAGTAGAATTGAAAGGAGAAATCTTACCGGCCAACCAGGCTTGGTGAAGTCGGTGATAAAGAAGCACTCATGGATGAAAATAAAATTAAAAAAAATAAGATTTGAAAAAACAACAACAACAAAATGATAGAGAAATAAGAAAAATAAAAAAATAGGAAAAGATATTTTGAGCTATCAAAATCACATTTTAAATCTTTTAAAGGATATGTTATGGCTTAATTCATGACAGGATTGGAATCCAAAATAATTTTTTTATATACTAGAGATCCAATCTAAATTTTTTTTACTAAACACCCAAAACAAGATTTATTATTCTTTTTTTAGGGCTTTACCCTGAAAGGAAACCCTTCCACCATTTCTCAAAGGCCTAGGTTTGGATGTTTGGAAATAGTTTTCAACCAGCAGCAATTAGAACCTAACTAGTTAGAACCTAACTAGTTGTGTCATTGTCCCATTTTTGTAGACCTAAAATATATTTTAACCTAAATATTTTTAATATAAAATCACTATTTTACTCTTAATTAAATAAAATACTAAATACTTAAAATTAATTTTCCAACTTTCAATAGAGAATTAACAAAAGTATTTTAACTAAATTCTAATACTTTCAATCTTAGCTCAAATTTTTGTTCCAGCAGTTGCAATTTTACCCTTGTAACAATTTCAACCTAAACATTAGATGTACATCAAAAATTGAAAGAGGACTAGTGAAACCATTTCACAGTATCACACTACACACTGATCACAGTGCACAAACGTGAATAACAAAAAATGGAAACAAGAACAATTTCTTAATCAACCATTTTAAAAAAAAAAAGTAAAATAAAACACTAGCTAGTTATGGTGGATTGCATAATGTGTCTGGATAGCAGTGAGAGTAAGCGCCGTAGCAGCAGCAAGCACCGCTATCACTCTCCACGCGTTAGGCATATAATCTCGTCTCAACAACCCATATGCGCCTCTGCATTTGTACCAAATCCATGTTAGAACGCATCTGAAAATATGCCCCAAGACTTTCCTGGTTTTCCTCGCACGATCTACAGTTGTTGGGTATGAGTTCAATTCGTTAATCACCTGACGAAACAAGGAATCCATATCAATCTCATGATCAATCTCAGCATCAGGAACTCCCACTGTGATTTTACGAAGCATATTCATCAAATCTTCGTTGCTCATTGATTCATGTACCTTTATAACATGTCTATCCTTAAGCAGTTTAAGGTCGTGGACCGAACAAATCAAACTCTGAACGAACCAAGCATAAAAAATGAAATGACAAGTAAATCTGGCCTTTTTCCCTCGCTGTTTCTCTAGGGTGATTCTGTTCACCTCCCACGCAATCAAGTTCCGCCACTTTGCTTCCGTGGTTTCAGTAATATGCAGCTGCGGGATTTCTAGTATTCCTTTCTCTTTGCTGAACGTTATCTTCAAGTCAAACCTTGCCTCACTTGCCCTCCTTGATTCTGAGGTAACTCCTTCTGGAGGTTTGATTTTAATCCCAGCTGCTTCAAGCCTCGTAGCGCATCGCGATAGTTTTCGTTGACCATGACTAGTATTCGCATCCTTTTTACTCCGTGTACCAATTGCTGAAGCATTGTTCTCCACAGAAGCATTGGCATTCTGCTTTGCAACCTTGTCAGTCGGTATATCAATTGCCGAAGCATTGTTCACTTCGTTGTTCTCCACAGCAGCATTGGCATTCTGCTTCGTTGCTTTATCTTGTTCTTTTTCCTTATCTATGAACGAGTGAACAAGTTCAAGAAAATGAAAGCCTTTTAACTCGGAAGAATAGGAGGAGCCCAGAGTAGAGTAATCATAGCCCAAGATAGAAAGCGCATGCTCACGTATCAATCTGATGCCATCATTATCATCCTTTGTAAGATTCTCGGGAAAAAGTGTGGTAAACAACTTACCCAGAACGATGAGAGGGATCTGGTTCTCGAGCATAATCAAATCCGACAACACCTTTTCCCTTTGTATGACTTCAATTCCGGAACTAAGACCATCCAATTGGCTCTCAAGTTTTTCATTCAGTTCCGGTGATCCACTAATTAGAAGCTCCAACAGAAAACAACCGTCCAACACCATAATTTTCGCGAGGTCGTTGCGGTTGAGCTTAAGGTCATCGACATTGTAGCTACCGCGAACTATTTCATCCAACTCCAGCATAGCTTTGCCACAATTGAGCAAAACTTGATCGAGCTTATCGATATCACCATTTTTGCATCGATAGAGGAGATAGAGCATGCAGCGTAGCTTGATCTCTTCCATGTATAGTAGGTCCGTTCTCTTTCCCTTGTGGAGGGGTCCCACGGAGACCACGTGTGGCGTGTAAGCTTCCTCTTTGGATCTCCGAAGTTGCTCCGGAACAAGGGTGATGCTACATGCTTCCGCTTTTTTGTGATCCAGACAACCCAGAATTATTGACAAAGAATGAACCCATTGGTTCAAACCGGAATTTTCGGCTTCGCCCATAATCCGCAATTTGACCAAAATGATGGAGGCTAATTGTTGAAATGAGAAAGGGAAGTATCTTGGTCGATAATTAGACGAGGGAAACCCTCTGGATCAAGAATAAAAGGTACAAGAATACAAGAGAAAGGGGTAAAATCAAAAGGAAGAGATAGAGAATCACTGACAATTTCACTGCGGCTCAGGCTGTTCTCTTCCCACACAATAACCTTCCTTTAAATAGAGATAAAAGGCATTAATCTGCATTGTTTATATATTTATTTTATAAAACTATATAGTTTTAATTTTTTTTCTTCTTTAAGAAACTAGAGCATTCTCCACAAGGAATATATAAGGTGAATTTGATGGTTAAAAAAAGATTAAATTATTGACAAAGAATGAACTTATTGATTATTCATCTAGTCTTTATAATTTCATAATTTCAATATGCTTAGTTTTTTTATTTTTATAATTTGAAAGTGATTTTTTTAGTTCTGTAATGTAGTTGACATTTTAATTCTTGTTTAGTTTCAATAATTTTGAAAATGATTTGTTTAATCTTTATAATTTGTATTTTAATTTTTTTTTAATCCATATAATTTGAAAGTGATATTTTTAGTCCCTATACTTTATATTTTAATTCCTTTTTAGTCTTTATAATCAAATATGAGTAATATTATCAATTACAATTAACTATAAAAATATTAGTAAATAATTCATAATTAATTTATCTTAAGATAATTTGTAACAAAAAATAATTAATAATTAATAACTAATTTATAGCTAATTATTTTTATATATTTTTTTTTGTAATGAGGACTATAAGCTAATTAAAATACAAATTATAAGGATTACAAATATTACTTTCAAACTATAGGGATTAAAAGATAATTAAAATACAAATCATAAGAACTAAAAAGAACATTTTTAAACTACAGGACTGAAAGAGAATTAAAATATAAATTATAAAAACAAAAAACCACTTTTAAACTATAGGAACTAAAAAAATAACAATCATCAAATAAACCTAAATTAATAATTTTTAGAAAAAAGTAAAACAAGACCGTGAATTCAATTTTTCTTGTTAATAAAACTAATATTTTAATAACTAACATTTATTGATTAAAAAAAAACCTCTCCAAAGTGTGAAGCCACACGTTACTCTATTGCCCACACTACTAAAAAAACAGCTTTCTACATCGCCCAATTAACATCGGTTATAGCTAAAACCGATGTTAACGAAAGCGCGGTGGCATTTTTGTAAATAAGTAGACTTAGTTAACATCGGTTTTTCCAAAACCGATGTTAGTATGCCATTGTTAACATCGGTTTTGTAAAAACTGATGTTATCGAGTCGATGTTAACATCGGTTTTATTATAACCGATGTTACGTAGTTGATGTTAACATCGGTTAATTATAAAAAACCGATGTTGTTATCATTATAAATTAAACTTCTGAAATTGCACAACCCGCGCTTGAACCCTATCGTTCTTCTTCTTTCTCCTTGCGCTTGAACCCTATCGTTCTTCTTCTTTCTCCTTGTGTCAAAGTCGCCTGCGCTTCCGTGACTGCAACCACATTGTGGAGATCGTGTTTGTGGAGATCGTCTTTGCCACTTATCCATTGAGGTATGTCCTTTGGTTTTAACATTAGGCGTTCGTAGTTTTAACCCAGGGCTTTATTGTTGTTTCTCCTTCTGCCTGAGTTCGTGTTTGTCGCAAACTGGGCTGCGCTTCCGTGATTGCAACCACATTGTCGAGTTGGCGTTTGTGGAGTTCATGTCTGCGCTTCCATCGAAGGTATGCCTCTGTTGTATGGTAATGATGAAAATCCATTGTTCAATGGTCTGTCTCTGTTGTGATGTTTCGAAACCCTAGTTAGGCACAAAGGGTTAATCGTAACTGAATGTGTAGTGATTTAGGACCATATGTAACTGCCTTAAGCAGTTATTGCAGAATAAATTATGGAGTAACAACAGGGGGGGTTAGGCAGTTTTTAGTGGGTTTTCAGGAAGGGAGACATGAGGCTGTCAAATTTACATAGAGGGTTTCAGGGACAAAGCTTTGATTTACACAGAGGGTTTCAGGGACAAAGCTTTGATTTACATATTGAATTTCATCCAAATTTTTGACAAGTCATTGTTACTTCCATGAATATTGATATTGTATCATGCTTAATTATATGCATTTGCTTATTCTGATCATTGTGTGTTGTGTGATTATTTCTTCCATGCAGGTACATGATTCCTATTTGTTGTGAGAGTGAAATGATGGTCAGCAGCACCAACTGAGGTGAGTTTATATTTCCTTTTTTTTGTCTTTATCTTTGTTAGTTTGTTATATATTTTTTATTTTATATGTTTGAGTTTTAAATGTGTAAAAAATAGAAATAGAAAGGTCTGCTGATTGCTTAGGAATTCCTTGCTGTTTCATGGCATTCCTTTTGAACCTCAAAAGGTGCTTATGATGGCCTTTGGTTAAATTTCTAATTATATGTATTGGGGTCCTTGTGTTGGGTTATTGTTGGGTTTGTTTTGGTTTTTGGAAGGTGACACTTTTGTGTCTTTTTTTTTTGGAAGGCAAACATATATATATATATATATATATATATATATATATATATATATATATATATATATTATTAATAATATCAAATCAGTACCAGAAGTACTGATGAATTACACATAATTACATGACACTTAGAGTGTCGCCTCCCAACCCAAACAAACCCTCCAATAATCCACTACAAAGGATAAAATATCCAACCCAAACAGATAGTCAATATACCCAGCCCATATCAACTAAAATAAGCCACAAGGTTAGAAGACCATTGGTTGAAAGAAAAACTGAAGTGTTTCTCTCTGGTCTTTAACCATGACCAATTGAGGAATAAAGCATCATCCATCACTTTAGATGGTTGAAAGTGATTACCCTCGAAAACCACCTGGTTTCTATGCTTCCATATAGAGTTAGTCAGAGCTACCCACCATCCATATCGATGAGATTGATTTTGCCCTATGGCATAGCCCTCACAGAATTGAATAAAGTGTGCTGCTGGAGATGATGCAATGGGGCCAACCATCTAATTCCAACTCATAGATTCCCACCACAACCCTAAGGTCATTTCACAATTGAAGAACAAATGATCCACCTCCTCTTGAGCATTCCCACACAGAGGGCATGAAGTATCCTGCATCTGCACATTTCTTCGAAGGAGATTTCCTCTAGTGGACAGTCTATCTAGGATAAGTCTCCATGAGAAAATCGCAGCCCTTGGGGGTACATTCAGATTCCATACAATCTTCAGGATGTTGGCCTCCATAATTGGGGTGGTGGTCTTCAAAAGTCTGTAAGCTGACTTAGTAGAATATATACCACTACTATCAGCTTTCCAAACCCGAATATCCTGCATATGAGGCTGGATTTGAATGCCAGTAATTGATTCCATGAATGTCACAGCTGTATGTTGCTCATAGTCAAATAAATTTCTTCTCCACTTTAAGTCCCAACACCACTTGCCTTGGGAAAAGATTCCCATGTTGGATATGGTATTGTTCTGCTGATCACTAATCAGGAATAGCTGATTGAATTGCTATTCAAGTTTATAATCTTCCCCCAACCAATTATCTTTCCAGAATTTTATTTTTTCCCCTCCTCCCACCTTCCATACCATCTGCTGCTGAATAATACTGAACTCAGGCTGTTGATATAACTATTGAAGATCCCTCCACCAATGAGACTGCCAAGATTTATCCCTCCCACTGCTAAGATCTGACCATCCACCATATTTAGACATTAAGATTCTAACCCACAACTGATTATGATTAGAAGATAAAGCCCATATCCATGTACCCATCAGAGTTGTATTGAATTTAGAAATATCTTTGACTCCTAGACCCCCTTCCTCCTTAGAGAGACAAACTACTTCCCATTTCACCCAAGGGATTTTTTTATGCCCTTGAACACCCCCCCACAGGAAGTTCCTTTGCAAGGAGACAAGTTTGAGAGCTATTCTTCGAGGAAGCTTGAAAAAAGATAAGGTATAAATAGGGAGGGCAGTGAGGACAGAATTGATGAGAGTAACCTTTCCAGCCATAGATAAAATTTTCTGGTTCCATTTAGACAGCTTCTCTTCATATTTCCTGATCAGCGATTCCCACACCAAGCTTCTGGTGGACTTTGCCCCAATGGGAATGCCCAGATAATAGAAAGGAATCTCCATATGTCTACAGTTCAAAAATTTTGCTGCCTCATGAATCCAGTTGACCTCAGCTCCAAAGATCCCAACTTGACTTTTTGCAAAGTTAATCTTCAATCCAGATGCCAATTCAAAACCCCTCAGCATAGCCTTCAAAGCAATAACATTATCCCAGGAAGCATGCCCCACAAATACTGTGTCATCTGCATATTGCAGAATATTAACCTGCTCATTTTGCTTCCCTACCTGAAAACTTGTATACAGATTATTATCTATTGCAACCCTCATCATTCCAGTTAAGCCTTCAGCCACTATGTTGAAGAGCAAGGGGGCTAGGGGATCCCCTTGTCTCAAACCTCTAGTGGGAGCAAACTCCTTTGTGGGGCTGCCATTTATTAGGATTGATATAGTGGCAAATTGTAAACAGGCATTGATCCATTTTCTCCATGTATGCAGCAGCAGTCAAGCTTCTATCACAAGCGATATTATCAATATCATTTAACTGCTGTCTCAGCTGCTGAAATTTCTTGAATTTGACATCCCCAAACTCTCTACTCCACTGCTTTAAGCTGGATTTTAAGTTCCTCAACTTTTTTTTAAGCACAAATCCCCCCCAACCAGCCTGCTGATCTCTGGTCCATGATTCCTTCACCAATGTTTGATATTCTTTATTTTTGAGCCACCAATCCAGCACCCTAAAGGGCTTAGGGCCCCAATCCACCATATTTGTTTTCAATAATATTGGGCAGTGGTCTGAAAAGTCCCTTGGAATTACATGTTGAGAGGAGTCCGGCCAATGGGACAGCCACTGTTCTGAGACCAGATATCTATCCAATCTGCTCTTCACAGATCCATTGGGTCTGAACCAAGTAAATCTGCTACCATAAGATTTGATCTCCTGCAGTTCCATATCAGAAATCCAGTTATTGAATTCAGAGATATAAGAGCTATTTCCCATTCTTTGAGATGTGCCTATTCTTTCTTCCTGGCTTCTAATGCTATTGAAGTCCCCAAGGAAACACCAAAGACCATCAGTGTGAGAGATTCTTAGCTGCCTCAACTCTTCCCACAAAGCTCTCTTCCCCTGTAGGTCGCAAGGAGCATATATATTAACAATGTATATCCTCTGATCATCCTTTATCCATCTACCTGCAAGCATTAGGAAGTTGCTGCCTTTCACCCTGCTGTCTACTTCAAAAACAGAATTATTCCATAAGCATAGTAATCCCCCATAAGTGTGAACTGAGGGAACATTATCCCATGAGACATTAGAGTCCCCCTATATGCTCTGACAGGTAAGCTTGTTGAAGTATTCCTTCTTAGTTTCCTGAATACACACAAGGTCCACCTTGTATTTTAAATTGAGCTTTTTAATAACAGCCCATTTGATCCCCCTGCCCAAACCTCTGCAATTATATGACAGAATTATTTTCAGTACCTGTGGTACTGTTCTGTTTAATATTTTATTTTTGAACTGCAAAGATAATTTATATTGATAATTAGAAGTACCAATGGTACTACAAATTACAAAGAGACATTACATCAGAAAATAGCCATATAGGCACCCAACAAAATACAACATATAAAACCAGCCCTTCCTAATAGTTTTAAATAAATACTAAAGACATTGAGGCCCCTGATCCAATCCTCTCCAGCCCTGATATTTATAAATCAGGATCCTATTCCACAGCTGTTCTGGTTGGTGAAACATGTACCATTTCCACTTGATTAGTAGAGAATTATTTAAAATTCTAAAATCTTTGATCCCCAATCCTCCTGCATCTCTAGAAGCACAGCATTGTGTCCAAGATACCCATGCAATCTTCTTCCGTTTAATATTAATATACATATTTGTCCCTGTTTAATTAAATTAATTAGTTATTGCTTTAGTTTGACTGGATAGAAGTATGATATGTATTCTTAAAAAATTGTCAATGAGCTGTTTGATAGAATGACTGAAAGAGGCTTTAAATACACTCTCAGTATAATGTCTTTTGAGAGTCAATGTATCACCATGAAGTGAGAGTCATATTGTTGATAAAAGGCTTTAAATACACTGTGGCTAATTTCTGTATGGTTTTTTTTAGGGCTATCATTTACTACTGCTATTTGGCGTTGCTGCGGAAGCGCTTTGATTATATCTTTGAAGCCCCAAAGTCAGGTATTTATATCTTTGATTCGAAAACTAATTTAAAATTGTTGTTGTATGCATTACTGGTATATTTGTAACTCATGCTATGGCTGTCTACATGACCTTTGTTTCATTGGACTGATATCTTTGAAGTATTTACTGTGATTTAAACTCTCAGAACTTGTTCATTGTTAGTGTTGAATGTTTTTGTAATTTTATCTGTTGCCCTTCTCTATATATATGTTGTGACTGCCATTGCCCTTCTCTCTCTCTTGTATTATCTTTTTTTTATCAGCAAAATTATAATTTGTATTAATAACTGTGAGTACCAGAGGTACTAAATATACAAGGTAGAAACCAGTAGACTAGCAGAAGCATAGGTCCTACGAATCAGGTGCCAATCTAAATAGAATACAATAACCCTGCACTGCTACCCTAATCAAAAAATGCTGTTGATAAATTACTAGACCAATAGTTGTAGGGCTGGGCAAAGCCTTTCTCCAGCTGTCTTGTCCGCAAATTCCCTTTTTTTTTTGCTCAGCAAAATTAGATATTATATATATTGAAAACTACCAGTGGTACTAAGATTACATTGGTAGATAGAAATGTGCATTTGGTTGCTGTTTTATAATAGAACCACTTACAACAAGCTAATTGATACATAGATTCTGAATCCTCTACAGCCTATTTACTAAACACAGACACACACACACAGAAACACACCCACACACACAAACACACACACACAGAAACACACATATTTAGAAACACACACACACAGAAACAAACACAGACAGCCACGCACACACACACACACACACACACACAGAGAGACAGAAACACAGACACACAAAAACACAGACACACACACACACAGCCACACACCCACACACACACACACAGCCACACACACACAGAGAAACACACACACACACAGCCATACACATACACACACACAGAAACACACACACACACACACACACAGAAACACACACACACACACACACACACACACACACAGAAACACACACACACACACAGGAACACACACACACACACACACACACACACACACAGAAACACACACACACACACACAGGAACACACACACACACACACACACACAGAAACAGACACACACACACACACACAGACACACACAGAGACCCTCATTAGCCCTGTCAGTCCTTCAGCCACTAAGTCAAAGAGTAATGGAGCCAAAGGGTCTCCTTGTCTCAACCCTCATGATACACACATACACACATATACCCAACTACAATATTAAACCATAAGCACCCTTCAAACCCAGCATTTGAAATTAGTTACATAAACAATTGCTGATGTCTATATTTGTCTGTAATTGAATTTGACCTTTTGTATGTTCTTGTATGTGATCAGTGTAATTTGCTATATAAACAATTGTTGTTCATGGTGAGTGAACCTTAGATTCCCGTTTGAGACTAAATGCAATGACTCTTGCGGACAGTTTGCATTAGCCATTGTATTTAGTCTTGAATTGTTCGTTTGGACAGTTTGGGGAGACTAGTATTTTTATGTTAGATTCATTCGTGAAGGTTATTATTATTTTCATTAATTTGATTAAATTTCGGTTCACTGCATTTCAAGTTGTTCTCCGAGTGCATACTTGATTATCGGGAAATTCATTTGACCGATGTCATGTCGTGTACTTGGAGACTAATGCGAAATGCTGCCGAAATTTAGTCAAATTTTTGTAAATAATGGTAACCTTGACGATTGAAGCTAACATAAAAGACAGTTTTCCTAAATGGGATAGGCCCACACCTATAAATAAAAAAGTGAGATTTTCATGCATGGAATTGCGTAGATGGATCGAAGTTGGATGAATGAAAGTCGCATGAGCCTAGAATATGAGGATGACGTCGAATAGTTCTTGCAATTTGCTTCAGAAAGAGGTTGACCGAATGAAGAAGGAAAATATTATTGTCCTTGCATCAACTGTTTGAATGGAAGACGACAATTACTCGATGACATACGGGACCATCTATTGTGTGATGGGATTAAGAAGAATTACACAACGTGGATATGGCATGGTGAAGTGACAGACATGCAGAGTGGGTCCCAATCTGAACCGTTTGATGTAGAAATGGGAGATCGGTTAGAGGACATGATTCGTGACCTTGGACAGGAGTCTTTCCAGCAAGCACACGCCCCTGTGTATGAAGGATTGCAGAGTGATTCTAAGAAGCTATCAGCACCAGCGATTTCAGGCTTCGAATTTGTTAAGCATGGTATATTGATTGCCTTAGGCTTACTTTCAACTTTCCTATGTATGTTAAACTCACTAGGCCTATTTACCTCAGTTTTAGGAGTTCAATATACACTTAGGATCAAAATTTCAGCCAATAATTCAATCACCAAAACTCAAATTTACAATAGACACAATCATAAGGAAACCTAAAAAGTTCAAGAAAAAGGTTCATAATCAAAGACTCTTTAAGAATTGCCCATGAACATGTCAAGGACTAGTTAACATGCAAGATTTGACTCAAATCAAATAATAGGCTAAAAAAATTTCATAAACTCAGGAACAAATGAGTTAGACAAAGAAACAAGAAAAATAAAATTCAGCACAACATAAAGAATCATATGTGGCAAGTTTCATGACTAGACATGACTTTTATGACAAAACTACAATAGGTGAACATGTCACTCTAGATTTTTGAGGTTTTCTTATACATTAATATTTTTGTAAGAATTTTATGGTTTAAGTTTCAGCCACAAATAAATAGCAAGACAAAACTCAAAGAAACCTAAAGTCAACACAATTATGGTTCAAGAACAAGAACAAGAAATTTGAACCATAGAAAATCAAATCTAGCTTCTATAGCAAGTTTAATTGTCGAAATTCTAAAAAATCATGTGAACAACATTTAGCACAAGACACGTGAGGAGATACATGGAGAAAAATGAAGAAACAACAATAAAGGTTAATGGAGGTTTAAGGAGCACGTACTTTAAGCTCTTGTGCTTTGATACCATTTGATGGAAGCTTGCTTGAGAAGCTTCTATGGAGGCTGGATCTTTGAGCTTAAATAAGGTCCTTCAATGATTATTTTCAACCATGGAGTTGCAGTGGAAGATAAAGGATAAGAGGTGAAAGGAGACGTCATCTACTAGGGAATAAGTCATGGAAGGAGGAGCTTCACCACCAAGAGAGTGTCTTGGATAAGAAGCTTAGAGAGAAAGCTTCAATGGAGGAAGACAATGAGAGAGGGGGGGTACGAAATTGAAGGAGAAAAAGAGGGAGAGAAGTTAAACTTTGGAGTGTATATCATAAGTTTCACATTCATCAAAGTTATGACAAATGTTACACATGTTTCTATTTATAGCATAGGTTTTATGAATTTCATTTTCATTTCATGTGAATCTAAGAGGAATATTTCAAGGATATGCCAAAGGCATCTTAACATATTTCCTTTAGATGTCACAAGAATAGGTGTAACTCTAGTACATGAGAAAGTAATATGCCACAAGAATATACCAAAGGAATATTCCAAGAATATGTCAAATGCATCTTTGCATATTCCTTGAGAAGCTAAAGGGGGAGCTACACGCACCCCTCCAATAGCTAAGCTTAGTCCTATGCCAAAATACATGAAAATACAAAGAAGTTCCTACTACAAAGACTACTTAAAATGTCTTGAAATACAAGACTAAAACTTTATATTATTAGAATGGTCAAAATACAAAACCCAAAAGAAAGAAAATTTATTCTAATATTTATAAAAAAGAATGGATCCAACCTTGACCCATAAATTCAGAAATTTATCCTAAGGTTCATGAGAATTCTAGGATCTTCTTTAAGAGTTTTAGCTCAATCCTCTGAATCTTTTAGGAATAGGATTACATCAAAAAATGTCATTTTTTTTTACTAGAGAAAAGTCATTTATTATGTTATATTCAAAGTATATATAAAAGTGGTCACATGGCTGTCATCATATACTGTCCTAGGAGAAACGTCACAGCTTCTAGGAATTTATTATAAACCTAACGTTATTCAATTCAATTAAAAAATATAAATGAAAGAACTTGTACAAGAAAAATCATTTATTATTATAAAAAAAAAATTGTTATTTATAATCCTACTTGCTACGAGCATGTAATTAAGAAAGTGACCACATGCTGTCATCATCATATTTTATCCAAAGAGAAACTTCACAGACACATTCCTATTCCTAAAAGTTTTCTAATAACTTATTATAAATCTAAGGTTTTTCAATCTAATTAAAATAAATTATATAAGACTGAGAATTACTTATACAAGAAAAGTATTTTTTATATATTAATCCTAGCTAGCTACTATGACAATGACGTTTTTCTAATAATCTCATTACGTACGTGAAGGTTAATTTTTAAAAGGATTTATTTTTGTTTATCACCAATTGTAAGTTTTTACATTGTAATTTAAGTATAATAGTCTAAACGAGCTTAAATACGCATGGCATGCAACATCTTCACCTTGCAATTCCTTCACAGTACTGCTGCAACTGCATATCACCAAAACCATTATCCAAGCCAAGACCTTTTTTCCAGCTTTCAAATTCTCAGTTTCCCCTTCGCCAAAAGAAAAAAAAAATCAGTGCACATCAATATATAGTTAACATTTAGATAGAAAAAGAGAAAAGAAAAGAAGCGTTAGTATTTTTATTTTTTTTATTCCGAGTCAGAGATTATATTTTTTCCTTTTTAATATTACTTCTATTTCTTTTCAAAAATTAAGATGAATTGAGTACTAAAAATTTAGATTTGGCTTGAAAAAAAAAAAAGTTGAGTCATTGACTCATTAATTTAAATAAGTCTGAATTTGGTGCAGTTGATTTTGGGGAAGTGGGCGACTACAGATTTCTATGATGGAGTTTTGTTGAGGATTTGTAAGAGTTAATTTTGCGACCGGATGATCTGTTTGCAATCAGCTCTCTACAGCTTGCTGCAGCAATCTTAACCTTAACCGTCTATGAAATATCCAACGGTTAATATAAGTTAAAATATTAAAAACATAAAAATGCTAGATTTTTTCTTGCCAAATGAAACAAACTCAAATTGAATGGCTTCATCTCAATTTATTTAGCTCTAGCCTAACGCAAGACTTCTTTATTTTTCAACTATCTTTGTTCAATCTTTATATACTTATGTATTCTTTATATCTATTGTATTTGTTATTTATATTTCAGCTAAGATTATATATTTTTTATTTCAAATATGTTGAAAGTGTATGAATTTATTCATTATTGTAGGAACGAAATTTCTTTTTATTTATTTTTTCTTCATGTATAAATGTAAATGTTTTATTTATAAAATTAAATAAATTTATAGTAGTTATTATTAAACTCGCAAAATAGATATCATTAATATAATATTAAGATATTATAAATATATATAACTTTATTATCAATAACCCTAAATTTTCAAAATGTAAAATAAATTTATTTATTTTTCAAACCATTGATATTTTATCTACGATTGAGATTTCTGCGACACGAAGCTATAGAGAGCTGGTTGCACTAGAGAATCCGAACATGTTAATATGTACTTAAATTATATAATAAAATAATAAAACTGTGATTCGAAAATTGTATGATTTTATTTTTCTCATAAGGTAGTAACAAGTATGATTTTATTTTTCTCATAGTATGTACAAAACTGTGATTCGAAAATTGCGGTGACTCCAGAATAAGACTTTAGAGTTGTAGTATTGAGTAATGACTTCAAAGAAACAAGTCACTTCACTTTGCAAGCCACCCACGTGCAAATGTGAAATGGCGCACAATTTCAGTTGATGGATGTACGATTGTGTTTTGGTCTTAATGGATGTGTACTGCTACTATGGTTTGTTATTTACTTGTTTCCTTTAGTTTTTGTTTATTTTTCTGTTTAATTACTTAAACAACTTTTAAAATTCATTTGTATTTGTGTGTTTCGTTCCCTTAATCTTAAATAAGATTTTGAGTTTCGGTGTATAAATGAAAAAAAAAAACATATAGGTTCTTTCTAACACTTCTTCCACAACTGAACTTCATTTACTTGGTTAATTTGGTTATTACACATATAGGTTTCTGGAAATTTTAGAGCTTTACAACTTTTAGGCCTATATACAATTTTTGTTATTTTATTTTCTTCAATCCAATTCCTCTATTTTAAAATAAAGTTAAATATATTTTTAGTTATTATAATTTATTTTTTATTTTCATCCTTTCAAAAAAAATTATTTAGTCTTACAGATTATGTTTGTTTTATTTTTTATCCTTAAAATAATTTAGATAGTACATCAAACAATGAAAAAAGTATTATGTTATAAGAACTTAAAAAAATAAAGATAATTTATAAGGATTAAAACTTTTCTTATAAGAGCTAAAACAAAAAAAAAACATTAAATTAAAAATATTTAAAATATATTTAAACCTCTAAAATAAAAATATTTGATCTTCTATTTTTGTAAATATGTAATTTTGGTCTAACCTTCAATTTTGTTAATGTTTCATTTTTATTTTGATCCAATTAAACATATTCATTTTAGATTAAATGATTTAATTAATTAGAAAGGAAAAATGGGAAATTAAACTAAAATCATATTATCTATTTTAAAATAACGGACAACAATTATGAATTTGATCAAATAAGAGACGAAAATTGTATTAAGTTTTTTTCTTTTTTTTTTCTTTTGGTATGTATAGACTATGATCCAAAAACTGTGATGACTCCAGACCAATACTTTAGAGTTGTTGTATTGACGGTTGGCTAACGACTTGAAGGAGAGCAAGTCAATTCAATTTACAAAGTCTCACACGGATTTCAAAATCACATGCACATATGAAGTGGCGCAGTTCACAAGCATTGCTTTTTGGGTTCAAATTATTTATCAAAAAAATTTCATAATATCCATAATGCTATTTAACATTTAGAAAGAAAAAAACATAAATATAATACAATTTATGATATAATAAAAAAATAAAAATATATCAAAATAATATTTAAAATAATAATATATTTATGTATTATTACTCTTACTTTAATTTTTTAGCTTGCAACCAAGTCTATGAGAGACGGAAGGCCATGGTATGAACGCGATTTGAACTTAATTGAATTTATTAAGTCTCTACTCGCGAAGTTGGAAACTAGTCTATATTATTACTGGTGTATAGTACAGTTTATGGGAAAAAATGCATATAGTACAAAGAAATTTTCTAACATTTTTCTCTCGTGTTTACCAAATAAATTCTTGTTTCATTCAAAGAACTGACATATTTTAATTATATCGATCTTTAATATTTCACAATATCTCAACATCGATATTTATCATATTTATTACTTTTTTATCTCTTTTCTAAATATTTCATAAAAATTTATCTTTATTTTCACATATTATCCATTACATTTATTGTTCATCTCTCTTCTTTTATCTCTCTCAAAATACAGTATGTAAACTTAAAAAATATGTTTTAAAAATAGGAATACATTTAGTTTTAAAAAATAATCACTGATAGTAACTATATTGTTTATTTTCGTAACAATAAAAATTCATATTTAAATGAATTTAAGAATTTAATTCATAACATGTTTTCCTTACATTAAAAAATGAGTATTTTTCACGCGAATCTATTAAAATATGTTTTTCATTTTCATTAAATATATAAATTAGATATACTGATTTTTACAATGATTTTGAAAATATTCTTAAATTATATAATAAAATAATAAAAATATATAAAAGTCATGAATATTTTCTAAGAAATTCTTAAATAATTAACATATTTTTATTGAATTTTAATATTTATAATGTTTATGTTCCTTATTATAATTATTATTACTATCTTCATCGTTAAAAATATTAATAAAATATGTCAATAATATTTGTTCAATTTAATCTTGGATTATTTAAATGACTTTTGTTAGTGAAAATAATTAAAGTTACTTAGTGACATTTTAATAAGTTTGTAATGCGCGTGCTGACCTTCTTCACTAAATCAGTTTGCGCCATCACCACCTGCTTGTAATGCGCTTCTTGCAATCAGTTTGTCTCATTGTGAGATGGATCTTCATCATAAATTTAATTATTTTTTTATGTTTTGATATTTTTTCTTAAATTATTTTTAATAAATTAGTAACATTGATTCTTAATAAATATATTGAAAGTGTTTGAATTTATTCATTATTGTAAGAATGAAATTTTATTCAATAAACCTCAATTTTGAAAATGTAAAATAAATTTATTTATTTTTCAAACTATTGGATATTTTATCTACAATTGATATTGTTGCGGCACAAAGCTATAGAGAGCTAGTTGAACTAGAGAATCCAAACACGTTAATGTTGGTTTTAGTGCGACCCTGTGATAAACTATCTATCCCTCCTTGTCTAAGATGATCCACGTGAATAAACACCGCAAATTTTTCAAAAGGGATTTGTTTCACAAACTATTTCTATAAATGAGGCTCTTTTTAAACTATTTTTTGCATGGTGTCATTTTTTACGTAAAAATCATGCAAATCGCAGAAGATATTGGCGAGTTCGGGCTGGGGATGACACGTGGCACTGGTCTCGCTAGTATAACCGGCGATTTGAGCTCCATGGGACTTGCCAGTTTGACTGGCGAGTTGAACTTGGTCTCTTTATTAAGTTCCATGCAACTGGCGAGTTGTGGCTGCACAATTCCATGCAACTGGCGAGTTGAGCTTGGTCTCTTTATTAAGTTCATAATTTTAATAAGGATAAAGCATGTTTCCAATTTCGGAACTTTCATTAAAATTTAGTTTTAGTCTTCAAACTTTAATTTTAATCAATTTAAGTATTAGAAGTTTATAAAATAGAGTAGTTTTCATTTTTCCTCACGATAAAAATTGTTTGTGATAATTAAAGAACGCAGAAATTATTATTTTTCCAAAATTTAGAGAGTAAATTAATCAAATCCAAAACACGAGGAATGATACTAATAAATTTTATTGACATTATAGGAATTAAAAATATATTTTATTAATCTTTTGATAAAGTAAGTTGTATGTGTATAATATAATTAAGCATACGAGTTCCTTGATTGCTTTTCTGCTATCCGAATCTCTAGATGCAGAATTTTTTTAGTGTTTCACATGCATGCAGGTGCACAAGTGCTAGCATGGCAACTGGAGGCGGTGATCACGTGACATGCTCGTGCAGAGAGCACTACAATCCCATGGAACTGTAACTCGTCAGTCCCACTTGCAATTTCCAATTCGGAAAATCCTCTACTCGCCAGTCAAACTGGCGAGTCCCATGGAGCTCAAATCGCTAGTCGCACTGGCGAGACCAGTGCCATGTGTCACTCTCAGCCAGAACTCGTCAATGCCTTTTGCAATTTGCATAGATTTTATGTAAAAAATGACACCATGCAAGAAATAGTTTGAAAAAAGCCCCATTTGCAGAAATAGTTTGTAAAACAAACCCCTTTTGAAAAATTTGCCGAATAAACACTAAGCAACGATATGTTTTTACCTTTGTACCCTTCTTGGACTTCTTTTGAAAATGATGTGGCCCACATTCCTATTTATTAATGCATATGGTCTACGAAATGTTATATTAGTTTATGACAAATCTAACGTTTTTCAATCTAATTAATACAATTATATAAAACACCTTGAATGACATGTACAAGAAATGTCATTTTTCTTTTATGGAGAAAAGTCATTTGTCATATTCTAACGTATATATGAAAGTGGTCACATGGCTGTCATCATATACTCTCCCAAGAGAAACGTCGTCACAGCTTCTAGTAATTTATTATAAACCTAACGTTATCCAATCTAATTAGAAAATATAAATGAAAGACTGAGAATGACTTGTACAAGAAAAATCATTTGTTATTATTATAAATAATAATAATAATTTGTTATTATAATCCTACTTGCTACGAGCATGTAAATTAAGAAAGTGACCAAAGAGAAACTTCACAAATACATTCCTAAAAGTTTTCTTCTATGGTTTTTATATCTAATTAAAATAAATTATATAAAAAAACTGAGGATTACTTGTACAAAAAAAGTATTTTTATTTATTTATTAATCCTAGCTACTATGACAATGACGTTTTTCTAATAATCTCATTACGTACGTGAAAGTTAATTTTTAAAAGGATTAATTTTTATTTATCACCAATTGTAAGTTTTTACATTGTAATGTAAGTATAATGTATACAGTCTAAAAGTATTAAAGACAATTTCCATGATGTACTAGTGTATTTTTTTATCATTCAGAAATATAAAAAGAAAACAAGAAACAGAAACCAACAATTACAATCTAGGGAAAGCTATATTCGTAATCGCCAAATAAATGATGAGACAAGCAATAATATATGTTATGACTAGTGTTTTTTTCACATAAATGAATGAAGAAAAAAAGTTGGATGCCATAAATATGATAGTGACTGTATTTATAACATTATTCAAAATAAGATAATTATCTCAATTATATTACTGTACGTAGTTACTCAGCTAAGATGAAGTTAGACAAATCCAATAGAAAAAAGAGATAAGAAACTTTAAGAGATATGGCCACCAAACAAATAATAGACAAGCAATGAGGGTCACAAGGCTCATGACATTATTCATCCAACAATCCAGGGAAGATTTATCCATGGTAAACGAGCTTATATACGCATGGCAACATCTTCACCTTGCAATTCCTTCACACTACTGCGACTGAATATCACCAAAACCATTATCCAAGCTAAGACCTTTTTTCCAGCTTTCAAATTCTCAGTTTCCCCTTCTCCATAAGAAAAACAAAAATCAGTGCACATCAATATATAGTTAACATTTAGATAGAAAAAGAGAGAAAAGAAAAGAAAAGAAGTGTTATTATTTTTATTTTTTTTTATCCCGAGTCGGAAATTATATTTTTCCTTTTTAATATTACTTCTATTTCTTTTCAAAAATTAAGATGAGTTGAATACTAAAAATTTAGATTTGGCTTGGAAAAAAAAGTTGAGGCATTGACTCATTAATTTAAATAAGTCTAAATTTGGTGCAGTTGATTTTGGATTTGTAAGAGTTAATTTTGCGCCCGGATAATCTGTTGCAATCAGCTCTCTACAGCTTCTTGCTGCAGCAATCTTAACCTTTGTCGTATATGAAATATCCAACGGTTAATATAAGTTAAAATATTAAAAACATAAAAATGCTAGAGAGCTCCCTAAGCAACAATATGTTTAGCTATAGAGCTGGTTGCAAGAGTCTAAGATGATCCTCGTGAATAAACACTAAGCAACAATATGCTTTTGCCTTTGTACCCTTATTGGACTTCTTTTGAAAATGAAGTTGACCCACATTCCTATTTATTAATGCATGTGGTCTACGAAATGTTATATTAGTTTATGACAAATCTAACGTTTTTCAATCTAATTAATACAATTATATAAAACACCTTTAATGACTTGTACAAGAAAAGTCTTTTTTTTTTTTACTGGAGAAAAGTCATTTGTTATATTCTAATGTATATATGAAAGAGGCCACATGGCTGTCATCATATACTGACCCAAGAGAAACGTCACACTTCTAATAATTAACCAATAAGACACACAAGAAACGTGTGTATAGACTATGATCCGAAAACTGTGGTGACTCCAGACCAATACTTTAGAGTTGTTGTATTGACGGTTGACTAACCACTTGAAGGAGAGCAAGTCAATTCAATTTACAAAGTCTCACCACGGATCTCAAATTATTTATCAAAAAATTTACATAATATTCATAATGTTATTTAAGATTTAGAGAGAATAAGAAAAAACATAAATATAATAAAATTTATGATGAAATAATAAAAATATCAAAATAATATTTAAAATAATAAAATATTTATGTATTATTACTCTCACTTATTTTATTTAGCTTGCAGCCAAAGTCTATGAGAGACGGAAGGCCATTGTATGAACGCGATTTGAACTTGATTGAATTTATTTAGTCTCCACTCGCGAAGTCGGAAACAATGGCAGATAAAACAAATTAATAGTCAACTCATCGTTATACTCACCGATCTATATTATTACTGGTGTGTATATATATATATATATATATATAAAAGCATATAGTACAAAGAAATTTAATTTCTAAAAATTTTCTCACGTGTTTACCAAATAAATTCTTGTTGTTTCATTCAAAGAACTGACATATTTTAATTATAACGATCATTAATATTTCACAACTACTCAACATCGATATTTATCATATTTATTACTTTTTATCTCTTTTCTAAATATTTCATAAAAAAAATTCTCTTTATTTTAATATATTATCCAATACATTTATTATTCACCTCTCTTCTTTTATCTCTCTCAAAATACAGTATGCAAACTTTAAAAATATGTTTTAAAACTAGGAACACATTTAGTTTTTAAAATAATCACCGATAGTAACGATATTGTTTATTTTCGTAACAATAAAAATTCATATTTAAATGAATTTAAGAATTTAATTCATAAGATGTTTGCCTTACATAAAATACAAGTATTTGTCACGTGAATCTATTAAAGTATTTTTTTTCATTTTCATTAAATATATAAATTAGATATACTAATTTTAAAAATAATTTTGAAAATGTTATTAAATTTAAAAATAAAATTATATATATATAGAAAATTCATGAATATTTTCTAAGAAATTCTTAAATAATTAACATATTTTTTTATTAAATTTCAATATTCCTAAGTTTTATGCTCTTTATTATCATAATTATTAATATTGTCGTCATCGTTAAAAATATTGATAAAATATCTAAATCATATTTATTCAATTTAACCTTTGGCTACATAAATAAGTTACTTAGTGACATTTTAATAAGTTTGTAATGCGCGTGCTGACCTTCTTGCAATCAGTTTGTCTCATGGTGAAATAAATCTTCATCATAAATTTAATTATTTTTTTATGTTGCGATATTTTTTGCTTAAATTGTTTTTCATAAATTAGTAAGACTGATTCTGAATAAATATGTTGAAAGTGTTTGAATTTATTCATTATTGTAAGAATGAAATTTATTTTATTTATTTTTTCGTCATGCATATATAACAGTAAATATTTTTTATAAAATTAAATAAAATTTATAAAAGTTATTATTAAACTCAAAAATAGAAATCATTAATATAATATAAAGATATTATAAATATATATAATTTTATTATCAATAATCCTACATTTCCAAAATGTAAAATAAATTTATTTATTTTTAAAACCATTGGATATTTTATATTGAGATTTGTGCGGCACAAAGCTATAAAGAGCTGGTTGCACTAGAGAATCCGAACATGTTAATTATGGTTTTAGTGAGACCGTCTTATAAAATATCTATCCCTTGTCTAAGATGATCCAGCAATAATATGTTTTTACCTTTCTACTCTTCTTGAACTTATTTTGAAAACGAAGTTGACCCACATTCATATTTATTAACGCACGTGGTACTATTAGAAAATAGGATTTTTTATATTAATTATTAAGAACTTTTAATATTAATTATGAATTAATGTTGAAATTATCGATGTTAAAACTATTAACTTAACATCGGATTTTTTAACAACTAATGTTTTACAAAAAACCAACATCCGTTTTTATAAAAATTGTTATTTTTCTCTCACAAATATCATTTTTTTTTGTTAGTAAACAACATCGGTTTTCTAAAAATTGACATTGTTTTTTTAAATTTTTTATATCTTATATGTTTTTTAATTACCATGTAATTATTCATATCACTTATCATTTAAAGTTGTGAAAAAACTCATGAAATAAGTCATGCACCAAGAGTATTTATAAACAAAATATAACACAAATGTGTTCAGGATGTTTCAATTCTTACAAAATATACCACCAAGACTTATAAATAAAAATTTACATATTGATAATAGTATAATGTAATATACTTTAATTACAAACAAATTCAAAATAAAACAAAGTTAGAAGTTGCATTTGAAAACTAATATAATATAATTTGAGTTTCAGCTTACAAATTTTGTGATTGTGTAAAAGTCATTCCTTCATTTTCAATTTTTGTAGTCTTCCTCTAATGATTATAAACAATTCTGCACTTCGTAAAATAATATAATATAATTTGAGTTTCAGCTTACAAATTTTGTGATTGTGTAAAAGTCATTCCTTCATTTTCAATTTTTGTAGTTTTCCTCTAATGATTATAAACAATTCTGCACTTCGTGATCCCTTTCAAATTCAAATGATTGAATCTTGCAACTTTCATAAATGGGTACATGATACTCTGCACATCTTGAAATTAACATTAAATTCATATTAGATATGTATATGATTTTAAAATTTGGCAGATGGATGAGTGTTTAATTACTCCTAAACTGTTGCAAGTTACTTTATACTCACTCAACAAGACTTTAAAAGTGGCTAAGTTTGGAATTTGGTGTTACAAAGAGTGTCATTTAGAATAAATTTTTGGTTCAGAGCTGCTTTTAAAGATGATGAGAAAGAAAACACTCTATTCAAGATGGGTCATGATCACTTGATGATTTTTAGTGAGTCCATAGAAATGTCTGAGTTCTATCCATCCATTCAATAGAGTTGGGTTCACCAGATCTTGATTGTATGTAATAAAGTGCATGTTGTGATTACTGATTAGCAGATGTCAAGTATGTTGTAGTTCATCCTTCCATCTTACAAAGAACATACTGATTTCACCATAAGACTACATTTAACAAGCAAATTAATATAAGCAAATGTGTTATAGCATGTCATGTTTATTTGATAATAGTCTTGAAAATTCTAGCTTGATTCATAATGAGAACTGTATCGAACATTTCCTCTAGTTTTTTTGTTGTTGATTTTCATCATTGTCTTAGTCATTTCCTTCCAGGTTTGTTGGTCTTCGTTCATTGTTTATAAACTCCATTTACAATATTAAAGTTACTATTAAAAATAAATATGCATGCCTACCTACTAGTAGTAAACCAAGACATATGAGTTTGGTCGAGTACATGCCACGGAGTTGAAAGACACAATGCATATACCCATTTTTGAAAACCAATAATGATATTCCTATTTTTAGGGCTTAAGGTTGTGACAAAATTCTCACACCAGTACAAAGTCTCATTAACAAGCATTTTCATGTTAGTAATATGCACAATGTCCCACTATCAGTATTTGTATATCCAGAAAATAACACATATTTTCAGCAACATACACATAAACAAGCATTTTCATGTTAGTAATATGCAAATTAACAAGAAGCAATACGCACATCAAAATGAGAACTAGAAATCATCAAAACCAAGAACGAGCCCTAGCTTCTCGCTTGCCATCACCATCAAAACTAAACACAGGAACAAACATTTATGGAAGACTAACCTTTCGTGACCGAGAATGAGAATAAGAGTGAGTAGAGCTGTGAGTGACATCGAGAACGAGAGTAAAAGATGATAGCGTGTGTGAAAACGATATGGTCGCACCATCGCAAGGAGTGCGTGAGAGTGAGGGTGAGAATAAGAGCGTAAGAGATGAGTGAGAACAAGAACGAGAACACGAGAGATGAGTGACAATGAGAACGAGAGCGCGATAGTAAGAGATGATTCATAATGAGCGCGAGAGAAGAGAAAGAGACAGATTTAATTTAACTAACACAACCTGAGTTTTCGAAAAACCGATGTTAACATGAGTTTGTTAACATTGGTTTTTAAAAATTAATGTTAACATCAATTTTGTCAAAAACCAACATTAACAAACTTGGATTATTTACGAATATGCTTCTGGATTTTTGTTAATATCATTTTTTTAAAATCGATATTAACAAAACGATGTTATATCCATTCTTTCTACTAGTGTGGTCTACAAAATGTTATTTTAGTTTAGGAAAAATGTAACTTTTTTCAATCTAATTAACACCATTATATAAAACACCTTTAATGACTTGTACAAGAAAAGTCTTTTTTTTTTTAAGTGGAGAAAAGTCATTTGTTATATTCTAATGTATATATGAAAGTGACCACATGGCTGTCATCATATATACTGTTCCAAGAGAAACGTCACAACTTCTAATAATTTATTATAAACCTAACTTTAGTAGCCTACAGTTGATTTTGAGTTTGAGGAAGTGGGCAAATACAGATTTTTGTAGTGGAGTTTGGTTGAGGATTTGTAAAAGTTAATCTTTATATACTTATGTATTCATTATATCTATTGTATTTGTTAATTATATTTCAGCTGATATTTTTTTTTTGTTTCCAATATGTTTAAACTGTTTGAATTTATTTATTGTGGGAATGAAATTTCTTTTTATTTATTTTTTCATCATTTATAAAAGTAAATATTTTTTTATAAAATGTATAAAAGTTATTATTAAACTCACAAAATAGAAACCATTCATATAATATTAAGATATATATATATATATATATATATATATATATATATATATATATATATATATAATTTTATTATCAATAATCCTACATTTTCAAAATGTAAAATAAATTTATTTATTTTTCAAGCCATTGGATATTTTATCTACGATTGAGATTGTTGCGGCACGAAACTATAGAGAGCTGGTTGCACTACATATTCCGAACATGTTAATTTTGGTTTTAGTGAGACCCTTTGATAAACTATCTCGCCCTTTGACTTATTTAAAAAATCTAAAGTTTGAGCTTAATTAAGATGTTTAACTCATTGATAATTTAATCATTTTTTATATTGTGATATTTTTGCTTAAATTATTTTTAATAAATTAGTAAGACTGATTCTGAATAATAGCGTAGCAAAAAAATCAAAGAAACTGTATTTTTATTAAATTTATATTATTGACACAACCAACTTATAGTCTTATACAATGATACTCATTGTTTGTATCACACTATTTATTGTATCTCACACACCTTTCTCTTTTGCCTTTTTTTTCATTCTTTCTCTCTAGCTTGTTTTACAATTTATTGTAAAATTTATTATATTCTACAAACAACATTAGTTACCTAGCTTTAATTTCTTCGAAGAGGATCCACAAAATAAGAAACTGCAAACCAGAAAGGAAAATATAACACAAAATACTACAGAGAATCAAAGATGACTCATTCATTCACTAGAATCCGAAGCCTGGAACTGGGCACGCCATTTCTTTCCCATTTCCTGAAGCATCTCTCCGTAAAGCAACAACACCGCTGCCTTTTGAGCCATTTGCTTTTCCCTTTCCACGTTATCCTCTTCGGTTGAGCTTGGACTGAACCCCTTGATCTTCAGAACATGCTCTCCGTCCCCCTTCATCTCAAGGTGCACGGTCACCGTTAGATCCATACTATCTTTCTGCTCTGGAAATTGTTGGTTTTCGCGGTTTTGGGGCAATGAATTTTCTGGTTACACATAATATTCACATTAAAAAAAAAAAAAAGACATCATACCATGTCATGGTTTTAAATTGCGGTTTTTAATGGTAATTGTAGTCACAATATCAAGATATTTTGACACTTCATGATTGCATCACAATTACAATTAGGAGTGCATAAACCGCATAGGTTTTCTGACTCATTGCCATCGCGATCATTACCGCAATTTAAAACTATGCACCAAGTTAACAAGAAAATCTAGTATTACATATGTATTTACCCCCGGTCTTTCGTATATCTGAGGGACGTTCATCGGATTCCCTTGCTGAAGCTGAGTCATTCATTTGATCAAGCTCGTCCATGTTAGACCCCTTACCGAAGGAGTTGTCACGATGGATAGAGCTCATAAGCTGGAAACGGATCTTAGATCCCCAGATCGTCGTACTTTTGGTCGCATTTTGAAACGGTCGGAAACCACTTTTCTCCAAAAGAGATTCGTTTTTCTTCCTCTGTCTTAAAGCGAGGTTTTTGCGGCGACCCACAGCTAAAGCAATCAGGCTGTTTGTCGTTGACTGTATCCATCTTGCCATATCTGCGAGAGGAGGTTGGCAGCTGCAGATAAATTGAAAGCAAAAAAGCCATTGCTTCTTATATATTGTTCTCGGAAAATTTTAACCAGGTTTCTCAACTAAAAAAAGTCGTATTGTTTATGTTGGAAATAAGGCTTTTTATGTTTAGGAAAAGTGTTTAGGAATATTGGAGACTTTGAATAGAAATTTGATGGGAAGGAGAATTCTTTATGGAGGAGAGAACTTTGTATTTTTGCTTCATACAAATGTGTAGGATTACATCTCCATTTATACTACTCTAAGGAGAACTCTAGACACACTAATTCTAGAGAGTTCTCAACTCTAGAGATCCAAAGAGTATTCTAGAAAATATTACAACCATAAGAAATATCTAGACACTCCAAACACTACAAGAATTCTCTAGAAACATGACCTATAATTACTTAAGCCCAAAATAACTAAGTCTAAGGAACCAAATAATTAATTTAGGCCCAAATCAAGTTTATATTTCAACATCCCCCCTTAAACTTGATTTGTGACTCCAAGCATACTCCTTAGCTTCACGAAAGTTTCCAACTTAAGTGGCTTTGTGAAAATGTCGGCAGCTTGATCTTGAGACATCACATACTTCAACTTTATCTCCTTCTTCTCAATGCATTCTCTTATGAAGTGGTAACGGGTGTCGATGTGCTTACTTCTTTCATGAAAGACTGGATTCTTTGCCAAAGCGAGTGCTGATTTATTGTCAACACATATTTCCATAGGTTCTTCTTGTGGCATTTTTAACTCTTTCAACAAGTTCCTTAGCCAAATTGCATGACAAACGCATGATGTGACAGCGACATACTCAGCTTCACAAGTTGATAGTGTGACTATTGGTTGCTTCTTTGACATCCAAGTGAAAGCAGTATCTCCCATAAAGAACACAAAACCAGTAGTGCTCTTTCTATCATCCAAGTCTCCACTCCAATCGCTATCACTATAGCCAACAATGTTATAATTGTCAGAAGAGTAATAGTGCAAGCCAAAGTTTGTTGTACCTTTGATGTATCGAAGGATTCTCTTTGCCGCCTTGAAGTGAGTTGTGGTTGGAGCTTCCATGTAGCGACTTACTACTCCTACAGCATAGAGAATATCCGGCCTTGTACATGTCAAGTAACGTAAACTTCCAATCAAACTTTTGTAAAGAGTTGGATCCACATTCTCTCCTTTTTCATGCTTGCTCAACTTGCTGCCACATTCCATCGGGGTGTCAACTGGATTGGCGTCATCCATCTTGAACTTCTTAAGGACTTCTTTGGCATAGCCTTCTTGGGTGATGAAAATTCCTTTGTCTTCTTGTTTTACTTCGATGCCGAGATAATATGCCATGAGCCCCATATCCGTCATCTCAAATTCATTTGACATATCTTTCTTGAACTCTTCGAACATGCTTGGATTGTTCCCTGTAAAGATCAAGTCATCTACATACAAACACACAATCAAAATATCTCCACTTTGCGCTTTGATATAGAGCGCATGCTCATATGGACACTTGATGAAGTTCTTGTCTTGAAAGTATTTGTCGATTCGAACATTCCAAGCTCTCGGTGCTTGCTTGAGACCGTACAACGCCTTCTTCAACTTCAAGACTTTTTCTTCTTGCCCTTTTACTTCATAGCCCAGTGGTTGCTCAATATAGACTTCTTCTTCGAGAAAACCATTCAAGAAGGCTGACTTCACATCCATTTGATAGATCTTCCATTTATTTTGGGCTGCCAAAGAAATGATCAGTCTAATAGTTTCAAGACGAGCAACAGGAGCAAATACCTCATCATAGTCAATTCCTTGTCTTTGACTATAGCCTTTAGCCACCAATCTTGCTTTGTATCTCTCCACATCTCCTTTAGCATTCTTCTTTGCCTTGTACACCCATCTTACTCCGATTGCTTTGTGTCCTCGTGGAAGTGTAGTAAGTTCCCACGTATCATTCTTCGTGATTGACTTGATTTCTTCATCCATGGCGTCTTTCCATTTTATGTTTTCCGCCGCTTCTTGATAGCTTAGAGGCTCACAATCACCAAAAAGACAAAAGAGGTTAATGTCGTTTAGGTTTTTGGTTACCTCATAAATCTCTTCAATGCTCCTTAGTCGCGGTGTCCTCTCACTTGAACTTGTTTCATCCAGCCTTGGTGTCGGTGAGGCAGGTGGTGTAATATGTTCCTCTATGATTGGTTGTTCAATTTCATCATCTTCTTCAAAATAAGGAAGAAAATCATACTTATCTTCTTGAACACTCCAATCCCAACAATCTTCTTCGTCGAACTCCACGTCGCGACTTATGACGATCTTTCTACTATTTGGATTATAGAGCTTGTACCCCTTGGATCTTGAGTCGTAACCCACAAACACGTACTTCTCACTTTTATCATCAAGCTTTGTCCTCTTTTCGTCTGGAACATGGGTATAGGCAATGCTTCCAAACACTTTGAGGTGAGAGATCCCGGGCTTCCTTCCACTCCATGCTTCTTGTGGTGTCTTCTCATGCACGCTTCTTGTTGAAGAACGATTTGTTAGGTAAACTGCACATGCCACTGCTTCAGCCCAAAACTCCTTCGGCATCTTCTTGCTTTTGAGCATGCTTCGCACCATGTTAAGTATGGTCCGGTTCTTTCTCTCTACTACTCCATTTTGTTGTGGCGATCTTGGCACTGTCAGTGGGCGACGAATTCCATGGTCTTCACAATATTTGTTGAACTTATTTGAAGTGAACTCTCCTCCTCGATCAGATCTCATGGCCTTGATGGAAAAACCACTTTCTTTCTCCACGAGAGCTTTGAACTTCTTAAAGTTTTCAAACACTTCTGATTTCTCCTTCAAGAAATAAACCCAGGTTTTTCTGGAATAATCATCAATAAAGAGGAGAAAGTACTTATTCTTACCAAATGAATTGGGTTTGATTGGTCCACAGACATCGGTGTGTATGAGCTCTAGCGGCTTTGTTGCTCTTGTTGTTGATTCCTTTGGAAAACTTTTACGAAATTGCTTCCCAATTAGACATCCTTCGCAAAGTTGGTCTGGGTGGTTGATGCTAGGCAAGCCTCTCACCATCCCCTTCTTCGCTAAACGTTCTAGACCGTCGAAGTTGAGGTGCCCGAACCGTAGATGCCATAGCCACGAAGAGTCGGTATAGCAAGCCTTGAGACACTTTGCCACATCATTTTGAATGTTCAAGAGGAACATTCTATTCTTTGACATAGGCACCTTAGCAATCAAGTTATGTCTACAATCTCTTAAGAAAAGACTATGTTCTTTCAAATGGATGTCATAGCCTTTCTCTAATAATTGTCCCAAGCTCAAAATATTATTCTTCATGTTAGGCACATAGTAGACATTGGATATGAATTGATGACTCCCATTCTTCAAACGTATGAGAATTTTACCTTTGCCTTTGACTGGTATCTTTGAGTCGTCTCCAAATGAGACATCGCCAGTTGCCGCTTCATTGATCTCCACGAACATGCTTTTATCGCCGCACATGTGGTTGCTTGCGCCGGTGTCGAGGTACCACTTGTTTCTTTTCTCTTCAAATTTGTTTTGGCACGCGAGTAGCAAAGTTTCTTCTTCTCCGCCTTTTTCTTCTACAAAGTTAGCTTTCTCTTCAACCTTCTTCGAGAATCTACACTCGGATGCATAGTGACCAATCTTGTTGCAATTGAAGCACTTGATTTGTGATTTGTCATACCTCGACCATGAATTTCCTCTTCCACGACCTCTTGTTACTTGTGGATTCCAACTTCTTTCTCCATTGTTGAATTTGTTGGAGTGGTTGTTGTAACCACCTCTTCCTTCTCCTCCATGTCCTCGTCCACGTCGATGATCTTGGCCGCGACCTCGTCCTCTTTGGCTCTTATAATTTGCATAGTTTGCTTCCTTTACGTTGAGTTGTAGTAGTTGCTCCGTAGCCTCATTTTGTTTAATTTTTCTCTTTTGTTTTTCTTCGTATGCTTGTAAGGAACCCATGAGTTGCTCAATAGTCATGGTCTTTAAATCCTTGTTTTCTTCAATGTTGGTAACAATGAAGTCAAAACTTGGATTTAAAGTTCGAAGTATTTTTTCCATGACCTTCACCTCATCAACATCTTCACCATTTCTTTTAAGTTGATTGACTACGGCCAATACTCGAGAAAAATAATCAGAAATTGACTCGGACTCCTCCATAAACAAACGCTCAAAGTCACCTCTAAGAGTTTGAAGACGAATCTTTTTTACCTGCTCAACTCCTTTGTTGCAAGTTTGAAGCTTATCCCATGCTTCTTTGGCCGTCGTTGCGTTGGATATCTTCTCAAATGTATCTTCATCCACCGATTGATAAATGAGAAAGAGAGCTTTCTTGTCTCTCTTTCTTGACTCCTTCAACGTCTCCTTTACACCTTGGCTTAGCGAGGCTTCATCTTGCTCCTCGAAGCCATTCTCTACGATATCCCACACATCTTGAGCTCCTAGTAGCGCCTTCATCTTGATACTCCAATTATCATAGTTGTTCTTTGTGAGCATCGGCATTTGGAAAGGAAAACCTCCATTCGCCATCTTTTGAGGATCTTGAAGCTCTGATACCACTTTGTTGGAAATAAGGCTTTTTATGTTTAGGAAAAGTGTTTAGGAATATTGGAGACTTTGAATAGAAATTTGATAGGAAGGAGAATTCTTTATGGAGGAGAGAACTTTGTATTTTTGCTTCATACAAATGTGTAGGATTACATCTCTATTTATACTACTCTAAGGAGAACTCTAGACACACTAATTCTAGAGAGTTCTCAACTCTAGAGATCCAAAGAGTATTCTAGAAAATATTACAACCATAAGAAATATCTAGACACTCCAAACACTACAAGAATTCTCTAGAAACATGACCCATAATTACTTAAGCCCAAAATAACTAAGTCTAAGGAACCAAATAATTAATTTAGGCCCAAATCAAGTTTATATTTCAACAGTTTATTGGTAATCTCCTTCGTATACAAAATAAATATTTAATTCTCTTTTATCAGTTGGAACGGAGGAAAGTATCAAGAACCTACAACTGATGATGATGGATCATATTCAATCAATTAAATTAAATTAAATAGTTATTTTTGTTTCTAAATGTATAATTTATTGACAAAAATATTCTAATGAAAATAAAAAATTTACTTTCTGAAAGTGTAAAATGTATGATAAATATATCTTATTGTTAATTTTTTATTAATAAAATAGTCTACGTGATATAAAGAGACGAGATAAATTTGTCACTAAGATACCAACGTAAATATTAGTAACTTTTTGTTGGATAAAAATGTTAATATTTTTTATTGGAGAAAAATATCAATAATTTATTTTTGACCTAAATGTTAGTACGTTTCATTGGATCAAAAATATTAATAAGTTATGATTATTAGACGAAAATATCAGTAATTTTCTATTTGCTCAATAAGACTTACACATGGTGAAGGCGACATACTTCCAAAAAAATAATAATTAAATTACCATGAATAAAAAATTACAAAATTATTGTTAGAGGATGACGTGAGAGTGATGATAGAATACTTCTTTTTTTTTCATGTCATCCAAGTAAAACTAATGGTGCATACAAAAAAAATATGTCAAATAATTAAAAGCAATTTTTTAAAAGACTATTTTATAGATTAAAAAATAATTTAAATCTTATTTGTATTTATCATTTTATCTATCTGTTTTCTTTTGTTTTCCACCTTTATATTCTTCCTGCCAAAGATAAGCCAAAATAGTTTTGGGGCGGAAGTTGATATTTTTTTCTAATAAAAAAACTTTACACGTTAAAAAGTAATTAACATCGTTTAATTTTATTAATTTTACTTAAAAACATTTTTTTAAAATTTCTTTTATTAAAATTTAATAACAAAAATGAAAAGAAATTATTAAAAATAAAATCTCAATTAAAAGAAGAATATAAAATATTCTCATTAAGGTTAATTGAGCTTTTCCTATATCCAATACCAAACTATATGAATTTTTTGTAATCTATATTAGAAACCGGAGAGAAGATTATTTTCCAAGAATATTTATCTCGTGTTCGTCCACCCAACAAGTGCTGCTTTATAAATAGCCACAGGACATAGTACCTCATGCAAGCAGATTTAAAAGTGCAGAAGCTAAAAGATTGAGAAATTCAATCTTACATACACAAGACCTTTTTAAGTGTGACTTCTCTTTCATTGTGTTTCTTTCTTGCTATTTTTCTTTCATTTCCCCCTTCTATTTTGTTCTTATACGGTTCATTGTATTCCTGGACTAATCAATTACATCGTCTTTCAGAAAACTAACTGCGGTCTTTCATTCTTAACAGGCTAATAAGCTATGGCTGGGGATGATGAATTTGATAGATGGATTTCTCCGATTGAAATGATGCTGAACACCCTAACAAATAAAAAAGTCAGAGGAAATAGCATCGTAGATATTCCAGAACACCTTAAAAAATCGAACATGAAAGCTTACAAGCCAAAGGTGGTCTCTATTGGACCCCTACACCGGAAATCTAGTAGGGAGCTGCTATACATGGAGGAGATCAAATGGCAATGCATGTTGTCTCTTCTTCATCGACTTAATCCAACCGATGATCAAAAAGTTGTGCCTCCGAAACGCTTGAAAGATTGCGGCGAAGTCATTTTAAAGTATGATGAGGCAGTCCGAGCGTGCTACATGGACCCAATCGAATTGGACCGCCACGAACTCGCCCAAATCATGCTAGTCGATGGCTGTTTTCTGCTTGAGCTCCTTCTCATTACTAACGACAAGCAATTAAATGGTGAACCAAAAAGCAAATTCCCTGTTAAAGTCTCAAAAAGGGAAGAATTCCTGTCTGATTTGAAATTACTTGAAAACCAGATACCTCTGTTCATTATTGATTTGTTGTATCTAAAACTGTTTGGGCAAAAATCGGAAGGGATACCGAATATAATCAATGGCTACGCACTGTATCTCTTTGGTTGTTCTTCTGGCCGCCCTATAATAAGTCCAAACAGGGCACACTTTCTTGAACTCACGCACTGGTTCTTGACTAGTAGGCAAATTGAAGCTAAACCAGATCAAGAACGCAGCGCCCCCGAAACTGTTGTAGAGCTTACAATTGATCCTCCGGATCATGAACACATGGAAAGCATGGACATATGGCTCCGAGAGAGGGACGAACGTGACAAAAAAGTCAGCAAAGAAACTACACCTAAATTAGAACGTTGCGCTGCGAGGCTCCAAGCTGCAGGGGTTAAGATTAAAACCTTTTATGGAAAGAACCGAAGCAGCAGCAAATTAGAAAAGGATCCTGTAAGTGTCATGTTTGGCTGTAAGGAAAAATTCGAGCAGGGAGTGCTAGAAATCCAGTCTCTGTGTGTTACTGAGGAAACCGAACTTCAGTGGCGGAATTTCATTGCTTGGGAGCAGACCAGATCTGCCGAGAAAACTTGGGAGCAGACAGGAACCCCAGCTACCGAGAAAAAATTCAGTCAGTATGCTTTGTTATTTAAAGGTTTGGTTTGTTGCGAGTACGACATAGAACTGCTTAAAAGTGCCAAAGTCTTGAAGGTGCACGATGAAAACAAGTGGAGCAATGAGAAGGTGAACAAGTTCATTCATGACATTGCCGAGGGAATTCAAATTGATGCCAGCGCGGATCCCAAATTTTGTGAAATGATTAATGACTTGAACAGTTGTGACAAAGGATGCTGCAGATTCATCATGTTCAAGCATTGCTGCCGAATCCTTCTCACAAAAGCAAGGAAATTCTGCAGGTACTTGTACCGTCTTTTGATGCGTGACTATTGTTCCACGCCGTGGCAAACGTTAGGAGTAATGGCTGCTGTCTTGCTGCTTTTTCTCACCATTGCCCAGACTGTTCTTGCAGCCATTGCCCTGTAGATGTTTAGTTCCTTGTTAATTCGCTACGTATAGCATTCGCAAATTTGCAATGTGTGATGTATGAATAAGTATAATATTTTGTATCACTTGGCTTCCTTGTCCAGTAATGTCCAGTCTCGTTTGGTTGTTTTGTTTATCATGTATATCTATAATTATAAAGAGAATAATCGTATCATCTCTCTTCTGAATATTTTTATTTCAATTATTATAAATTATTATATTTTATTTTAACTTCCAATAATAATTATATTTTTATTTTATATAATTTTGAAAAAAAAAATCTCTTTTATTTTTCTATTATTTCAATACCAAACACATAATAATAAAGATTGAAAAGAGGAAGATGATAAAGCTCATTTTAAAGTAAATTGAGATGAAAGGAGAAAAGAGTTAAAAAAAAGAAAGAAGTAAAAAAAAAATGACGTGACGTAATAAATAATAAATATCACTATTTGTTGAAATAAGGAGTTTGATACCCAAAATGCATTAGAATTTAGAAGTTAGAAACATCTAGGTTTTGCTTTACAGTAAAACGGGGAGTTCTTTAAAGTAGAAAGGAAAAAAGAATTTGAGACCTATATGAAAAGGTATTTGCTTTTCAAAAATGTTGGAAAATAATAGAAAGCTTTCAAAAATTAAGAAAATAATATTTAATCCTGTCTCATTTTTTTTATTTAGAATATGTATATTAATTTATATGCATATTTTTTTCTTGCTTGCAATTTTTACGTAACAAATAAGAACAAAAGAAAAATTTTATCTTTCTTTTTTCTATTTTTATCCTTATCAAACAATTTTATAAATCATCTCATTTTATATTCTTTGTTTCTTCTTTACTTTTCTTTGCTATCACTTTCTTTCTTAAATCAAATATATCCAACAAAAGGACCAAAATCAACACCGTTATTATTAAAAAACTAACAAAAAGATCAATTTGATTAGTAAAAAAAAAACTTATAAGACCAAAATAAAAGTTTTTATAAATCATATATATATATATATATATCTGAAAAAAAAACATAATCTTGATAGATAAATTATTGATAAGTTGGTTAAGATTGTGATAGAAGACCAAGCCAATGTATAGTAAAGCATCACAAGCATCAAAAGAAAAGATAATTATTCCTTAAAAAATAGGAAACAATTGTAGTAGTTTGAAATTCAAAATACATAGTGAGAAGTTGTTGGAGGTTAGGAAGAATGGCTAGAAAACATGAGTAGCAATTGCAATTCATGATCTAATAGGAGGGTTCACCACAAGTTTATAAATTGTCCATTAACTTGAAGATATATTTGATTTTTTAACCTACAAATAGACCTTGTACTTCAAATTTTAGAAACACAAACTTATTTTATCTTTAACATTTTCAACCTTTATTGCTTTCCTTTATAGCCTTTCATTTATAGTTTTCAACCTTTGTCTTTCACACAAAATTCTATCTTTTCCCTTCTTATTCATTCACCTACACCAAATGCTTTTCCGAGTAGCTTGAAAAACCATAATCAAGAAGCAAATGTTCCTTCTTGGCACAAATCGTTTGATTATTTTGGGATCTTGTTGAGATAAGGTTTGTCAAAATGTATTTTGGCTGACTTTAAAACTTTATGTGACAACAAATTGGCACGCCAGGTAGGATTGGATAGGTGAAAACATTCATAAATCCAACAAGAGAAAACTTAAAGCATGGAATTTGCTCAGAATAAAAACAATACTTGTAAGAAGACTAAGACATTTACCATCAGTATGCCTACTTCTTTGGCAACTTCTTCTACTGCTCAATTGGTACTGAACATGTTTGCCTAAATCAGTACACCTTCTACTATGGCAAATGCACTATCATTAGACAAACCTATTGGCACAATAACCTCTATGGAAAAACAACATATCAATATGGGGATAGACGATATGATGTATCAATTGTCTAAACAGTTGGCAAATGTCATCAAGCCTATGGTTCACATTGAATTTCAGCAAGCTGAAGAATTTGAGAACGTGGTGAGAATTTTAGAGGAAATTATAATACTTCAATAGTACATGGGTATACAGACTAGTTGAACCACGACCATGTAATTTCGGCAAGAGCCACACATGTATCATCATATACTTAGGCAAAACCTTTACCACAAGTTTAGTTGACTTTCTGGAAGGATTGGTACAACCTATTTAGCTTAATTCAGTTCAAGTAGATTTGGTTCCACTGTATCCGTCAATTTCAGGTCAATCAAATTTAGATTAACTATATCAGCTAAATTTGGTTCATCCAGTTCAATCGAATTTGGTTAAGCTTGACCAACTAAACTCAATTCAAGCAGGGTTGGTTCAATTAGTTTAGCAGAATTTGAGGCGAATTCAAATCAGCGAAGTTAGCTAAATTTGTTTCGGCTAGTTCAGCCGAATTTGAATTAACTAGTTCAGGAAAATTCGAATTAGCTAGTTTAGCCGAATTTAAATCAGCAAAGTTAGCTTAATTTGTTTCAGCGAGTTCAATCGAATTTGAATCAACTAGTTTAGCCAAATTTGACTTAGCTACTTCAGCTGAATAAGGTTTAGGTAAGACCAACACCAGTGCAACCAAGTTATGCTCAAACAAGACAGAATTTGCAGGTCTAGCCAAGATTATCAAACTCAAGAGTTTACGCAAATTCGTGAGTGTTTCATAGACTCAACTCGTGGACTCAACTCGTAGACTCATAAGAGTCTACTTTATATAAAAATAATAACAAAATATTTTTAAATAACGTATTAATTAAACATTTTAACAATATAATAAAGCAAAACAGTAAATCATAAAGTTTAGAATATTTAAATAACTAAGTCTAGTAATAATACATTACTAATAGATAATAACTTGCAGACGATATAGTAGTGGTAGATCATTCTCATCGAGGGTTTGATGTTATTAGAGAATAAGGGTTTGATATTATTAAAGGTGAGAATTTTTTATTTGAGAATAACACACTAAATGAAAGTATATTGAATGCTAAACAGACAAAAAACAATAAAAAATGACTTACGTTTTGGTCTAATTTTTTTAACTTGCTAACTCGTTGACTCGATGGTAAACTCGAGAGTCTACTGAGTTTACTTAGAGTTTATAGAATTTGCCCAAAGTCTACTAAAAAAGGAGTTTACTCAAGAGTCAACTCACAAAGGACAAGTGAACTCGTAAACTCATAAGAATTAGCGAGTTAACTCAAGAGTTTGATAACCATGGGCCTAGTCTAATTTCACTCAACAAGTGTCATATATCTCATTCTCAGCATAATCAAGTACGTTAGCCACTAATTGCCCAGGGGGGCAAGTACTGAATAAGTTACCAAATCAACATAACATGCAAAATGGGCTGGTTCAATTGGTTAAAAGGCCATCCAATGTGGTAGATCATATTGGCATGCCATATGTTATGTCGAATACAAGTGCTATCAGTATGACTACACAGACAAATAATTATGGGCGTCCTGGATATACTACAGAAGGCACAAAATATATGTTGGCAAAACATATTAATGATAGTTTGGGGAAGCATCCATGGAGTATTACTTCACCTACCTCAGTTAATTTGCACAGATTTTAGCCTATGACCTTATGTGAGAAGCAACCTGAGACAAATGTCATGCAAAATGCAGCTCAGTGAACAATTTCTTCAATGATTGACCTAAGCATGTTTGTTGAAACCATTAAAAAGTGTTTTGTCATTCAACTAAAACTGCTACCCAAGTCAAAATTGTTGGACAAGTGGCCTCAGAAATCTTAAGAAGGGGGGTTGAATTAAGATTATACTAACGATTTACCCAAATTAAAAATTCTACTTTGATTTTAATGCAAGTTTCAAGTTCCCTTAAAGATGAATTACTAAATGATGATTCAAATTAAAAAATCTGAATGTAAATGTTAAACAACAATAAATAAAAGAGTTTAAGGGAAGAGAGAATGCAAAACCCGGTTTATACTGGTTCAGCCACGTCTGGTGCCTATGTCCAGTCCCCAAGCAACCCGCTTGAGAGTTCCACTAACTTGTAAAATCTTTTAAAAATTTTCAACCACACAAGGACAACTCTTCCTTTGTGTTCAAATTGCTTTACAACAAGAGACTCTCAGTCTCTTAACCCTTTTTCAGAAGTAAGAAGATGAAGAAGAAGTAATCTCTCTTGAAAGAGACAGATTATACAATGAAGCACTCAAGTATTCCTTATTGAATCTCACAAGTGTTTTGGCCAAAGAATTTTTAGAAGATAAGATGCTCTGTGTTTGAGAGGATAAAGCCTTTGTGTTCAGTGAAAAACTCTGAGAAAATTTTGTGCCCAAGTCACACATATATATAGGCCTTTGATGGCCATTCAAAAATATTTGAAAAGATGTGACTGTTAGCAGATTTTCTCGAAAATACTCACTGGTAATCGATTACAATGTTAGTGTAATGGATTACACAGTTATCTTTTTTTTTTTTGAAAAGTTGTGACTCTTCATTTAAAATTTGAATTTCCAACGTTCAAAGTCTCTGGTAATCGATTACAAGATTTTTGTAATCGATTACAAGGTTTCAAAAATCTTTTAAAACGTTTTAAAGGACTGGTAATCGATTACAAGTTTTAAAAATCCTTTTTAAAACAAAGTTAAGGCATTTTATAAACGTTTTAAGCCTCTGGTAATCGATTACAATATGATGGTAATCGATTACACATTTTGAAAACATTTGAAAAATGTTTGAAATAATTTTCAAAAAACTTTTGTGCTTCTAGTAATTGATTACAGCCTCTGGTAGTCGATTACCAGAGAGCAAACTTTAGAATCAATTATTTTTGAAAGAAAAATAGCTTGGCCAAATCTTTGTGCTTTCAAATCTAACTTATAAGTCTAACTTAAGAATCTATCTAGTCAATTTAACTTGAATATCTTGGATTGCTTGATGTTTACTTGAATCATCCATGAAGATCTTCTTGAATTATCTTGGTTGTTCTTGGCATCATCAAAAATCTTCTTGAAGCCTTGCTTCTACAAACATATAGCAAACCTTATCCTGAGTGGATTGAGAATATGAAACGTTTGCTGAGGGGTCTTATAATCCCAAAATTTATAACCTTTTCTAGCGAAGGTGACATGTCTATAGTGGAACATATCAGCCAATTGCTTTTCAATGTGGAGAGGAAAATCAAAATGAGTACATCCCATAAGTTTCAACTGTAAAAATAATTTCTTTAACTTGGTATTGCTTTTTGCCATCTAATTCAATGCAAATTTGGGTTGATATATAGAGCGTCCTTCATAATCTTTTTAAAGACCTCAACCTAAAATAATGGTAGTTGACTTACTAAATATGAAACAACAAATGGATGAGACAATTACTAATTTCATAGAAAGATTTAGGAAGTTGATTAGCAAATGTATGACACAACATCCAAGAGTAGAATATGTTAATATGGTCATGAGTAACATGCACCCTCTACTAAGAGAAATTTTGCTTACACAAGATTGTCTAGACTTGAATCTTCTGACAACCAATGTGTTTAGGATTGACCAAATCATTACTACAAAGCAGCAAGGAGGATCTAATTGGGAAATGGAGCCATACATGGAAGTGAAAGTTATGATAAGCTTGGAAAAGCAACCAATTGTGACTACAGTTCGACAGCTAAAGTCATGGTAGTCAAATGAGGAGTTAACATAGTACTAATGATCATTCGATTGGTGGATTGAAGAATGACCATTCGATGACTGTGACTGTTGATTTAGTTAACATAGTACTAATGATGGCAGTTTGATTCGCCTAATGCATCTTTTAGCTTCCTCTTATTGTTGTCAGCTAAAAGATGTAGGCGAGCATTTGTTGGCAATAGAAAAAAAATGTCTTGATGGATAAATTGTTGATAAGTTTGTTAAGATTGTAACAAAAGACTACTTCAAGTGTATTTGAAACCATCAAAAGTAAAGGTAATGGTTCCTTAAAGATAGGAAACAAGTTGCACAATAGTTTGGACTTCAAGATGTATAGTGGGTAGTTGTTGGAGGTTACCAAGCATGACTAGAAAAAATGAGTAGTAATTGCATGTCAATATCTAATAGGAGGGTCCACTGCAACTTTTTGAAGTGCCTATTAACTTCAAGATGTATATGATTTCTTAACCTATAAATAGGTCTTGTACTTCATATTTTAAAAACACAATCAATACAACACAAGCTTATTTTATTTTTAACACTCTCAGCCTTCATTGCTTTCCCTTATAACCATTTCTTTACTACTTTCCTTTACCGCTTTGATTTATTACTTACATTTTATAGCCTTTCGTTTTTCGTTTTCAACCTTTGTGTCTTTCACACAAAATCCTATATTCTCCTACACCAAACGCTTTGTGAAGTGGCTTAGGAATTCATAGTCAAGAAGAAGATTCCCCTTCTTGGCACAAATCATTTGGTTATTTTGAGATTTTGTCGAAATAAGACTAACCGAAATGTATTTTAGCTCACCTAATTAAATTTTTATGTGAAAGCAATGTATATTATTTTTTATGATGCTTGAATTATATCATTTTCTCTTTAGAAGTTATACCTTTTACTGCCAAAATTCAATGTATTTATACACAAAGACTTAGGATTGAACTTTTAAACATATGTTTGAAAAATATGTTGGATCGAGTGGCCTCAGAATAATTAAGAAGGAGGGGTTGAATTAATTATTCCTAAACCTTTACTAATTAAAAATTACTCTTTTAAGGCTTTTACTAAATTGTTAAGAGAATGAGGAGTACAAGAGAAACTTAACAGAAAATAAAAGCGGAAATTAAATACACAGCGGAAATTAAAAGAGTAGGGAAGAAGGAGACAAACACACAAGAGTTTTTATACTGGTTCGGTAATAACCCGTGCCTACATCCAGTCCCCAAGCGACTTGCGGTTCTTAAGATTTCTTTCAACCTTGTAAAAATCCTTTTACAAGCAAAGATCCACAAGGGATGTACCCTCCCTTGTTCTCTTTGAAACCCTAGTGTATGTACCTTCCACTAGAACTAATCCACAAGAGATGTACCCTCTCTTGTTCTCATTCAAACCCAAGTAGATGTACCATCTACTTGTACCACAAAGGGTGTACCCTCTACTTTGTGAATGGGTATACAAAAGAATTCTCAGGGGGTTAGTCCTTTGAACACTTTTGTATTAGGGAAAGAGAAGAATCAAAAGAATTCTCAGAATGTGTCATTTTGAATTCTTTGACAAGGGAGAAGGGAGACACAAAAGAATTTAGGCGGTTAGTCATTTGTTCTTTTAAAAAAGGGAGAAGAGAGATACAAAAAGAATTCAGGCGGTTAGTCTTTGGCGAATTCTTTTTGGCAAAGGGAGAAGAGAATGAAAAGATGAATAGCACAAGTTTTCAAGGTTTAGAAAACCAGAAAACTTTGGAAAGCTTTTGGTACAAAGAAGAAGAAGAAGTTCAAAGAGATTCAAGGCTTGTAAAGGATTGTAAGAGATTGATTGGAAAAGTATTCAAGATAAGATAGAAAAATGCAAAACAAAGCCTTGCTTTTATAGACTCTTCATGTCTGGTCAAGACAACCATTAGAAGAGTTATGACTTTTAGAAAAACTTAAAAACCAATTTGAAAAAGTCAAAAACCATTTGAAGAGTTACATCTTTTGATTTTTTCAGAAACAAACACTGGTAATCGATTACCAAATCAGTGTAATCATTACACAAGGCTTTTATGTGAAAGGATGTGACTCTTCACATTTGAATTTGAATTTCAACGTTCAAAGACACTGGTAATCGATTACCAAAACATTGTAATCGATTACAGCTTTTTGAAATTAATTGGAGCGTTGTAAATTCAATTTGAAAATAAATTAGTAAAATAAATTTAAAAAAATATTTTAAAAAAAACTGTAAGGAAAAAATAGAAAAATAATTTTAAAAAATTAAAAGAAATAACAAAAAAAATATAAAAAACGAATAAAATTTAAAAAAAAAAACAATTTCTGAACAGAGTTTTCAAACAAAAGCACCCAGGAACCGATTCATAAACTACGTAGAAAAATACAAGATAAAAAAAGCGCGAATGAGAAATAATTTGAGGGGATCAATTTCTCACCATGAAGAGTGTTTTATATCATTTGAATAAATAATCTTTAAGTTGTATTATTTGTATGTTTTTTATTTTTTTGGTATTTTTTACATAAAAAAGTATTTGTTATGTTATAATTTAAGATCTAATCCTTCATAACTATGTTTAGCAAGACATTTTAGTTAATTTATACCTTTATTTATTAGTTGAAAATTTTGTTTGATTATGTTAAACAAGCTTTATTTAGTAATTTTTAGTGTTTTTTTGAACGCTACTTGAATTAGCGTTTTTTAAAACGTTACTTCTAACTTCTAACCTTTTATATTTTCTTTATTTTTTATCCTCAATATATTTATCTAATTCCTAATTATCCTTTTTAAATAAATCATAATTTTATTATTTTTCTATCATTTTATATTTTTCAGCTAACTACTTCAACAACTAGTTTTATCGAACAATTATAATTTAATAAGTTAATTTTTTAGCTTACATTGTCAGCTTTCAACTACTAGTTAGTTTTTTTCAGCCTTTAACTATCAACTAACTTTTCAGCTTCCAACTAGTTTTGCCGAACATTGTCCACATTATCAATTTAAGTAAAAAGATGTTCTTTATTTTATTATCATGTTTTGTTAAATTGTTAATTAAATACTTAACTTTATAGGTCTTTGATTAAAATTAGAGACTTATTATCATGATAGAGATTATGATAATGAGAAACAAATCTTATATTTTTTAATCTAAATTCTTCTTTATAGTAGGATTATTGCGAATAGGACATCAATGATCAACATAGATTAATATACATATGCAATAAAGATTAGTAGATCTCATTTATTAAATTGCATATATAGATGATATATATATGGATGTCATATTTGAATTGACTCGATTGAAAATTATTAATGGTTAATATTACCTTAATCTATCAATAGGAAGTTCACAAGAAGAAATATAATAATTTTCTTTAACCCGAGATTATCATAATAATTAACAAGTTATTTATTATATTTTAATTCTGAACACATAATGTCTTAAGAAACTAATTGAATGAATATTTGATATAATTAAATACTTATAGAATTAATGATTAGTCAAGAAGAAATATCAATCAACTCTTGATAATGAGTTTGAATTCTATGATAATATAATTAAGATTTTGGCTAAGGCAATTGGGTAAAATAAAAAAATTCTTAACCCATTCATTAATTAAATATAATATGTTAACTTATTAGTCAAACATTCTAATATATATAATTATTGGTAATATAGAATAAAATAAATTCAATGAGAAATTTGTTTTACTAAAGTCTTCATGAAGGATATAACTTTTTCTTATTTTATTGAAATTCATTTGTGAAACTAACTTTTCTCAACAAATATTATTTCATAATTCATACAAATGAACATGAAAATAAAGCGTTACTCTTGGTAGATAGTTGTGTCAATCATGCCTATGGACAACTACTACCATTAAATGTGTTATCAATGTAAATTAATGAGAATTTCACATCCCAATGTAAAATAATTACCCTAATGCAGATTAATTATGTTTACACGTTTAAACTCTCGCTCAAACATTTGAAAACTTTCCACTAGCGATAAGCATTATAGCCCCAGATCTTTGTTTATGTTTGTGCTTGTTATGTTCATGTTCTTATGTCAAGCACAAACATTTGACGCTTCTAAATGTGTCACTTTTTACTTTAATATACATATTTATATAATAAAATATATAAAAATATGGAATTACATAAAATAATTTTATTTAATAAATATAAATAAGTTCACATGAGTAAAAGATTTATATTTGTGTTAATCACCAAATTAAAAACTTATCGATTAAAAGTATAAAAACATTTCCAACTCAAAACAAGACCATCCAAAACTCCAAAGAATGAGCTAAAGACTTAGCATGTGGAACAAAAATGATAAAAAATACATGTCCAGGACCTCATGCAATTAATACAGAAACTCATACTCTGATGTCGTATCCTATCAGAGCATTGTGTCTCAGCGTTCATTACAACAAATCTATTAAATAATGGAGGTTATTTTTTCATTTAGTGGAGGTTTTTACCCTCCGCAAAATAAATTACGGAGGTTTTCAAAAACCTCCACAGTTATATTCGCCACAAACAATTAGCGGCGGTTTTCGAAGACCTCTGGTATCGAGAATATTTTGCAGAGGTTTTAAACCTACGCTAACTGTAGAGGTTTATTGGAAGTGATTTTTATACCTACACTAAATATGGAGGTTTTTTGTATGAGGTTTTAAACCTATGCTAAATGCGGAGGTTTATTAAAAGAGGTTTTAAAACTATACTATGGAGGGGTTTTTTTTAAATCATGCTAAAAATAGATGTTTTACAATTGATTTTCTAATTTTCCTTATTTTCTTGTATATAATGATTTTGTATACTCATTTTAGTTTCATAATCTACATGTATTACAATTTTTCATTTTCTTATGATATCGATAAAAAAATGTGATAAAAAAACTCATGATGAGAATGTAGAAATTATATTTCAATAACCAAAATAATAGCATATAGTTCAAAGATTTATAATTTAAATTTCTATTGTAAATCAAAGTATGACATAAAATCCATAACAAAGTAATATTAGTCTTGTACTAAACTTTAAATCCAAAATACATTATAAGCAAACTAAGGGTTGCTAGCACCAGAAGATCCTCTTGCATCCAAAGGTGTATTAGGAACACTTGAAGCATCATTTGGCTGAAATAAGAAAAGAAAAACACTTAGTCACATATACTATATACAAGGGTGTATCACACATACTAAATCATAATGACCATCAATAAAAATAATCAATTCTAAACAATTGTTTTAATATTCTAAACTTATGCATGGTTATTACCTTGGTCATGTATGTTTACTTAAAGACCTAACTTGAGATAAAGAGTATTAAGAGCTAGCCAAAATGAATAAAATTCTACCTTAATATTGTTTATTAACTATAAAATCTACCTACAAAACTGTAAATTAATTAGCTTAATAAACACGCGTACCAATTACAAAATATATTTCCTTACTAATATGCGTGAATAAATTAATAAACTATAGACATATGTAAAACAATTTTAAGAGTACATTGTGTATTATACTAACAAGTTTTAGGATACCTCACATATACATAATGATGTATGCATATTAATTACTTACATGTGTTTGATCAGGAGTGAAATAACTAGCTAATTCTTCAGGGATCCTTCCTTCCTTCATTATCAAGTATGCCTTAAAAGCTAATTCTAAATTGTTGTATTTCTCTTGCCTTTGGTTTGAAGATGGAAAGGCAACACCAGATGAAGAAGAGCTCAGACTAGAAGCTCGAAGTCTTGTGTTCCTGAATGTATTAGAAGGAACAACTCCTAATCCCATGCATCGCACTCTCCCAGAGTGCTCTAACCCTAACACTCTACCAACAGCATCAAGAGGAGAAACTTCAGATTCATCAACTATGCTTTGAGTTAATCCTACTTCAATTTGTTCTTGCAAACATGTAATAAAATGAAATATAAAAGTTTTAAGATTAAGCACAATCCTTGAAAACGATGTTACTAAAGAAAAACATACTGCTATAGTCTTTGCTGCTTCATTTACTAATGATCCATCTTTCCTTTTATGAATTTCAATATATAATTGTCCACGACTTGATAGCTTCCCAGTTTCTAACAACTAAGATAAATAAAGAGTAAGTAAACATTGAACTTCTTTAATTAGTAAAAGTTAACATTTAGTGTCATTACCAACTCATTTCTTCTTCTAGGATTAGCTTTGGATCCACCAGTGTGTGGAATAACTTGCTTGCTTCGAATTTCTTTATTTCTCCTACAAAGTTCCTATATGCAAAGCAATTTCAAGTTTACAACTTGTAATAGTAATCATATAATTAGCTATAAAAACAATTCAATAATTAAAACAATCTAATTGTACCAATGTTGATGGTTTATGACGATAATGAACAAAACGAGCCCATTGATCTTTATCTATGCCTATCGGCACATTTTTTATGATTTCATCTCTTGTTTTGGTTGGATCGTTGAATTCATTCCATAAGCTTTGCTTATTTGTAGCCCATTTTCTTCTCATACTCAATTTGTAATACCGTTTTGCACCAGCTTCATTAATCTTAAAATAAAATCGAGGGTAAAAAAAAGACAAATTTATCAATATCATATGCAAAATAATATATATATATATATATATATATATATATATATATATATGAAAAATAGTAAAGATAGGGTTTCTAAGTGGTGTAGATATAAAAAGTTATATATAACTAATTGACATACCTTTAAAATTGTTTCAAAGCAATCATCAAAATAAGCTTTAGGTACGCCTGAAGATCCAGACCATCTATCATAATCCATAGGAAATAATTTGCAATCAGCTGCTAGGGTTCCAAGAAATCCTGCAAGCAAGGCTTGTGCTTCACCAATTGCTTGGCCTTGGTCATCAAAATTCACAATGATGCGTAACTCCCTAGGTAAGCTATTGACTCCCCTAACTTTCACCTTAATCTTCTTGATCGTTTCTTCAGAGTCTTTAACAATAAAATAATTTCTCAATAAGAAAATGTAATATACTTCATATGATGATAATTACAAAAATAAAAATAAAATAAAATACTTGTATACCTATTGCCTAAACAGTCCAACATTGTGTAGACTCACGCCCAACATGACATCTAGTTGTTTCATCTTCTTGTGGAACTTCAGATGTTGATACATGAGAAAGAGGGACATTACCAGTTGGGACTTCAGGAGCTTGTGTGGAATCACTTGGTGGGGAAGAAATTTTAGGATTCATTGCTGGAACAAAATGTGTTGGAGCTTGTGTTAGAGGTCCATGACATTGTGGTTGAGGTGCTGATTTTTGTGGATTTCTAAAACGCTTCACCTTTGGCATGACTACATATTCATGACAACAATATTAAGAGAAAAATAAATAAAGAATAATAAAATTTAAGATGACATACTATCAAAATTAAAACAAGATTAAAATAATTAATAAATGAAATAATAACAACATTTATAAGTCAATCAACTATATCATATTTAGACAAGTGTGAATTTCTTACTATTTTAGGAGTTACAATTCAATCAACTATATCATCATTTAGATGGTTTGTAGCCAATTGTACATATTGATCATCAAGCCTAGAAAATTGTTCAAGTTGTTGCTCTTGGTATGGCTCATTTTCATATGCATTTTCTTCTACTTCTTCTCCCATGTCATATAAATCTCTTGGCTTTATGTGTACAACAACACTCCATCCTTCATTGACTACATCATCTACATAATACACCATTCGTGCTTGAGATTGCTTCAATGTATGGTTCATGTTTTTCACGATCACCAATATGAATCAATCTATCAAAGTTAATAAAATTAAAATTCCAACAATCCTTTTTATACCCTCTATCTCGTGTAGTATCGGCCCATTTACATTTAAAAAGAATAACAAAGAATCGACCATAGTAGTTAATCTCAATGATATCTTCCAACTTCCCATAATAAGGTAAATCTACTTGCCTTAAGTTGCCATCAACACTACTTGAAACACATGATGTGTTAGATGTTAAGAAAACACCACTGTTTTGTGTTTTTAATCCTTCTTCTTGAGCCAAGGTTCGAAATTTGAACCCATTAATATTATATGCAGTAAATCTTGTTGCATTGTCCAAGGGTCCTCGTGCTAAAAACTTCATATCAGTAGACATTTCATTCATTGTATCTGGATTCATAATCTAAAAAAATTGGAAGTTAGAGTTTGAAACAAAGACGGTAAAAAAATCCCTATCCACTAAATGACTACTCACCCGCTTTCTAAACCAATCAACAAACTCTTTATTGACTTTTTTCTCTATCTCTGTAGACGAAGGTCTTCTTCCTCTTGAACTCCTTTTTATGAATTCTCTAAATTCACTACATAAATTAATTATTATAATCAATACACATGACTATTATTTATAAGTAGTATAACAATAAAAGTTTATGTCACTTTACTTACTCCACAAATGGTGTGACTATAGTGCAATTAAGGAGCATATATCGATGAGCTCGCAATTTTTGCATTGGAGTTAAAGTGAACATTGAACAAGTTCCTACTGGTTTTCCAATTTGTGGGAAGATAGAGGACACAAAAAAGTCTCATTATCAATTGGGTTATCACAAACACGTTTAGGTCTATTGACGATATCTTCAACGTACCGAGAACAAAAGGTAAGAGACTCTTCAGCTAAATACCCCTCAGCTATGGATCCTTCAGGTTGTGCCTTGTTTCTCACAAAGGATTTTAAGTGACCTGATTCCCTATACAAATAACTAACAATTAAAGAGTGTACAAGTAAGATATTTGTAATATAACATCATAAATTTAAATTATTTAAATCTTTACCTCTCTACTGGATACATATATCGATAATGCACTGGGCCTCCAAGTTTTGCTTCCTCTATAAGATGAATAGTTAAATGAACCATAACTGTGAAGAATGATGGAGGGAATACCATTTCTAAGTGGCATAGTGTAACCACAATGTGATCTTGGAGCAACTAAAGTTCTGGAAGATTTAAAGTTTTACCACAAAGTATTCTAAAATAAGAACAGAACTCCACTAAGACAGAAGTCACATGGTCTGACAACAAGTTACGAATTGCTAGTGGTAGCAATTGTTCCATAATAATATGGCAATCGTGACTTTTTAACCCAGATATTTTATTAAGTTTCTCATCAATACATCTGGAAATGTTACTTGAGTAACCATCTAGTACTGTAATCGTCTTCAAAGTTTTCAAAAATAAATTTTTGGTACCACGTGTTAGTGAAAACAAAGCAAGGTGATACTTTCCATTATCATCTGGCCAAAGATCAGGCCTTAAGACCATTTCTTTTAATTCTTTTCGAGCATTAAGGTTGTCTTTTGATTTATCCTTCTCATGGAGCAATGTATACATGACATTGTCGCATACATTTTTTTCAATATGCATAAAATCTAGATTATGTCGTAACAAGTTAGACTCCCAATATAGAAGTTCAAAGAATATGCTTCTTTTATTCCACTGTGTGACTTCTTGTCTAGATCTTTTTCTTGTTCCATTTTGAATAGCTCCAGTTGATGTAGTATTAATATGTTCCACTTGTCGAAAAATGTCAGATCCAGATAATTTTAATGGTGGGTTTCGTTCTTCTATGCTTCCATCAAAGCGAACATGGTTCAATCTAAATTTATGATTTCTACTTAGAAAACGACGATGTCCCATAAAACACCACTTGTTACAATTTCGAAGGCGACAAGGTTCTGCATCTAAATTGCAAGTTGGGCAAGCCAATCTTGTGTGTATGTTCCAACCAGATAAGATGCCTAAGCCAGGAAAGTCACTAATTGTCCACATAAGAGCTGCTCGCATTCTAAAATTTTCATTTAAGGATGAGTCATAGGTGTCCACACCACTCCATAACTCACGTAACTCCTCTACAAGGGGCTTTAGGTACACATCTATGTTATTTCCAGGAGATTGCTTGCCTAGAATGATCATTGATAGAATGAAGGAAGTGTGGTTCATACATATCCAAGGTGGAAGATTATATGGAATTAAGAAAACTGGCCAAATGCTATAGGTAGAACTCAAGGTCCTAGCAGGATTAAAACCATCAGTAGCAAGGCCTAAGCGAACATTTCGAGGATCTGAAGAAAACTCAGGATGGATTAAATCAAATGTCTTCCATGCCTCTCCATCTCTTGGATGACTTAACAACCCATCTTTATTGTCTTCCAAAACATGTCATCTCATATCTTTTGCAGTCTTACGACATGTGAACAATCTTTGCAATCTTGGTTTCAATGGAAAGTAACGTAAACCTTTGCAGCTATTATCTTCTTCTTGTTGGGTTTCCATCTAGATGTACCATAATGCTTACAAGCATCCAAACTTTTTTCATCATCTCCCAAATACAACATGCAATGTTTTGGACAAGCATCTATCTTTTTATAATTAAGACCAAGCTTGTTAATAATTTTCTTTCCCTCATAAATAGAAGGAGGAAACTTTGCTTTTTCAAATGCGTCATTTAACAAATCCAATATCATAGTCATTGCCTTTGAAACATCCCAAATTTTCGTAAATAAATTTAAAAAGCTTTTTAGTAAAAAAAATTAAATAAATAAATATAGAGCAAATAATAGGCTGAGTACCCTAGGTATAAATAGCTATGTTAAGTCAGGTGTCTCATCTTCCCCTCATTTTCGTTTTTCTCTTTTTTCCACTCAAAACCCTTTCTTTTTCCCGCAGTCCACCAAATCTGTCTCAGAAAAACAACGATCTCGGACTCATTTACCGTTGGATTGTCGTGAAATTTTAGCCGCTCGTTCGCAATCCAATTCCTAACATTATAACCATTGGGAATTTTAAAATCATGTCTGATCTTATAGGAAAACCCTTCGCATTGTAGCCTTTTATTTTCCCGCAAAAACCCAAAACTGTCTCACTAAAACTATGATCCCAGTTTCTTTAACCGTTGGATTTTCATGAAATTTGGATATGTTGTTTGAAATTCAATTATGCACACTTTCACCGTTGGGATTTACGAAATAATAGTCGTGGGGGGAGAAAAAGAAATCTCATGAATACAATACAAGTGGAGGCTTTAATCTCATCTCCGTCTCTCTGACGTTCGAGAATTCTATCGGAGCAGTCGAAGGAAAAACTGGAGGAATATCAGGGAACCGCTAGAGATGTCGCTATCGTTGTCGGAAGACACGTGAGTCCGCTTAGAGGTAAGGGATGGGTTATTCACAATTGGGGGTTGGTGAGAACATGTGTAGGGATCCTTAGAGAACTAAATTTGGGTTTATTTTGGGATGTTTATTGAATTATAATTTTTCTTTATGATTATAAATACAATATTATTGTGTTCTATGTACCAATTGATGTCCTGATGAGAATTGATTGATAAACTTGACTGTTCTTGATGTCTTTGTGTTTGACCCATGATTTTGATACAATTGTGAGAAACTATTTCAGAGGTTTTACATCCCATGTTGTGATAAAATCTTTTGTATAAATTATTATGTTGAGGTTATGAAATGATGATTCAAACTATGAGTATGTGATAAATTGAACATGTGACGGATGATGAAATACATGTGTATTGAGATGAGATGTGTGTATTGAGTTGTGAACTATGAACTGTGCAATCACACAATTGTAAGACCCTTTAAGGGCGACGAGTATTGTGATGAGATCTACTGTGGAAATTCGACGAGTTAAAATGATTTTGAAAACAATTGAGTAAATGTGTATATTGCATAGTTCATAGGTAAAGTGTATATGATTCATGAGGTGTGATAACATGTTAAATTGAGATTATACCATTGTGATTGGGATTAAGTGTATGTGATAAATTGAGTATGTATATGATTGAGATATATATGCGCATTGAGTTATGAACTATGAATTGTACAATCACACGATCATAAGTCCCTTCAAGGGCGACGAGTTAATGCTAAGTCTCTTTTAGGGCGACGAGTTGATGCTAAGTCCCTTTTAGGGCGACGAGTTGATGCTAAGTCCCTTTTTGGGCGACGACTTAATGTTAAGTCCCTTTAAGGGCGACGAGTTAATGATAAAACCCTTAAAGGGGGACGAGTTAAAATTATTTTGAGAATAATTGAGGAGTCGTGTGTTTTGTACAGTTCATAGATAGAGTCTGTGTGCTAAAATATTTTCTGGGTTGGACCTGAATCAGGAGGGAGAGGCCCTAACGGACTCTTCGGAGTGTAGGCCTTGGGGGTCACACGGTTTGAGAGCTCCTTTAAGCCTATGTTGATCCCATATGGTTGGAGCATTCTCGCAAAACACTGTGACTCTGACTGGTCTCCCTATGATATTACCTAGTGAGAGTGACTTGACTTTCTAGTGTGTGGTTTGTCTTGTCATGTACTCCTAGGGGCCCGACGAGGTTTTTCACTGACATGGTACCACATTGCATATAGGCTTGAGTCTTAGCATAACTGTTTCATGTGCTTGCTAATTGTTTATTATGAAATTGATGTGTTATTATGTCTTGATCAAAGCGTGTGATTCTTGTGTAATGTGATTGATGATTGAAAAGTGTGATTGATGGATGAAAAGTGAACTTTGAATGACAAAGTGGTGGAATTACGTGAATTACGTGTAAGTAAGTTTTATTTGGTTTATATGATATATATATATATATATATATATATATATATATATATATATATATATATATATATATATATATATCTAGTTGTCTTGTGTTCGGGGAGCAGATGACTAGGTGAATTGCTTTAAGGAACATTATGCTGAAGGACATCGAGACACAACGCTCTGATAGAATGTGACAGTGGGACATAAGTTTTTATATTAATTGCATGATGTTAGTCTATTTTATTTTATTTCACTGATCTAATAAAATATCTATGAAACTTAGATGGTCTTCTTTGAGCCGAGATGACTTTATTATTTATTTGGACAAGTTTGAATATGATGTAGAAGAAAGTGAATGTGAGCCTTTTACCCATTTGAATTTTTATTCCTTTATTAATATATATGTGAGGGGTAGAGGGTGTCACAGCCTTATCGCTTAATCCACACAAAACTTTTATATGATATAATTTGATTATAAATTCTAGTTTTGTGTACTTGCTTCCTTCATACAATGTTTGGCTCCCATCGTTTAGAAGCTCATAAAAGCCATTATGATCTTCTCTTGGTTCATCATTTACTATTTCATCTTCATTTAATGGTTGTGATGCACCTACATTAGGGTCATGTTGCCTATATTGTTCAAATGCGTCATTGATCATCATTTCCATTGGGTTTTGAGGTTGAACACCACTATATTGGAAAACATCTTCCACTTGAGAAGATTCTAATGCTTGCTTTTCACCATGAAGATCCCATATAACATAGTTTTAAGGAAATGGTTTATATAGCAAGTGATCTTCAACTATGTCTCTAGTTTGCCATTTCATAAATCCACATTTTGTACATGGACACCGAATCGTTTCTCCTACAGCTCCATTCTTAAAAGCAAAATCTAAGAATTTACTCAAACCAATGGAGTAATCAATTGAGCTTCAGGCCTTTGAAATCCATGACTTATCCATTACAAAAGATACCTAAACAATTTCATTAAAATAAATTATCACACTATGATAATATAAAATAGTATAATTTGTATTAAAAAAAAGTAAGTCCCCCACAAAATTATAATATAAATTAAGAAGAAAAACTATAATAATTATTCTAACTAAAAAGAATAATTGGTGGGGGAAGAAGCATAACCTAAGATTCAATACCAATTTTTATGTTACAGCTACTACCATATATGTTATAAAATAAGAATAGGTATTTAGAATAAAAACCAATGAAACCAACAAAAAAAAATGAATTACAAAAAATTATAATAAATTACACTTGTTAGCTAACTAGTAGAGGTCGTAACATAAAAATACTATCATGAAAATGTAATGTACGTTGTAAACACATAAAAATAAAGATTACAATGTTTAATCAAAATAAGAGAGAGATGAAATACCTTTGAACTTCCAGTAAATGAAAGCAGAGGAATGTGTCTTTTGCTATTGCCTAACCAATTTCAGCACCTCTCAAGAAATTCAGCTACAAGCTTTAAAAAAAATAAGGAAATTAAGTTAGTATTATATACGACAAGTTAGTATTATATATATATATATATATATATATATATATATATATATATATATATATATATATATATATATATGTATGTATGTATGTATGTATGTATGTATGTATGTATCTGACCTTAATAGCCAAAAAAGAAAAAGCAAATTAACCACTTATTTTTTGGAGCAAGTGTGCTACAAATTCAAGCTGAAATTGCTTGCATCAATGCCAAATGGAATCAATAGCAAAGGAGGTCACATCCCAATTGTTGTGGTTTAAATAAAAGAGAGTTGAAACAAGGAATATTAGAAAAAGAAAAGCAAAAAAATAAAATACCATGATAACATAACTCTTTTTTTTATTTCTCGTTCCAAAACTCTCTCCTATGTTAACCATAATACTCGTCTTGTTAATTTTGTTTACTTAATTTTTTTTTCAACTAACAACATCATCTCGTAAGGTACTAGCCACCAGATTGTAGCTTAGTAATGAGAAAAGTATGCATACACTTGTACACAAATTTTTCAGTATAATAATTTTACTTATAATATAATACATTTATTGAATTTTTGGCAAAATAACTGCTATTTCCAATGGGAGTTACTTGGCATTCAATTAAGCAATAAAAGTATATGCTTATAAGTTCCAAATGAGTTTTTCTAACTTTTGTGTTCTTATCAAGTTCAAATAGGGTTACTTTTATAATTTGTAAAAAGAAAAAAATATTTAAAGTTGGAGCAAATTATTTGAAAATGGTATATCTATATTCTTTACACTATAGGTCCTGATAAAATTAGTTATTATATTGGACACAGTAATACTTTATATCAATACTATAATTAAAAAAATTTTAAAAAGTAAAATTGGAAGTACGAGATGGATGGAGTCATTTGATGACATTATTTTCTCTCAATCACTAAGTTAATTAAAAGAAAAGAAAATCATATATGTTAATCATAAATAAGCAAGGGAAAGAAAGGAATGAAGAAGAAAAGAATAAAAAAAAGAAAAAAGAAACTCATAATTCACTATGAGTAACTGCCTGTAACTTTCCCTGAAATATCTAAACCCACAAAGGAGGAAGAGGCAGAGTGAGGATAGAATCAGTTTTTATAGTTTCCATACATAAAAACAAGTCTTCATGCTTCTCTCTCACTCTCAAATCTACAACATCCTATCTCTCTCGCACAGGTTTCTCTCTCTCTCTCTCTCTCTCTCATATATACTCTAGCTACATGCTACAAAGTATCTCGAGCAAATATTCTCGTGTCTAGTGCATCTACATGCATACATAACTAAATTAGTCCTTCGGTTTTAACTCCAACATCATGTACTCAAGTAAATAATGCAAATTTATATTAGCATGTTTGGATCACCAATACTTTAAACTCAAGTAAATGCCAATGACAAGAATGATAGTCGAAATTTTATAATTTATTTGTTTCTGTTCCTGGGCCACTTGAATTTTATAATTCCTTCCGTTACAACGAGTCTTAAACTAATAATACATTTGAAAGAAAGCAATCATGAGCTTTATTACCCAATTTTTCAACGCTTGATGCATGAGAAAGATTTATTCTCTGGCTGTTCTAAGCACTGTACCAGCAACTCAATCTTATCTCTCAAAACACGTGGGGGCCACGCTCTACTAAACTGTTGTTTCGTGCTGAACCATCACTTTTTATCTTTAATAATCAGCATAACAAGGGATTACCGGCTATTCTTGTCTTCACCAGTTTTATATTTTTAAGATGTAAAGTGTTAGTTCAATATGTTCTTTCATGTTTTTCTCATTTTCTATTTTTGGTGTTTTCTTTAGGATAATATCTTATCCTCTACCCTTGTACTTTCTTTCTACATAGTCTTATCTGATGAGTTTCATTTTTTAATACAACAATAAAAACTTTTCCCCACTAGGTAGAGTTAAATACGCATGCATCATATACACCATTGTGTTCAGTCATAAACAGGTCTGCACAAAGGCCATTTAGGTATAAGTCCATTGTTATGAACCTTTGCGTATGATAATTAGTAGTCCACACCATCAGTTTTAGCGGTTTGAGTTTTACTTGGTCTCTAATCATTATGCTATCCTCTACATGATCAAATGTTCCTACTAGTGTTGTATAGTTCTTCTTCTCACATGAAAAAACCACCTCGGGCCAGATTGTATCGTCTCTTCCTCAACAGGTGCTATCCCTATTCCCTACTTTCTCTAACCCACTAAATTCTAACCTTCTTGCTATCCAACATCAGGTTTTGAATGTAAAAGGTTTTCAACCTACTAAAAGTAAAATGGCAAGCCTAACTCCAAGACTAATACTATCATTCATGTTGCTCGTGTTTGTTGTTTGAAAATATTATATGTAGTTTAACATTAATATATCCATGTACTACATACCACAGCAAAACGAAGTCCATGGGGTCTAGTAACAGAACCTGTCAGATGCCTCACAGCAGCTGTCTGTGAAAAAGACGATCGATTGTTGCTCTGAACAACAACAGCATCTGGTCTACTTTCTGAAGCTAAAGACAAAAAGCAGAGAATTGTTCAGCCACCAAAACAAGTTGAATGCAATAAATTAACAAATCTTAAAAACATTGGACACTTGATTTTGAATCACCGAAACATTAGTAGAAAAGGAATAGGAATATAACCTGGCACAGAGAGCAAAAAGGAGAGAGACCTTGGGATTTTAGGAGCATTTTGAAGATGTAAAGTGTTAGTTCAAATTTTACTCATTCAACGAATAAAAACACTATAATTCAATCTGACTATTTTGGGTCCCGACATGGGAACTGCATAAAAACTGAAACCAACATCGATTCAGTAATATTCCCTTCGCTAAACTATTTTTATCTACTTTCAAATCCTGCAACTCAGTTACCCTGCCACGCGAAACATCATGAGCCTAAATTTCTTTTAATCCGAACCAATTCCAGATTGAAATATATGTTTTGAAAGCAAGAAAATAGAAGATTTTGTTTAATATAAAATTGTATTTTCTTTTTGTTTTCACTGGAGAACATGACCAAGAGAGGATAAAAAAAAAGTTACAACATAGATTTCAGATTTTATCTAATGGGTAATAACACCTATCTATCTCCCTCTTTCTTCTGATTACCATTCTCCTTCGGATCAATCGAGTTATGTCTCACTGTACATTAACCATAATTATTGCCTAAAAACATTGATTAAAATAAAAAAGAACAGGGAAACAAGACACCAAATAAAAATTAAATGGCTTTAAGGAAAATTGTTGAACCCCCAGAAGGACTAATAAACGTGATGAGTCTTGTGCATTTGTGAAATCTGGGAAGAAGGAAAACAAGAATCAGATTGCACTGCACGTGAATCGAAACCAAGAGTGTGTTCGGAGCTGAAATCAGAGAGAAACAAACTAGGGCATAGATTTAAGGAGCTATGATATTGTTGGGTTTTGGAAGAAAAGGAATGAATAAGAAAAAAGAAAATGTAAGAGAACGTACCAGTGATGAACGCAAATTGAATTGATCACTGGGAAAGGGAGAGGTTACCTATTGAGAGTGGCAGAAACGGGAAGCACGTAGAGTGAAGGGAAGCCGTGAGTTTCTTGACTTTTTTAGGAGGGGAAGCCGTAGTTGGAGAAGGAAGCCGTGAGTTTCTTCATGTTTTTAGGAGGGGAAGCCGTAGTTGGAGAGTCTGTGTTGGGTTTGGAGAGGGAAGCCGTAGAGTTGGAGAGGGAAATTGGGATTTTGTGATTTTTTTTTAGAGGGAATTTTTTTTTTGCCGGGAAAAAACATGATTTATTTTATTTTAAAGAGAAAAGAGTGGAAAAATAATATTTAATTAGCAGAGGTTATAAACCTCCGCAAATTAAGCACAAAAAATTGTAGTTTTTAATAAATTAAGGAGGTTTCTAAAACCTCCGCAAAATAACCTCCATTATTTAACATTTTTTTTGTAGTGGTTCTCTAGCATGAGGTTCTTTAAAGCCACCCACCTAACCATCTGCTCGCATGAACACAAGGTTTGAGATCATCACAGGATCCAAACACAAGCAACACATAGAGAGTGAGTTATCACATTCCTAAACATGTGGAGATAAATGAAAATGCGCACACGCGTGCACACACACATAATATAAGTATAACAAGCTCAACTTAGAACAATTTGCATCATTTTATCCCTCATTGCGTAATATCACCAGTCCTAAGGATTTTATCACAAAATCACACTTCACACCTTCACATTAATCATGTGTTTAGAATAACACATCTCAAGTACAACACAACATCACACACTCAAACAATTCATTACCCATCATAACGCAACAACTCACAATGATTATTACACAAATGTTATGCAACAAATACATTAAGACTCAATCTTATATGTAATGTGGTACCATGTTAATGAAAAATCTCGTCAAGCACCTAGGAGTACGTGACAAGACAAGCCACACACTAGTAAGTCATGTCACTCTCACTAAGTAAAATCATAAGAAGATCAATCAAGATCACGCTGTTTTGCGAGAATGCTTGGATTGAAACATACTTAAAGGAGCACTTAAACTGAGAGTATTTACCCCTAAGGCCTAGACTCCGAAGAGTCTGTCAGGGCCTCTCCCTCATGATTCAAGTCCAACCCAGAAAATATTTTAACACGGAAACTCTATCTATGAATCATACAAAACACATAACTTCACAATTGTTCTCAAAATAATTTTAACTCGTTGCGCCTCAAAGTGATTCAACTCGTCGGGTTTCCACAGTGGATCCCATCGCAATACTCTTCTCACATTAACTTGTTGTCCTTAAAGGGTCTTACAGTCGTGTGATTGTATGATTCATAGTTCACAACTCAATGCACACAACATCACATTACACATGTGATCTCACAATTTAACACATACTCAACTTGTCACTTACACACAGTTCATCACACTTTCATAATCCCAAGACATCACATTATCACGCCTCATGTATCATATACATATCACACAATAATAATGTTAATATGTTATGTTCATATGACTAATCATCTTATTAAAGTAGGCATTTAAAATCATATGTGTCACTAGAGTTTGAATTATGCAATACACACAACTACTCAATTGTTTTTAAAATTATTTAAACTCGTCGCGCCTTAAAGTGATTCAATTTGTCAGGTTCCCACAGTGAATTCCATTACAATACTTGTCGTACATTAATTCATCGTCCTTAAAAGGTCTTACAGTTGTGTGATTATATAGTTCATAGACACAATTCAATGCGTACAAAATCTCAATACACATGTATCTTATAATTCAACACATACTCAATTTATCACATACACTCAATTTCAATCACAATGTTATAATCTCAACGCAACATGTTATCACACCTTATGAATCATATAAACATCACACAATATTAATATTTTCATGACACAAAATATGTATATATTAAATCGAACTATATATTTTCAATTAAAAAGATTTAATAAATAACTAAACTAAAAATGCATTGAAAGTATTTATCATTGAATCTTAATATATTAATTTCCTTCAATTTAATTTTATTATTTAAACTATTAATTCCTAATTTATTTTAACAATTCATATGTGTGTGTGTTATAATCATCAACACCTAATAAGCTTATGAGGTTAAACCATGATAAATAATGTTTCCAACAATCTAATTTTCACGCTAATATAATAAATCTTGTCCAAAACACAAATAAATTATACAAAAACACCAAGAGCACTCAATTTTATCAACCAATTCGCATTAGGGCATCAATTGGCTCGTCAAACATAACAATCTCATGATTATAATTATAAAGAAAAAATTACAATAAAATAAGCATCCCAAAAAAATCTAGTTTGATCCTCTAAGGATTCTTATACATGTTCATTCTAACCCAACTTACGATAAACGCATCCCTTACCTCTAAATGGGCTCACGTGTGTAGTCCAACAGTGATAGCAACGTCTCTAGCGGTTTCCTAAGATTCCTTTAGTTGTTCTGCTATGGTTTTCAGGCGTTAGAGAAAAAGAGAAAGGATTAGAGCCTCAATTTCATTGCCTCTATGAGATGGACATTTCTCTCTTTATAAGCATTATTTCATAATTCCCAACGGTGAAAATGTGAGAAAATGAGTTTCGGCGGTGGTATTCAAATTTCAGGATGATCCAACGGTTAAAGAGGTAAAGATCATATTTTTCCTAGGATATGTTTAAGTATATGCAGGAAAAGAGGGAGTGTTGGAAGAGCAAGAGGGAAAAGGAATTTGGAAAGAAGAAAAATCATAGAGACATATCGTAATTATAAAAATCGATTTAATATGTTTTTATTTATATTTAGGATATTTTAAGCCTATTATTTATTCTATTTTACTTTATTTTATTTTTATAAAAAAAATATTTTACTCTTCCATTAAATAAATAATCAATTAAAATATCCTTTATTTTTTAAAACATTATTTTACTCTATCTATTTTTTAATATTATGAAATCCTTATTTTAATTAACAAAACCCTTTTCTTCTCATTTATTTAATTTCTGAAAATTCTAATAATTTTTAAATAAAATTATTTATTTATTTTACAAAAAATAATGTATTACACTAGTGTCCAATTAATCCGCCGCAACGCATCACATGATTCCCCTTTACGCAAACTCTATAAACATAGATATCACTCATTCAACCAACTCAATCAATTAACATATGACTATTATTCATATGAATATCTAATGAAGCTCACACTGGGAACACCACCAGTGGAAAAATATGGTGTGTGACACTGGTGGTGGCGTAGTGTGAACACAATGTACTCCATGCCTTAACTGCTATAAGAAAAAAGATCCAATGTTTGATCCCTTGAAGTCCCAAACATACAGAGAAATTTATTGTTATCCAGAGCAGTGTAAGCAAGGCCACGTAAGCCACTAGGCCATTGAAGCAATGGTTTTAGGTCTCTAATTTTTCAGGACCTCAATATTTTTATATATTTTTAATAAAATATTTTATATTAATTTTAATTATTAAATGATAAATTGGTATAGTATGATATATTATTTAGTATTATTTTTATTAATAAGATCACAAATATTAAATATAGATGTAAGTATTATTATAAATAACTTAAGTGTAATTTTATTTTTTATTTAAAAAATTTAAGAAAATTATTTTATATCTATTTTTTATCCTATCTCTTTCCTTCCTAAAAATATATTATTGAAATTAGTATAGAATTTAAATTTAATGAATGAATCTATAATTGATACATATGGAAAAAAAAATTGGTGCAAATGTTGATGTCAAGATCATACATTTAGCTAAATTTCTATTTGTATCAACCATTTTGTGTTTAAATGTACATCTTTAATTGGAAGTCAATTTAAATACATTTTCAAATATGAAATCATGTTCAATTTTTTATTTGAATTCCAAAAAAAAAAATCGATGAGAATAAATTGAAGAACGCTTGATTCATTTTTAAAAATAAAGATATTATAAAAATGCATACTTAAAAAATAATACTATAATTAAAATATTACATTACATTAAAAGATTGCTTTTTTTTTAAATATGCATCGTTTGTAAAATATTATTAATAGCACTTGTAATAACAATTATTATTGAAAAAACTAAAACTAAAATTATATAACATTACCTATGTCAAAAATAGATTAATTAAATTTGTCGTTTTATATACTAATATAAAATATTATAAATATTTACATATTAAATTTTGATAAATATAGAATAAATAAATAAAATAATAATAATAAATATAAATTTAAATATAAATTTCATCTTAGGCCTAATAACTGTTGTACACGACCCTGAGTGTAAGGCATTCCCATCTAACTCGTGCTCTCCTCAAAATGTTTGTGTCTATAAGTATAGCTATTATGATACTTCAATGACATTAGGGGTGATTGCAAGTGAAATAGCTACCTTTAATTTCAATAATAGAGTTAGTTGTTAGGGACTTTTTGTTTGGGTGTGGTCACTATAATTAGCTTGAAATTTTCGGACGAAAAATTTATGGGAATTATTGGATTTGATCAAGAGCCATTATCACTAATCTTACAAATTGGAAATCGTTTTGGGGGCAGAAGATTCTCCCAATGCTTGGTTTCTTTTCTAGTGGACCAGAACATTGCTGGCAAAATTATTTTTGGTGTAGAGATTGAGGTTCCAGAATATGAAGGCGTAGTGACAACTCCTTTAGTCTCTAGAGAAACTCCCCAGTATTATGTCATAGTATTGAAAATAATTTTTTACCTTTTAATCCTTCACAACAATTTTCTGAGGGGTATATGATGATTGATTCGGGTTCACCACTGTCCCATGTACCCCTTGAACTTTATAATGGCTTGGTAGAGGAAATAAGGTCACAGATTGGTCAAGAATCAATTGGGCATGATCCAAGGTTTGAAGGGCTGCTTTGTTTTAGAAGTGATAACTTTCCTGAAGGACCAATCCTCACTTTTCATTTTGAGGGGGCAAATGTGTAATTAATGGCTACACAAACCTTTTCCATCATTGAAGAGGGTTTATTTTGCTTTGAAATGGATGGAGAATCTGCGGAGCCATATGTATTTGGCAATTTTTCTCAATCAAACATTTTGATTGGGTTTGATCTTGACAGGAAGACGGTCTCCTTTATGCCAACCGATTGCACCAAATTGTAGGCATTATTTCAATGTTTCTTGTTCATATTCATAATATATTAAATAAGATGTATATTGTTATTGAATTTTGCATTATTTTATCATAAACTATACTTGTCTCATTATAATTATCCTCTTAGTTATTCTACACAAATAAAAAAAAAATCAATAAATAGATGAAAGAGAAAAGTAATTTCTCAAAATTAATCTTGTTATCATTAATTCTTTTCTGCTTTTATAGCTTTTATAATTAATATTATAAGAAATATAAATGGAAAAAATTATTAATATTACATTGAAAAGTTAAAATGATAATTATTTTGAAACAATTTTTTCTTGATACACAGTAATTATTATGAAATGAAGACAATATTATTTATGAAAAATAAAAATGTGAAATAAACAAACTTTAAATGCATAATTCAATTGTAAGGTTGTATGACTACTATTATATCATTTACTATGAAAAATAAGAATGTGAAAGGAGCAAACTTTATATGTATCATGAATAGTTATTTTACTATTTTAAACAAATATTTAATTCAATAAAATCAATAGTAGTTAAGTTAGTTAACTTTAATTAATACTCCTTTCGTCTCATTGTAATTGTCATGTAAAAGAAAAAAATTATCTTAAAATAATTATTTTTTAGTTTTTTAATATAATATTAATTATTTTTTTCACTTATATTTCTTATATGATTAATGGTGGACAACATAATCTATCAATGAATTAATGATAATATAAGATTAACTTTGTAAAACTATTACTCTTTTTCATTTATTTTCATTTTTCAATGGATAACTATTTCTACTATAGGTGTGACTAATCTCATTAATAGTTTTTATAATAAATAAGAATATAAAAAAAAATTAACAATTAATACATTGAAAGTGATAATATATTTCTTATATTTAAAAAAATGTTCTCATTTCTTTTATATATATATATATATATATATATATATATTATGGAATGAATTATTATAATGAATAATAAAGTACTTTATATCAATTTCCCACCAATATTTACTCGGGCCTTATTTGATTTATTGGTATTTTAAATAGTAAGATGTTGATTATGCAAAATAAAACAAAACTAGAGGTGTTCACGGATACGCGCACTTGTAAATCCAAATTTAAATCAATCCAAATAATATGGGTTTGTTTATTTATATATTTGGGTCAAGATTGAACTAAACTAATCAATATTGTTCATGTACTAATTGGGTCACAGGTTTAGATTTATCGATCCTATCAAAACTAAAAATTTGTAGAAGTGTTTGGTTTGTCTTTAAATATGATAATACTGAGACTCCAAGTGTTGGGACTGCTAGTGTTAGAACTTTTTTTAAGGTATTACTTTCGGGTACGTTGTTATTTGTTTCATTTTTTTTATATCTATTTTTTCTGTCATGTTTATAATAGTAGTAAATCATATTTTATTTATTTGTTTAAGCAAATTTGATTACAACAAAATTTATTATAAAAAATTAATTTGTAGAAAATAATTATTATTCAGAATATCACAGTGAATCTCTTTGAAGATATTTTATATTAATTTTTATTAATTTATTTTAAAATATTATGTTAATAGTATTAAATAGATCGATTTTACTATTTTCAATTTGATCATATTATGTTAATTGCATTAGATATTTGAATGAATCATGACATAAAATAATAATTCTAAGGGGGGAAAAACAAATTTAAATGAGTAATCTATTCATCTGAATCAAATCAAACCGTTCATGAATAAGTTGGATTGAATTAAATTTCAAAAAAGAATTTATAAAAACCGAATTAAACTAATCAAATTTTAATCAAATTTAATTGAGTTCAATCTTAAATTTGATCAAAATCAACCCAAACCGCCCTTAACTAATGTAAACAAAATGTAGCAATTAGATGTAGGAAATATAGTCTAACTTGGCCATTAGTTAACCATTGGTCACCAACTTCGGTAAACCAGCGCTATTTTCTGTACTGCAGCAAATCAGCGTTTATGTAGAATCAAACTTAATAAAATGAATAAATTAAAATCTCCAATGGCCTCAATCCAATTTCTTGCCATTACCTTTCATAGTGATCTCAACCTCATCAGTATTTTTTACCGTCGTCCTTCCCTCTCGATTTCGTGCATAATTAACATTCACAGGAGAACACTTAACATCAAGCAGAAGCATTTCTGCTTAGCCTCTCCAATTTCACGTTACAAGTTTTTCACAAGTACTACTAATCCAGCTATGTAGAAAATGTTTAATTACAACCCAAAGCCGAAGAAGAAGAAAAAGACTTTTACAATATAACTAGAATGACCAGGCACAAGAAAGACAATTCTTCTTCTTTTGCTTCTTCTTAAGAGGAGGATGAGAAGGTGTCAATGATGGTTGTGTGGAGTGGGTCACTCAAGTGGGTGGCCCAGTTGTTGAGCGGGCCCTTGCCAGTGGCGGCAGCTTGGACTGCAAAGCCCAAGAAGCCCACCATGGCGAGACGGGCGTGCTTGATCTCCGCCAATTGAAGGGTGGCTTTCTTCTCTGGATCTGAGGCCAGGCCCAGTGGGTCGAAGTAACTGCCACCTGGGTACAGCCTCTTTTCTGGGTCCAGCTCTGCGTTCCTCTGGAACTCTATGTAGCCAATTACGAGAACCTCGATCCAGATCAGTGTGGTGATTGAGAATGGAAGTGGTTGCCCTAGGTATGATGAACCTTCCACTAGCTCCACCTTAAAATCAAAGACCATGTTCATAATTAATTAAGAAGCCCGTCATGTATACTATCATAAGAAAGAAAACACAAATTTTTCTTTCTAATTTTCACTTTTTCGTGGGTATAAACTGTGATGGAATTCAACTCTAGAATCGATAATTGCTACAAAGGTTGTTTGCTAGTAACGTTGTTTAGGACTTCTCTTTCTTAGCATAAGAATTAAGTTTTAAAATAAGATAGTTTTTTCATGATTTCTAATTGCTAGAACGCATGCATCCGCTCCGACGAACACACAAAAACCGTTATAAAAACATTTCAAACACAACTAATACACTCTAAACCAACACGTGCAATCAACACTCCCTATGATTATTCTTTGTAATAATAAAAATATACAAAATAATTATAATAAGATTCAATGACATATAATTTACTGTCATCAAATTATCATATAATACAAAAACATTTTTTAATAATTATTTTACAATTTAAATTTAGAATAATTTCTAATTAATCCACGGTATAAAAATTTTGTATTACAAATATATAAAAAAAATATACTGATATTATTATGCAAATTATCAGATAAATGTTTTAGTATGAGACAACAGTCACTTCTTACTAAAAACAATTTTACTCGATCAATAAGATATAATAAAATGTATATTTAACTCTAGACTACTAATTAACCTGAAATAATCTCTAAGCTGAAACAATTATCAATCCGGTTAGTTAGTATACAAGTGTGGTGTAATGTAAAGTTTCTTTTAGTCAGACATATGACAATCTCTTCAATTTGACATAATTCATGTAAAACTACCATCTTATTAAAATCATTTCAACTAATTTTCTAATTATAACATTATTTTAACTAATTAATATTTCTTAAGAAAAATAATTAATTTAATTAATCATATTATATTTATCAATTAATTATTTTTCATTAATGTTTATGTTTAGAGAAAAATAATTAAATAAGAATATATAAGAAAAAAAATAATTAATAATTCTTAAAACTAGAAAAAAAATCTTATAAAAATTCACAAACAAAATTCTGAAAATATCTTATGATTAAGGTGGGAGGGAGTATTTAATAGTAGATCTTATTCTTAAACTAATAGACTCACGTCAATTCCAATAAACAGATAGAAGTATCACGTGAATTTCAACAAACAGAAGGATATGTACTAGAAGTATTGTGTTATTATCAGATCTCTAATTATCATCATCATCATCATCAAACGATAGAAAATAGAAATGTTCGATAACAGCAGAGAACCGTACCTTTCCGGCGTCTTGCCATGTAACACCAGTGAGCCACTCAACAGTGAGAGCTCCGAGAGTGGCGAGCATGGCCCACCTCCCGTGAATGAGCTCGCACTCGCGGAACCTCTGCAGCCCGAACACCTCGCTGTAGGGCTGGAACGGCGTGGACTTCACGTCCGCGAGCTCGGTCCTGGTCCCAATGATGTCCCCAGCCACGTTCTTCGCAAGGTTCTGGTCCAGCGAGTCCAACTCGAACTGCAGGTACTCGGCGGGCTTCCCTAGCCCAAATGGGTCGAACCCGTAGTCTCCGACAAGGCTCCCATCCAGGTACTCGGGCGCCTTGGCGCCCGGATACCACAGGGGCCTATCGGAGCTAGAGCCCGACCCCCTGGAAACTTTCTTCGGGGCGGCGGCTTTCTTCTTGCCAAACCCGAACCGGGCCTGCACCCGCCCCGCCCCGGAATGGGCCTCCAGGAGGCGCGTCCCCATGAAGGACGAGGTGGCTGCTGCTGTTGCGGTGGCCATGCTGGGCTTATGCTAAATTGGGCCGGTTGAGAGAAAAATTGAGTTGGGAGAATTAGTGGTTATTGTGAGAGAGAGGGATGGCAGATATATTTGACGAGGGAGGGGAGATTGGATATAATCTGTGAAGGGGGGTTTGGGGGCGTTAGATTTGGGTGAGTATCCATCTGACGGTGGAGAAGAGGCTTCGACTTATCGTTATGTTTATCTTCAGGTGGTGACGTGGCGATGTTCGTGGGACCCGCTGGGTTTCTGATGGTGATTGCTATACGTGGGAAATTTGTGGTGCTTGTTCACTCTTCTACTGGTTGGGTGGGTTCGGATTGGCGATTTGGACAAAAAATCTAATGAGTTTCTGTGAGATTAGATTAAGTAATTCTCTTATAATCTATTTGGGGCCTGATATTTTGGTCGAATATAAACGGTGAAGTGTTGTATTTGTAACGTTGTTGTGATAGCAATTATCTGATGCAGCATTGATATTTTCGTTGGGTAAAGCACAGGGTTCGTAGAAAATTAATGGCTGTTAGATAAATGTATTATATGGAAGTGCCAAATGGAATAATAGGAGAAATTAGGTTGGGTTGATTTTTCTTTTCTTCCTCTAAAACTAGAGAAAGAGAAAAAAAATAATAATGTACATACAGGTTAAGAGAGAAGGGAGATTACAAATAAGGAAAAAGAATAATAAATAGATATGATATATGTGTATGCGTGGGAGAGAGATAAATGAAAATATTAAAATACAAAAAATTTAAAAAAAACAGTGAATTTCAAAAATATTTATGGATATTCACTAAACTATACTCTTTTTAAAAATAAATTTTATATGACAATTGATGAGGAAAAAAGAAAAAAATGCAATTATGATATATTATATAATATGATGGAAAGAGAAAAATAATAATAATAAAAGATAAATGTAGAGTAAAAAAGTATTTATCAATCATTACTCTATATAAATGATCAATCAAAATTATAGTTCTATATGATTAAGGTAGAAAAACTGTTGTTATCTCTTTAAGAGAGTATTTTTGAAATATATATATATATATATATATATATATATATATATATATATATATATATATATATATATATATATATATATAATTGAAAAGTGAAATTTATAATAAAAAAATTATATATAATATTGAATATTGTATTAATTATTTGATGTTAAAATAATAAAATTAAGATTCGAAACAGTTTTGTCAAATTACAAAATGGGCATGCCACTTTCAAAATTGATGCCCGTTAGTTAAAACGCAAAATGGGCTTGAAAATTTTCAAAATGATGAGGAGTATACTTGGGCCCAGTTATTTGCACACTACTTTGTTTTAAGTTCACACCTCATTCTTTTATTAATGTGGAAGAGACTTTTTTATCCACCTTTTCCCTTACTACCACATTTTCACCCTCTTCCTCTCCCTCATTGCATCACACCCCTCTTTCTCTCTCCTTCACTTGCACCCAAAGGGTTACACTCATGATAAATTCACATTTCTCATTTTTCATGTAAACAACAAATCACAACATTATATAGAAATCATTCTCATTTCACACTATAATCAATGCAATGCAAAAATGGCTCACACATAAAAAAACCACACCAACCAAACACAGTCACAATAATACACATATGCAATGTGATGTCTTTCCTTCTTCTATTCTCATATGCTTGTGGTATTAGTCAAGCACATTGCGGAAGAAGCTCAAAAGGGCATGTAGTAATTGTAATACCTTGGACAAATCACACTAAAATGAGAGGGATTCAAAAGCTATGTGGGTATGAAACTATGCAATTGAGGATGACTTAAAAAAAATAATTAGTATTGCCTATACCAACAAAATACGTATACTTTTTGGTAGCTTATCACTTAAGAACTTCATAGTTATGTGTGTTTGGCTTAGAGCAATTATAGGATGACTAACTTTCTGAAAAGTTTTTTAAAAAACATATGAGTGAGAACAAAGAACACTAAAAAGTCTTGTGTTGCTTTATGAGATTTATCATTGAAATAAATTTCAAAGTCTTGGAAAGGGCTACCTATGGAGGATTCTAAACAGTGAAGGGTTTTGACCAATGAAAGAGTTGAGTGAAGTGCTACCGTGTGAAGTTTTGTAGAGTGTGAGTTGCCAAGAAGTTAACAATTAGGGATGTTATAAATGGTATCAAAGTAAACCTATCTTTAGTATGGTGTGGTTCGAGGATGAACATGGTGGAAGCTAGTGGGCATGTAACACCGTAAACGAAACACATCGAAATGAAAGGGATCCAAAGGTTGTGTAGGTATGTAACTGTACAATTGAGATGACTTAAAAAAAATTAATTGGTACTACCTATATCAACAAGATACATATACTTTTCGGTATCTTATCATTTAAGAACCCCACAGTTAAAGCATACTTGACTTGGAACAATTATGGAATGGGTGACCTGTTGGAAAGTTTCCTGGAAAATGTATGAGCGAGGACAAAACACATTGAAAAATCTCATATTGGTTTGTGAGAATAATTATTGATCTTGAAAGCAGCTAAAATAGATTGTCGAGATCTTGTAAATGGCTACCTATGGAGGGTTTTGGTCCACGAGAAAGTTGAGTGACATGTCACTATGTGAAGTGTCATAAAGTGTGAGTTGCCAAGAAATTGACAATCAGAGACATTACAAGCTTTATGAACCATTCATTTGTTTTCTTTTTGTGTGTGTTGGTAGGTGTAACAAAAACTTATTTTTTATACATACATACACAATGAATACAAATTTTTGTTGTGTATCTAAGTATTATGCATAACAAAAAACATATTTTTCATTATGTGTCTAGCTTAAATACACAACGATGATGTGTTTCCATTGTTTCTTCTATGTATTCAAAATTATTTGCTTTTTTAAACTCTTGTTATTTTAATAAACTTTTATTAACTATTATTGAACTTTCTGGTACAAAATACCACCAAAAATGTTATTAGGTGGTCATATGATGAGAATCCTGAAACTGGCCAAATACAGGCTAAAGGCCTAAGTGAAGAAGGACGAAAGCCCAAGTGGAGAAGGATAAAGCCCCTGAGTGGAGAAGGATGAAGGCCCAGAGGCAGAGACACTATCAAGACTATTAATTGTTGCTAAAGGCCCAAACTAATTTAAAGACCCAAGTTAAATATGTTTTTAGTTATAATTTTTATTTATTGTAATTTTGGCCCAAACTGTTTAGAAGACTCATGTCTATTTTTATCTTTTTGTTCAGATACACTATAAGTATTGGTTTTTATTTTCAATAAAAAAAACTTTTGGCATTTGATAAAATTTGGTGAGAGCTTCTCTCTAGGTTCCTTGTTGAACCAATATCAGACTTATCAAGGTAATCCTTGTGGCGTCTACCCTGACTTATCTTCCTTCACTAGAAGTGGCGTCATCCAAATCTCCGTAGCCTGTATCAAACGATCCGCTCCTACTCAGGTTCACATCATCTGATATCAGAGCTTCGACTCTTGATACAGTTTCTATCCTATCCTATTATTTTTCTTTGTAATTTGTCCAGGTTCGTGTTTTGTCCTTGTTCTGTTATTTGTTTTCTTGTTTGCGTCTTGTTGCATTCTTGTTTGTGTCTTTGTTTTGTTCTTGTTCTTGTTCATGTCACATTTTTTGTTCTTGTTCTTGTTTCTTGTGTCTTTCGGACTTTGTGTCAAAAAAAATCTGTTTGAGTTCTGTTTCAAGTAAAAAAAAAATTGCAGAAATTAAAAAAAAAAGAATGAAAGAAAGTGGGTGTTTGATCTTTGAACACGAAATTGAGGCAGTTAGAGACTTTTTTTGGCAGAAAATCGTGTACCAAATCCCTTTACCTGGATTCTCCTTTGAATTCTAAGCGTTTTGATATATAGTGGGTCTCAAATGGACAACTGTAGCAAAAGTTATGAGCATTTGAAGTTTACTGGTCATATCTGTTATCTTATTTGTTATCTTATATGTTATCTAATTTGTTATCATATCCGTTATCCAAATTAAATCTAATTTGTTATCCAAATCCAATCTAATTTATTATCCAAATCAAATCTAATCTTTTATCCAAATCAAATCCAATTTGCTATCCAAATCAAGTCCAAATTGTTATCCCAAATCAAATCTGTTACTCAGTTTATGATAATTATATTGTCTTTCCTTTTATTTTATATTACCTTGTGTGTCTAATTTGGTCCATCCAGGAACTTAAGAGGGAACACGAGTGGTAAAAGGCAAGAGTGAAAACATCACACAAAAGCCTATATTGAGAGCATCAAACACGAGTGAACTACCATCAAAGAGAGAAACACGTGAGTAGAGTGTGGTGAGGTCTAGAATCTTTTTTTTAATTTACTGCAAAATTCTTTGTTCCTTAATCATGGCAAGAGCTGGTGACAATGGTGGTGTATATCATCAACTGTACGGATCTCAGCGCTTATTTCTGGATGCGATGACTACACAAATGCAACGTTTGTTGAACCGTAACAAAGAAGAGCTCTATAGACGAATAGCCAAATCTTCATTGTTTACTCTTAAACCTCTATCCCCTAGAGAAGTGAGTGTGTGTGATGACCAAATCAGAATGAGAGAAAAGAGAGAACAAGAGAAAGAAAATAGTGAGGCACCACAAAGGAATATGAAAAAGAAGAGTGATACACCCGAGGAAAAGAGTGATACACATAAGAGAGAGAGTGATACACATGAGAGAAAATTTAATTATTTTGCAGAGGCGAGTGAAGTGAGAAAAGTGTTACCTGTTCATGAACCACTCAATCTACAAGTATTGCAAAGACAATAAAATTTCTACTGATAATTCTAATGAGTTTACTATTTCTATTTCTCCTAGTGTTCAACCCTTATTGCAAGAATTTAAAAATGTCTTTCCTAAGGAGATTCCTCATGGACTACCATCTTCAAGAGGCATAGAACATCAAGTTGATCTCCTCCCCGGAGTTTCATTACCTAACAGGCCAACTTACAAAAGCAATCCCCAAGAGACTCAACGTAAGGATGCACATGCCAAAGTTGAGTATGTGAAAAGATTGTATGACCAAGTGAATGTGCAAATTGCAAAGAAGAATGAAAGCTATACCAAGCAAGCCAACAAGAAAAGGAAGGAAGTGGTACTTGAACCCGGTGATGATCTTGGACATTTGAGGGCAAATGTTTTCCAAGAAGGAGGGAATGATGAGAATCCTGAAACTGGCCAAATACATGCTAAAGGCTCAAGTGAAGAAGGACGAAGGCCCAAGTGGAGAAGGATGAAGGCCTAGAGGCAGAGACACTATCAAGACTATTAATTGTTGCTGAATGCTCAAACTAATTTAAAGGCCCAAGTTAAATATGTTTTTAGTTATAATTTTTATTTATTGTAATTATGACCCAAACTGTTTAGAAGGTCCATGCCTATTTTTATCTTTTTTTTCAGATACACTATAAGTATTGTTTTTTATTTTCAATAAAAAAAACTTTTGACATTTGATAAAATTTGGTGAGAGCTTCTCTCTGGGTTCCTTGTTGAACCAATATCAGACTTATCAAGGTAATCCTTGTGGCGTCTACCCTGACTTATCTTCCTTCACCGCAAGTGACGTCTATCCTAACTTATCTTCCTTCATCGGAAGTGGCGTCATCCAAACAAACTCTACAGCCTGTATCAAGCGATTCGCTCCTAGTCAGGATCACATCACCATAGATGATTTGAGAGTCCTCACAAAGACTCTCATAGGAGAGACACTGATGTAGGTACATTTAAAGTTGTGCAAGAACTTCCCACTACTTTAGTTTACAAAAAAATAGTAGAAAGAGAACAAGTCGCAAAAGCAATGGAAGTGACAATGCTAGTTGACGCACCACAAATGATAGTTGTTATGCTTAAGCTTATTAAGCCTTAGGTGCCTGTTGTTGAGACATGGGCTATTGGACGAGTCTATGTTGAGATCCTATGCAAACCATATTGCCCTATGCTATAAGAAAGATTAACCTACAAGAATTTGAAAGTGGTCAATCATGGATGGATGATCTTACACTTACCTTAAAAGCCAAAGGTAAGTCTTTCATATAAACACACTATTGCACAACAAACACAACCATGCTGTTTTTTTTTTTTTATTTTAAAAATGGCATAAGAACTCCATCTCCTTCCATCTTCCAATAAGGGAGATGACCATCACTCTAGATGATGTGTCATCTCTCCTAAACTTACACGTTATTAGTACACCCTATATCGCCATAAGTAATCGTTTGGTGACTTGACATTCAATATTTTGATTTAGTCTAATTAATTACAAAATAAGTCCCTATATTTTATCTATTTCATTAAATTGATTATCCTATTTTTTAATTCACTATTTGAGTTCCCCTATATTTTAAAATTCACTCTTAGTCCTAGAGCTGAATTTAACCTTTGACGATTAAATTTTAAACGTTGACTAGATTAAAAGATTTATCAATATTTTCATAAAAAATAAGAAGTTAAAAAATGCTTGAAGGGAGACTAAAATCATGGTCTTTGAAGTAAAAAAAAAAATTCTTTATAACTAGACACATGTGTTCATTTGAATATTTGGTGTAAAATATAATATTAATATAACTTTTATGGAAAACTAATTCAAAATTCAAATTTTATTCTTTTTTAATTTATTATATTTTTATAATCTTATATATTATCTTTTAAAATATAATATGTAACATTAAATTTTATTTCCACATAAATTAGAATATGTATATTTATATAAGTTTTATTTTTATTTTATATATTATATTTTTCTTTTAAAATAATACTTGTGATTTAGTGATAATATTTTTTTATCTATATTAAGATATTCATGTTATTTTGTTGTAATATAGATAAAAAAATAATTTCAATAAATCACATACATAAAATTTTAAAAATAGAAAACACCATCATTTTATTTAATTACATATCTTTACTATATAATTTAATTCTTTTAAAAAAAATTACGTAACTATTAAATAAATTTAAATATAAATAAAAAAACAAATATTATGATAAATAATAATATCTTAATATAAGTAAAAAAATACTGTCATTAAATTACATATATAAATATTTTAAAAGATAATAAAATAATATCATTTTATAAAATTATAATTTATATAAAAAATATAGATAGATAAAATTTATATTATATATTTACTGTATAAAATAAGTTTCAAATAATGTGGTAAAAATACATGAGATTATAAAAATATAATATATAAAATAAAAATAAAGTTTATATAAGTATACATATTTTAATTTATACGAAAATAGAATTTAATCTTATATATTATATTTTAAAAGATAATATATAAGATTATAAAAATATAATAAATTAAAAAAGAATAAAGTTGAAATTGTGAACTATTTTCACATATAAACTTATATTAATACTATATTTTACACTAAATATCTAAATAGTCATGTGGGTATAACGGTAAAAGAGTGTTATTCTCTCCAAAGATTATAGTTCTAGTCTTTCTTCAAACATTTTTTTAAGTTCTTATTTCTTACAAAAATATTAGACAATTTTCTAGTCTAATTAACGTTTAAAATTTAACCGTCAACAATTCAGCTATGAGACTAAGATAAGATAGTAAATTTTAAAATATAGGGAGATTTAAATAGTGAATTAAAAATAGGGAGACCGATTTGGTGAAATAAACAAAATAAAGGGACAGATTTTATAATTAAGCCATTTTTTTCCAAGTAAATTTGAACCAATTCAATTAAGATCATATTATTTTATTCTAGGTAAGCGGATTATGTAAAAAAAAATTATTATAACATTTTTAAGTTTTCATATTCACTTATTACAAAATAAGTAAAATATAGTTGATTATAACATTTTTAACACGTTATTTGTGGAAAATATTTACCAAATTTGCTAATAACTAATATTCGTTAGATAATTTGACTAACTAGTTTTAGTAGGATTTATACTTTAACTAAGTTTTTTTCATCAAGTTGATCGGTTGATTTTCATTAAATTAACGACTTATTGATGTTTATCACTTTTTAATAAAATAATAATGATATTTGAATATCTTATTATTTTTATTATTTTGAACAGATATATTTCATTTGTCTCTTTCTCTCTTTGAATCACATTATATCATTTATTATATCCATATTAGATTTTAACTACTATCTGAGGTTTTTATATATATTTTTCTTTAATAAAACAAAAGTGAGAACAATTTAATATCATTTTAGATTAGATCATTTTAATTATATAATTACACTAATTAAATGTTAGAATCAAAATTTTATATAAGTAGAATAATTTTCCCCCGGGAATATTATCTAGTGTAACCCACCTACTCTCCCATCAAATATCGTGGTTATCTGGCCCTAATTTAACACCAACACCTTCGTGCTCTTTGATAACAAATTTTCGGTCGATATAAAATAATCACGTCGCAGCTTACAAAAAATCATTTAGCTGGTAATTATTGAAAAGCAATAACAGTCATTAAATATATTTAAAATAAGCATAATATCGTTGTCGAGTTGCAACTGGGTGTGGCCGGTGAAAGCCAATTATCGGGTTGAGTCGTGTGGAGGCAAGGTACCAAAGTCTCCAAAAGTCAACAGGTAGATCCGGTTGCTTTGATCCGTTTCGCTCTCTATTGGGTCGTACCCTCTTCTTTAGTTTCCAACAGCCTCTCTCTCTGCTTTTGCTAGTGGTACTGTCTCTTAGCTTTGATTCTCTGTTCTCTGTTTTGTTCTGTTTCGCGTGTAAGTTCCTCTGTTCCTCTTTTTTCCCTTTCTAAGGTATTCCTGTTCTTAAAAATATCCCCTTTTTATTTTATTTTCTTTAGGGGGTTGAATTTCTTTGCTTCAATTTCTATTTGGAAGATGAGAAAAATTCAAAGTTTGATTTTTGTTTTTTTACTTTTTTTTGTGGTTTATGATTATTGAGGAGTTAAAAATTAAAGGGTGATTTAGGAGGAGAAATTTGCATAGTTTTTGATGTTTTCATGCTTTTCAATTTTGTTCTCTCTCTCTCTCTATTAATTTGAATTTGTTTACGGTGGCCTCAAAGCATGTCAAGGGGAAGGATACATATGACTCGGGGAGTTTCTATGCGCTTCTTTTTGTATATTGTTATATCATAATTTTGATAATTTACACTGTATTTTGATTTCTGAATTTTGATGAAAAAATCAACTTAATGTGTGAATTATTCTGGTGCTACAAAATGTCAAAAATGTGAATTTCTACAAGGTGGTTTCCTTGGTAGATATGTAACATTTGGTCAAGCATCAGTTAACCTTAACACCATAAGATTTCTGAAACTTTAGTTTTTAACCGTGCTAAATGACATCATAAGATTCATGTAGCCGAGTTCACCTACTGGGATAAGGCCTTGTTGTTATTTGTGAGATCAGTAGTAGTTAACCCCATAGTTTGTGTGTATGTGTGTGAGAGAGAATTATGCTGTTGCTACAAAGTCTCAAACTTATCAATTTCTATAAGCTGGATTGCTAGGTAAATATGTAACATTTGGTCAGCATCAGTTAAACACCATATGGTGCATTTATTATACCCTAATTTTAGTGGGGATCCTGTTTTTTGTATTGAGCTAATTTTTCTGTTTAACTTCTTGAAGTTCTATCTGTCTTTTGTCCTCTTTTATTGGAATTTTCTAATTCCTTTGTTTTGATTGCTGTGGATTGTCTTCAGACAGGAACTTAAACAATGAAGACTGCAAAGGGCAAGGGAGCAGCGAGGCCCTCAAAAGAATCACTGAAGCCTGTTGATGACCGGTTAGTTCTTGTATCATTACACTTAAGTGAAATTAGTTGATGCATTTTGATTTTTTATATAACTTTGTATCTCCTTGTTCATCAGGGCGTTGGCTTTCCAGTGCATTTTTTTTATATTGAAACATTATATTAATATCTTATCATACATACTTGATGGTGCATCCAGCTGTTACAGGAAATAGTATAGTGATGGAACATATATCTCTATTGTTTTCAGAAAGGTTGGAAAGCGGAAGGCTTCTGGTAAGCCTGAGAAAAGCAGAGCACCAAAGAAGGAGAAGAAGGCCAAGAAAGACCCCAACAAGCCTAAAAGACCACCGAGTGCTTTCTTCGTGTTCCTGTTTGTATCTTCTTTGCTCTTTCCTTTATATCTCTCCCTTGGAAAAATGGTATGACTTATTTCGTTCTCTGTGATAGTGAGGAGTTCAGGAAGACCTTTAAGGCTGAGAATCCTCTCGTGAAGGCTGTATCAGTTGTAAGTTACATGTTAAATTGCTTCATCTTCAATGACGACATGCCCTTTTTGAATATGCATCTAAATTGTTTGCTGCACTCTTTCATTGAAGGTTGGAAAAGCTGGAGGAGAGAAATGGAAATCCCTGTCCAGTGCTGTAAGCTTTGCAATTGTGATAAATTATGGCACATTTTTGTTCTCTTTTAAATTAATTTACTATTTTTCATTGTGTTTTTAGATGTTTTCAGTATAAATTCATTTTAGGTAGATATAGTTTGTCATTTGTAAGCAAAGTTGCTTCAATTGAATTCAGTATATCTATATATATGTACCAAATGAACCCATTCTATTGAAGAAGGGATTAATTTTTTAATTAATTTTGACTCCTCTCTTTGAAATGTAAAGGAGAAAGCTCCATATGAAGCCAAGGCTGCAAAAAGGAAAGCTGAGTATGAAAAACTTATCAAAGCTTATGAGAAAAAGCAGGTCAGAAACCTGTGCCAGTTGTTCTGTTGTGTGTGGCACCTTTGATTGTCTTGTGTTTATATACTTTATTTTCTATGATGTTGCCAGGCAAGCTCTGCAGATGATGATGAATCAGACAAGTCCAAATCTGAAGTGAATGATGAAGATGATGCCAGTGGAGAGGTAGTCTTCTTTCCTCATTCTATGTTAATTAAGTTACTTAGAATATATTCTCTGTGCTTCCTTGAATATTGAGTAAATATTATGTATAATTGCTGCGTGTGGAGTTGCTTTAGTTTCAAGAGTTTAGTTCTAGAATAGAGGGTAAATATGAGATATAAAGTTCTTGTCAAGAAGTAAATGTAATGAATTTAATTATAATGGTAGTTATTAACCCTTTTGACTCATACCTTCGCATAGTGAGAAGCCTTTCGGCAATGGGGTACGTTAGTTTTAGTAGTTATTATTAACCCTTTCGACTCATCAAGAGAAGTTTGTAGAATAGAGATTTTCAAACATGGATTGTACCTTTTGATTTTTACACTAAGGCCTCTACAATGCTTTAGCTTCCCAATAAATTGAGATGTTGGGTTCCTTAGTTTAAAGAGGCATAAATGCGTGCTGCTTGTTTTTTAATTTTTAAGCAAAACTTGTATTGTTTTGATGATAAAAGCTTAAAGCTATTCCCTTCTGTTTTTTTCTTACTTTTTGAGCTCATTTTTCCCTTTTTGTACAGGAGGACCACCAAGAGGACGAGGATGATGAGGAGGAAGAGGACGATGAAGATGATGACTGAGATTGATGTCCAAAACCTTGGTTATGATATTTTGTTTATGAGGGAGGCTATTATATATTCTGACTGTGCATACTAGGCTACTTTTTATGTTTGTGCTGGTAGAAAAGAATGTCTTCTTTGTTGGTACGATATATTGCCAACTACTTGAGCTTCCCTCACTTAGCTATCGTACCTGAATCACTTTTTGTGCATTGTAGCCTTAAATGGGTTGCTTTAAGTAATATAATTTCTTTCTGATCAATGCATTGGCAAAATTATAATTTTTAGTATAAATGGAATTATCATTTTCTGATCAACCTTTCATTGCATACACAAGAAACTTATTATCGTCTTCATCTCATTGCGGTTGTCCAGCAGTACTAGGAGCAAATGTTTTCAGAATTGGAATGACTAGTCTATTTGTTGTCGCACTTCTATAGTTGATTGACTCATGGTCATTTATATTTGTTTTAGCATATCTTTTTTGGTGTACATTGGTGGGAATAAGTATCGAATCTAAGTCTTTGTGCATTTATTTCAACCCTCTCGCTATTAAGCCGACCCTAATGAGTTTATCAAATTGTTAATAATACATGAGTGAGTGGAATCATGAAACAAGTCTTTCAGAAAGTTGAGAAAAAAATATAACCATTGTTTTAAGCAAACATGACATTCCCTTTGTGCCTTGTAGCCAAATGACCTAGTGCAGCGCTTGCTTCTATCTCTGTTATTACAGAAGAGTTAAAACTTAAGAGAAAGGAGTGACAATTTTTCGGCAGTTGTTTCCTGCACCTCCAACGTTGCTTCTTGTACCTCTTTTAAGCTTCCGGAACGCTTAATCCGGATGTAATTTTACATTCTAGAACTGGTGTAGGAAGCAATTTTACATTCCAGAACAGGTATAGGAAGCAAATGAGAGGGGCTGGAAGTAATTTCCTAATTTTTCTTTATAAACTAAAAGACCTATAAAATTTATAAAAATATAAATAAGAACTAAGAAGTTATTCAAATGTGACTTGATATCTGGTTATGGGAAATTTAACATCAGGTTTTAAGATTAATTTTAAACATCTAAAAAATAGTTAGCTTTATTTGAAATATATATTACTGTGAAAATATAAAACTATAATATTTTTTAACAAAATTTTATTACTTTTAAATATTCAAAACTAGTCCTAGCATTTTGTTTGGATGGACGATATGATAAACAAAGAAGAAAAAAGAAATAAAAGAAAAATATGGTAAAAAAAGGGTGTATTATTTGGATATATAGAAATAAAAAGAATCATATGTATTTATTTGGATAAGTAAAAAAATGGGTGTATTATTTGGATGAGTAGAAAAAACATAAAAAAAGTAAAGCAATTATATGTATAAAATTTTTTACCCTGACAACAAATTTGTTGTATTTAATTGAGGGTAAAATAGTAATTAAATTTCTTCTATTACTCATTACTTTTTTATGGAAATTCTAGGCTATTATAGATAGAAGTTTTTGATGGTAGGAGCACATAATTTTTTTTTGGTATTCAAACAAATGAAGTATTTTATATATTGTTTACCTCAAACTCAAATCTTACCAATTAAAATATCAACTCTACTAAAACAATTATATATATATATATATATATATATATATATATATATATATATATATATATATATTCAAATTTTCCTCGTTTACTAAAACTCCTGTCCATTCGCTGCCGACCCTGCTAATGTCCAAACAATCCCTCATTTAGATGTTGATTGAATTGGTTGTCATAATTAATGAGGTTTTTGTGCTAGTGTTTTGATGGTTTTCATTAAATTATTTTGCAATTTTCGTAATGTTGAACATGACAGTACTTATCAAGAAAGGTAGAAACAAAATTTTCTAATAAACTACAGATGGTGCCATTAAATATATCAAAGGAGAAACTTTCATCGTCAGACGTTTCTTCTGATAAAATAGTAACACTTCGATGGTAGGCAAAAGAGGAAAAGTTTTTTTTTTTTTTTTTAAGATGCGTTTGCTGTTTGGGAATGAGATTATGAAAAAAAAGAAAAAATATTAAATTCAAAATAACTTATGATTTTATTTTAAAAATAAAATTTCCTAAATTAAAAATATTCAATACAAAAATTACTCTCACTTTCCTTCAAAGATTCAACTGCCAAACAGCCTTGTAACGGGAGATTTCAAGAGCCATCCAATTGCCAGGTCTTAGATCTGGATTTTCTGCATTCTCCATTATTCAATAATTCAAAACTGTTAAATAAAGGTCGAATGACTCATTTTATCTCAACTTGAAACACATTCCAAATCTCAATAATCTAACAATTATAAATGTGTTGAATGTACGAATGTGACAAAATGTGTCTCCACTGAATCCATTTTAACTTTATAAGGACCATAAACTAGTAAATACCCTAAAAACCACATTTTTTCCTAGTTTACGTTACATGGCCTGAAGAACAAGAAAATAAAAACTAGTTGATATTCAAATTTCATAACCTGAACAAATCAGAGTTTGGATTCTAGAGAAACTGACGGAATGACAAAGGTAGCTAATAGCTATTAGCTAATATTTGACAGATAGATGACTATACAATAGAAAACATCAAAATCTATAATGTAATACTGTTTGTCCGAAAAGAAAAAAGAATAATAAATATCTAGCTATATATTCTAAGATCCAACAATTATATGATATCATATTCAAGAAAATAAACATAGTAAAAAACCATCCACAATTGTTCAAGAAATGCTTGGTGAGTATTCTGATCCTATTGAAAGATAGGAAGGTCATTCCGGGGCTGTTGGTATTGACTTGTACTGACTTGTGCAGGAACAAGGCTACTTGAAGAGGCCTCTTCTCCAATTTCATTTGACATTTTTACGAAATAACTATGCCTGAAAAATTAAATGATTATAAGTTAATAACTCGATATCATATAAAATTGTAAAATTCAAATGCCAAAAGCAACTTGTATCTACCATCGAGTATCAGCTGTCAATTCAGGATGGAAAGCAGTCGCTAATATGTTCCCTTGTCTCACAGCAACTATAACTTTACTTTCTTCCTCAGCATTCTCCTGCCATATCCAAAACTAATATGAAATGAGGTAATTAATGGGGGGAAAAGACCAAGAAATTGTGGTAAAGTTGATTAATTTTCAGTGGCAATTGGAAGGCAGTGTTAGTGTCAAAACTACTTTTAGGAAAATTAGAGTTGTTGGGTTCTAGCAGGAAACATTTAGTAGAAGTAACTGCTGAGTGGTTTTGGAACCATTACATTACAAGATTGCTTCCTAAATCACCAGCAATAAACATAAAAGGCCTCTTAAGCAAATAAGTTAAACGGTAGTATGGTCATCGTCATGTAATTGTGGTTGGTCTAACTAAAAACGCATATACAGTAAAATTAAGGTGCATCTCCAAATCCATTGTTGTAAGATTAAGAAATAAAAAACTACATAGGGAAAAACAGAGATTGCTAATTCTTCATTAAGGGAATTGATAATCATCCGAGGAACATTTCCATGAAAGCAACACAACCACAGCAAATACTATCAGTAGTATGATACTACGTCTGGCGAAGACAGTTTCTTTTCTAGGACTTCTTTACACTTCAACCCTAAAATTCAAAACTATAGTCACCTTGTGCTGCTAGTATGAGCATGTGACTCAGCTACCAGTTTACGATAGCAATGGCATTAGTTTTTTTTTTTTTTTTTTTTTATGCTAAAAATATGGATTAACCTTAACATACAATGTTGAAAGCCGAAAGGCTATGGCCAATCAGCAATCCATGTTAATATTCGCAACTAAACCTAATAATACGGTATATCAGTAGTTCATACTTCATTGGGTATATGAAGATGAAGTCAAACATATTGGGTAACAAATTAAATATCCTATAAGGTAATATTATTATGTGCAGTTTTCACAAAAAAATAGGAAACCGTTCCAAAGAGAATAAGCATATAAACAAGAAAGAAATTTCCAAAGAGTGGAGAATCATTGAATAACAGAGTCCTTAGCTAATAAGAACTGAATATTGCTATACTTATCATTTATTTCCTATTCAGAAACTTAGATTTGCTCAAATGAAACTCTAGAATCCCACTGAACCAAATTAAACTTGGAAACAATTTAGCACAGAGCTTGAATATGTACCAGAGACCCCCCCCCCCCCCCCCCCCCTCCTCTCTGTTCCCCACAAGCTTTAAATTCAAATTCAATCCTCAGCTTCATAGACAGAATTTACACCTGATATTCCCCCTTCTAAGTTGGATCTTATCATACCAATAACATCAGTTACATCACCAAATGAAAGTCCAAATATAACACATTCTTGCATTTTGATGTTGTCCATTCTTGCATGTTTTCATAAACATTCATCATACATTAACCTTTTAAATTCTAATAGATCTGGAATACCACTAACAACCTAAAACTAGAATTGACAAATGATCACACTCTAAAATATGAGTCTGACAAATTTCCAATTTACTCAAAAAGGAGACAAGTTAGAAAATCACATACATAGCACTCTTTTGATCTTATATTCATAACAAGGCAAGCTGAAAGCTTTCTATAGACAGATATGCTATTAACTGACCATTTTGTCTTCAATAGAGGAATCGGAACTCAACAATCTGCTAGAAGGTACAAGATAATCAGCCAGCACTTGAACTTCTGGCCCTGCTTCAAGAATTGCAGGGGCACGAATAAAAATTCCACGAAATGTTTCAGGACCTCCTTCTTTGGAGACGAGCTCTGGCACTGAAAGCTCTGCCTCAAAGCTTTGAATCTAAATAAGTATGTATTTTAGTTAAATGTTATCCAAATTATCAAAGTGCACAAAAATATTTGTTCTTCAAACCAAGCATATTATTCCCTTCACTAATTTCATGTAGCTTTGTGTATCATATATTATATTTACATGCATAGAAATCCATAAATATTATCAGTTATAATGGAACGAATGCTAAATGTATTAAAACAAGAGAATTTTGTTTTGGCAAAATAAACATGCAAAAACCCTGAATATTTGCAATTATTTTAGATTTTGATGCTTAAAGATCATAGGTTTGCATCCGGAAGCAACCTCTTTGCATATAAAGTTGCATACAATGACCCTCAGCCACACCTTTGCATAGTGAGGAGCCTTCGGACACTAGGGTACATTAGTTAGTTTTGATGCTTAAAGATAATAAGAAACTTGACCCAAGAAGGAAGCAGGTAGAAGAGGAAAGGAAGAGAGTTTAAAAGCTTCTCTAGGAATTTGATTAGTATCCCTTATGGCCGAGTTAGTGACAATGACAGTAGAGCCCCCAATATTTCTCCATTGGCGCCATTTAAGAATGACCCTTCCCCTTTACGTCCACACACACAAAAAGAATTCTAAGCTGAAATTTTCATCTCCAACAATTAACTAGGCTTCGTTGTACATTTGGGTTGTCATGGTTGTCAACAGTTTGTTTAATAGATTATAGTATAGCTTAAAATGCATAGCACATGCATTTACCTGGCTGCCAAAGAAATTTCTATGCACTGTACAATCAAGTCCACCAACCAAATATTGTCCACCAGTCTTCTGTCCTGAAATGATGTTTGTCATTTAAAATTTTTAAACTATTATCTAATTTTTCAAGTGAGAAAAAAAATTAAGAATAAGATAGCTGATATTGTCTAAAATTCAACACAAGGGAAGAAAGGAGAAGAAAGAAACAACCCACCCATAGCTTTATTTGCCAAGAATATAAGCCCTGCACAGGTTCCCCAAACAGGCTTTCCCATTTGTACAAACTCTCGTAAAGCAGGAAACTGAAAATCATAACATCCAACATAAATCTCCAATACCAAAATCATCACTTGGTTCCACGAGCATAAGATTATTATGTTAAGAATGTGTAAAGTTCAAAGCATTACTCAAAATTCACTCATTCAAAGCCACAATCACACAGAATCCCAAAAAACCGGTTCCCTTTCCATCATTCTCCTCTCTCTCTCACCTATACTCATACCATAGTTACAAAATTCTCTCAATAAACCTATGTACCATACTGAATGCACCATACCACATATAAGATACTAGATTCTCTTTAAAGTAAATCTTGTAATAATAATGTAAAGAGTCACGAACCACCTACCTACACAAACTGCATACAAGTACTTGGTAAATATGACTCATACCAACTATAGAAAACAAAATTTAAATAAAAAAAGTGCCAAAACAACACACCATGAGGAATCCTAAAGCCAAAGAGACTCAAGAGACCTCAGCAAGCTCTAATATGTGTGACCTAGGCATAATAGAGGTACGTATCACGCCTATTTATGTCATGTGTCCTCTAATGGCTCTGATAACCGTTTCCTGCCATTTATCAGGGATGGTACATATCGCGCTGCTTCCATGTGTGTACGTACTACGTAGTGCTTATTGCACTCAACTCATGTCTTAGAAAGCTCTAACCTAGTATTGGGGCTAAGTCCTTCAAATTGTGGGTTTTGTCAGCCCAATTAAACGGTCCATGGCATAAAGTTTTTTATTGTCTTGGCCATCCTTAGCAAGGTTTTAAATATCGGCCGCCTTGTGGTTTTGTTGCATTTGTTGATATCGCAACAAATCACGGATAAATCCGGCCAATGCAGTCCCAATTGCGGTCGCGAACAGTTAAAATACCTTGATGTTGCGGCCCAAATCACAGCCGCGGATCATTTTTTGAAACCTTGATCCTTAGGGACTCGAATTTTACTTTGTATAACTCAATCAGTCTGGCTGTACAGTCCACATCCCCCTCAAGCACTAAGTCTGAAATACATGGGCACTTGTTATATATGGCCGGATAGTCCAGTTTCTATCTTATTCTTCTTACTTAACTTAAAAACACAACCAAACAAACTCTAATCCACATACTCAAGCTAAAATAAACCTTTTAACATTCCTCTGAAAAAAGCTAAATATTCTCAGCTTACGCAACCACGTTAGTAGTTACAACAGAGACATAAAAAGTTGCCAATACAATATTTCATTAAAAATGAGAACACATATATGAATAGACATCAAAACTCAATGGATATAGCTCAGTTGATAACACATGCTGAGTTTGTGGGAAAGGAATGAGTTCGATTCTCATAGAATACATCCTTGGAAAGGGTTGAGGAACTTTTAAATGTGATTAAGCTCTAGACGGAGGATTAGTTGATAGCCGGCCGAAAGGGCCGAAGCTTGTGGAGATATCTCGGAGTCCCAGCCCTAATTACGGTGTTACCAAACAAAGACATAAAAATAAAAACAAAAGAGGTAAAGAAAGCGACCAAGTTGTGATACTCGGCGAGCTTAGCCATAGTGGTGCTTTCTCCACCAGGGATTATGAGGGAACTAATTGTGTTAAGCTGCTCCGGCTTTCGAATCTCCACACCTTTCACTCCTAACCTTCTAAGTGCTGCCACAAAAAAAAAAAAAAAAAACAAAACAAAACAAAAGGGTTGTTGAAAAAGTGAATGGAGGGTGAGAAGCAAAAACTTAAAATGAGAAAAATAAGAGTAAGAAGGGAAAGATGAACGTGCCAGCTATGTGTTCGTTGAAAGATCCTTGCAGCGCGAGGACGCCAACGACGGCCATGTTGGGGGGGGGGGAGTGGAGAAGCAGAGATAGTGTGTTTGTGTTTTGGTTTTGAGGTTGTTGAAAAAGGTTTTGATGTTTTGTTTGTGTGTAACGGAATAATGTGTTGGGTTTTGGTCCTCTCGTTTGGGGGTGTCGCGGGTTAGTGTTTTGTGTTTAGTTCCCTCCCAACTTCACCGGTTCAGCTTGGTTGGCCCAAACTTAGGTTTAGTTTAGGATCGCGAAATTAGGCATGCTTGGTTGACTTGGTACCTATTTATGTATGCTTTGTTTAGAGGAGAGAAATAAAAAATGACAGTGTGGAAATTCTAAAATTTTGAATTGATGATAAGATTTGCATATAAGATAAAAGAAAAGAAAGTAATGAATTTAGAGTGGATATGTTTTCTTAGTTTCTTAAAAAAATTGTTTGTTTTTGTTTTCATTTAATTTAAGATTATTGAAAATAATGCTTATTATTAATTAGGAATGACATAATGTGTATCTAGATATGTTAAGTAATATGTGATTTTAAAATGATTTCGGATGATACATGTTTTAAATAGGGGTGAATAAGTGGGCCGGTCCGTCTCCTATAAGGCCCGCCCGCATAAGTCTGCATTGGCAGCGGACTGGACCAGTCCGCCCCGCTTCTTACATGAACCGAATAAATTGGTCCGTTCCCGCCTCGCGGACCCCACGGGTCAAACGGGCCAGTCCGTGAGCATAGTTTTAAAAGAATTTTAATTTTAATAAAAATACAATACAATCAAATTAAGTTCAATACAAATGTAAATAAAATATCAATAATTAATCAATTACATCAATAAAATAAATAATGTCTTAACAAAAGAAAATCCAAGTAATAAATCTAAAATATGAAATTTAAACATCTCCAACAACAAATGATTCCATATTTGAAGTAGTTTGACCCTTCCCCGTCTTCACATTTAATAGTACACAAAAATAGGATAAAAATAAATTCTAGAGAGAGAAGAGATGCACTTTGTGTGTGGCACGGTGGTGGGCCCGAGACTGTGTCGCTATGATGTGTCGATGATGTGTCGCGTGACTGCGTGAGTATGAGTCGCATTTTGTTTTAATGTGAGCTATTTTTTATAATAAAAATATATTGAAATATCTTTAAAAATATTTATTTAATAATTATTTTTAACTTAAATGATAAGAATTGATATTTTTATTATTTATGGCTTACAGATATGAAAAAGATAGATTAAAAGAAAAAAGATCAAGAAAATATCAAAAAGGAAGATTTCTAACATGTTATCACTTATCTTCTTTTATCTTAATCTTCTATTTCTGTTATCTTTTATTTTTCTTATCTTATCATTTTTTATCTTTACCATCTTTTAATTTAAATCTTTTATTTTTATTTTTAAATCTTTATCTTATCTAATATATTTATTTATCTGTTATTTTAAAAGAAAAGTTTAAAGTGAAAAAGAGAAAATCAAACCTAATATAATTGGGTTAGGATCACACAAATCAAACTTAACGCGGGATGCGGGCAACCCACAAACCCGACAAACAAAAAAATATGATATAACCATGGAACGTATAAAAAAATTGGCCCGTAATCGGCACGGACTGCGGGTCCCGCAAGCCAGTCCATGGACCTGGGCCCGTTTACCCACCTCTAGTTTTAAATGTGTGTTATGTCATAGTAATATAAATATGTGATTTTAAAATGATTTTCGAAGATTTACATTTGCATGTTATGTTATAGTGAATTATCAGACGATCATTCTCTCAAAACAAATTGTCGAGCGATGATAAGAATTATTTTAAAAATAAATTTATAAGGAATACAATTTAAAAAATAGAAAATGGAAGATAATATTAGCTAAAAATAATTTCAATTTTTATTGATAAGAAATGGAAATTGGCATTAATCTAAAATGACTTATATTATTTTTCCATTTCGATTTTTTTTCTACTAGTGAATTCCACACTAAAACTAGTTGAGTGGGTGGATGCAACAGGGCAGATTTAGTGTTGTGAGTTGCTTGAGTGGATGCATGTTTTGTGAGGTGTGAATGTGGACTCTAGGTGTCTCCCTTGTTCTGGTGTGACCCTAAGGTGTATAACACGACCTAAAGACTACACCAAGAACCCATATAAAGTGCGTAAGGTGTAATACTTGATCTAGATGCCTAAGTACAATGTTGAATTGAGTTGTTGCCTATGATTTGTTTTGCTTTTACTGACTGGAATGATCTATTTGGAATTTGTTAAATCCCATTGACGAACTTGAAGCACTACGTGTCTATGTTGAAATATTACCGGTTTTATGTCCATAAGATATTTTTGTAATATCCGGCAAGTTAATTAGTGTGACATGTTTTGTTACAAAAGTAATTAGGAAACCAAAATTAAAAATATAACCGTGGTATTATTTCACATATAATTAATACACAAATAATTTTTATAATAATACTAAAAAAATAAATATAATAACAAAAGAGAATTTAGAAAGAATATGGGTTGAAGCATGTTATGCGCTATCCGTAGGAAAAAAATTTCTTCACTGCACTCGTAGAATAAATAAATTAATATACATGTGTTCCTCTCTCAAGATACGACAAACAACTCATTAATCCAATCGAGTACAACAAAAGGATCTCAAATCAAAGAACACAAACTCTAAAACATATAGTTGTAGTAATATAATATAGTTTTATAAAAAAGGAGAAATAGGCAAATGCTATTTTGTTTTAGGGGTGTCTATGCGTTTTTTCTTTATTTTTTCATAACAAAAAAACTATATATAGGGAAAAAAATAACCATCAAATGTGCGGCCCAACTATCATAACTAACAAACTATTAACAAACATAACAACAAATCTTAAAGGCTTTCAACAGACAAGAAGACTCCAGACTTAGTTAAACAAAATTATTTCTAAAAGATAGGAATAAATAGATGGGAAATAGTTCTTATCTTAAAAAAAACTATAGGAAAATATTTTTCAACCATCTCCCACTAATTTTAAATATAAAGTAATAAAATAATATAATAAAAACATTTTTAATGGAGCATAATACATTGCGTTTTTAGTACAAGGAACCTTTCAGATTTGAGTCTTATACCTAGTGCATATAAACTTGCACATGAGAAAAATGCACTGACTTGATTGTCTTGAACTATATCTCCTATAACCAGAACACAACACAATACAATATAGGTGTTCATTTGAGTTCTAATCACTGGTTGCACGTTACACATCAATTATCATTGGGTTCATTAAGAGGTATTTAAAAATGATTTATTCATTAAATTAGATATGTATACCTCAACCTTAACATTGTCATAATTGATGGACTTTAGTCTCGTTCCCCTTGACGACTTAAATATGTATTTACATGACAATACTTTTGTTAGTAAAGGATCCACAAGATTTTATCAAATTTACCACATATTGAACCACCCACAATGAGTAGGACTAAGTGCAATAGAAACCATGAATGTGATTTTCCCGTTCAATAGATATGACAATACCGAGAATCTTCTTTAAACCAAATAAAATTTCCAACCAATAATATAGAAATCTCAATATGATGACATATTTTATCATGTTTCGAACCTGTGAAGCCATTAATCCAAACATTCATTAATACATAAGCAATAATTTAAGGAACTTTGTGCATACATGCATAGCATGACCTATGCACATTGCAACATAAAACAACCAATACAACAATGCTATTAACATGGATAAATAATTTAAAGAAAGCATAGCTAGGAGCATAAGCTTATACTCATTGATAAGTACATAAGAACTATAATATATTCAAAAAGCATAATAAAATTTAGGATAAATAGTCACTTTTGTCCCTCAATGTGTAATTCGTTGACAAATGCGTCCCTGAAAGATGAAAATACAAAATTTAGTCTCTGAAAGTGTAAAAAGTGCGACAAATATATCTGACCGTTAACTTCTGTCCATCATCGTTAAGGAAAAAGACTTATAATTCCATTTTAGCTTTATATAATTTAAATTTTGTGAGACTTTTTTTTTTATAAAAAAAATAGTTGATTAAATTTATTTTTTAAAATAAATAAATAAATAAATTTGGTCCCGCAGCCGGTTGTGTTTTTCTACTCAAAACTCTCGACATATTATTTTCAATTTAAATTTAAGGGTACTTAAGGTTGAATTGAGATATTGAATAGTTTTAAAGATTAAAAGCGACAAGTTTAGTCGGAATTTGATAAAATTATAAGATATAAGATAATGTTTTTTTTAACAACAAAGATTAAGATTTGACAAGGAAATCAAAATAATAAAGATATATATATTAAAAGGTAATTTAAAAATATATTACATAAGTACTAAATAAATGGGAGCAGTAAATTACAAACAGATAATAATAATCAGAATAATAATAATGAAAATTAGTCACAATTTATTATTAATGTCCGGATATATTTGTTGCACTTTTTATACTTTCGAGAACTAAATTTTGCATTTTCATCTTTCAACATTTGTCAACAGAGTGGGAAGACGAAAAGTCAAAAAAATATTTGTAGAAGCAATGCCTTCCAAGATTATTTTGATGATTCCAAAGATTCAAGAATCAAGTTTCAAGAATCAAGAATCAAGAATAATCAAGATCAAGATTCAAGACTCAAGATTCAAGAATCAAGAGAAGACTCAATCAAGATAAGTACTAAATTTTTTTTTCAAAACATTAAGTAGCACAAGAAGTTTTCAAAAAATCATTACCAAAGAGTTTTACTCTTTGATAATCGATTACCAAAAGGTAGTAATCGATTACCAGTAGCCAGCATTGTTTTCAAAATTGATTTACAAAGCTGTAGTCGATTACCATGAGCATGTAATCGATTACCAATGTTTTAAAACGTTAGATTTCAAATTTCAAGAGTCACAACTAGTGATAAAACATTTTTTAATCATTTTAAACTTGTATAATCGATTACCAGTTTTTCTAAACGTTTTGATTTTCAAATTTAAACATGAAAAGTCACATCTGTTGATGTATAATCGATTACCAGTGACTGATTTCCAAAAATAAATTTCCAAAAGTCACAATTCTTAAAGTGACTTGTTTCTGAAGAATTTTTCAAAAGTCACAACTTTCTAAATGACTAGTTTTCAAAAGAGTCACAATTTTAAAAGGTGACTAGTTTTAAAGAAATTGCCAAGAGTCACAAACTTTAACTTGAGTCATCAAGAGATTATAAATATGTGACCATGACATGAATTTAATATCAATCTAACAATCTTTCAACAAGTTTTATAAGAAGTTTTTTACAGAACTTTCTGATTCATTTCTATTCATCTTTCTAAAAGTTTTTGTTCAATCCTTTCTTTTTCAAGAAAAGTTCTTTGATAAAAAACTTGTGCTATTCTTCTTCATTCACTTCTCCCTTTGCCAAAAGAATAGAAGGACTAATCGCCTGAATTCTTTTGCGTCTCCCTTCTCTCTTTTTCAATATAAATCTTGTGTTTGTCTTCTTCTTTCCTACACTCTTTAATTTTCGCTGTGTACTTTTAATTCTTGCTTTTACTTTTGGTTAAGTTTCTGTTTCTGTTCCTTACTTTCTTAACTTAGTAGTAAAAGCCTAATTAAATCTAGTCACATTAAAAAGGATAAGTTTTTTTAATTAGTCAAGGAAAATTAATAATTAATTCAACCCCCCATTCTTAATTATTCTGAGACCACTTGATCCAACAAGTGGTATCAGAGCAGGTATCTTGTAGAAAGTTTCACAACTTCAAGATTCACGGCCTCCTCAAATTCTTTGTTTCCTGAAGGAAACTCCATCCGTAGGCCACCTATCTTTAATGGTGAGGGTTACCACTATTGAAAAACCCGAATGCAAATCTTTATTGAAGCCATAGATTTAAACATTTGGGAAGCAATAGAAATAAGACCTTACATACCCACCATAGTAGATGCAAGCACTAGCACCACAACACAAAAACCTAGAGATGAATGGACTGAAGAGGATAGAAGAAGAATCCAATATAATCTTAAAGCCAAAAATATTATCACTTCTGCCCTAGGAATAAATGAATATTTTAGAGTGTCAAACTGTTCAAATGCAAAGGAGATGTGGGATACTCTCCAACTTACACATGAAGGCACCACTGATTTGAAAAGATCTAGAGTCAATACCCTTACACATGAATATGAATTATTTAGGATGAACCCTAATGAGAACATCCAAAGTGTGCAGAAAAGATTCACACACATAGTTAATCATCTTGCCTCCTTAAGAAAAATTTTCCCTAATGAAGATTTAATTAATAAAGTTTTAAGATATTTAAGTAGGGAATGACAGCCCAAGGTAACTGCCATTTCTGAAAGTAAAGATCTTTCCTCTATGTCTCTTGCCACTTTTTTTGGCAAATTGCAGGAACATGAAATGGAACTCCAACGTCTCAACCAAAATGAGGAAATCGACAAAAGGAAAAGAAGCATAGCACTCAAAGCCTCCTCCTCAATGCAAGAAGGAGAAGAAGAAGAAGAATCTGATGATGAAGAGCACTTCTCACTCTTTGTAAAGAAGTTTCATAAATTCGTCAAAAATAGAAGAATGGAGAGAAGCCATTGTCATAGTTTATAGTGCACTCCGCCATAAGAATGAGAATCGGAAAAAATTCACAAAAATAATAACTTTGGTATTCTTTAGTCAACAAACAACTTCGTTGTTACCCATTAAACTCCATTTATGGGATCGCCAATCACACAAAGATGGGTGTCTGTTATTGTGACTAATTGATGGACTTTAGTCTCGTTCCCCTCGATGACTTAAATATGTATTTACATGATAATACTTTTGTTACTAACGGATCCACAAGATTTTATCAAATTTACCACATATTGAACCACCCACAATGAGTAGGCCTAAGTGCAATAGAAACCATGAATGTGATTTTCCCGTTCAATAGATATAATAATATCGAGAATATCCTTTAAACCAAATAAAGCTTCTAACCAATAATATAGAAATCTCAATATGATGACATATTTTATCATGCTTAGAACCTGTGAAGCCATTAATCCAAACATTCATTAATACATAAGCAATAATTTAAGGAACTTTGTGCATACATGCATAGCATGACCTATGCACACTGCAACATAAACCAACCAATACAACAATGATATTAACATGGATAAATAATTTAAAGAAAGCATAGCTAGGAGCATAAGCTTATACTCATTGATAAGTACATAAGAACTATAATATATTCAAAAAGCATAATAAAATTTAGGGTAAATAGCCACTTTTGTCCCTCAATGTGTAATTCATTGACAAATGCGTCCCTAAAAGATGAAAATACAAAATTTAGTCCCTGAAAGTATAAAAAGTGTGCCAAATATATTCGGCTGTTAACTTCTGTTCGTCACCGTTAATAAAATAGCCTACGTGGCACGGAGGGACAAATTTGTCATTGAAATGATTGTTAACGTGGAATGCCAGCATAAGGACATATTTATCATAGTATTCTTTTAACTTTTCGTCTTCCCACTCCGCTGACAAATGCATCCCTAAAAGATAAAAATGCAAAATTTAGTCCCCGAAAGTATAAAAAGTGCGACAAATATATCCGTATGTTAATAATGAATTGTATAGGAGAGAAGCTAGGGGAAAAGGGATTAAAAAAACAATAAAATACAACTTAAGATTTAAACTCTTATACTTTGATCATCTATCTATTTATCCTTATATCAAATTGTTAATTACTTTTTTAATTAATCAATATAACTACTTATTTTCCAAAATAAAATAAATTTCTTTAGTTTTATGATATAACAAAAATTGAGTTACCATTTAAAAAATGCAAGCCTTTTATTTCTTGAAATTTTTTGTTTCTTCAATTAATTATTAATCTTTATTACGTATTCTGCCACAATATGTCAAATGGAATGCAAGGTCCCTGCAACCCCTAAATCAGCGAGAGATACAACTCTACGTCCCAAAGGCAAAGAATAAACCTCTGTATTAGTTTTTTTTTGTTTTATTTTGAAGTTAACCTCTATATTAGTTTGAGCATTATTGTATTTTTTATTTAAATTTATTTGGGTTCTTTATTTATTAGTAACTATTTTCATTTAATTCATATTATGTATAATAAGTGTTGTCATGAGTGGTAGCACATAAGGTTTATCCAAGGAATTATTTCATATTTGAGTTATATATATACATTTTATTGATTAAGGAAAAAAGCTTATAATTTCACTTTAGCTTTATCTATTTTAAATTTTGTGAGAATTTTTTGTATAAAAAAATAGTTGATTAAATTCTTTTTTTAAAATAAATAAATTAATAAATTTGGTCCGCGGCCGGTTGTGTTTTGTCCACTCAAAACTATCGACATATTATTTTCAATCTAAATATAAGGGTACTTAAGATAGAATTGAGATATGAAATAATTTTAAAGATTAAAAGTGACAAGTTTAGTCGAAATTTGATAAAATTATAAGATATAAGATGAAGTTTTTTTAACAGTAAAGATTAAGGTTTAGCAAGGAAATCAAAATAAAAAAAAATATATATTTAAAGGTAATTTAAAAAATATATTGCATAAGTACTAAACAAATAGAAACAGTAAATTACAAACACATAATAATAATAATAATAATAATAATAATAATAATAATAATAATAATAATAATAATAATAATAATAATAATTAGTCACAATCTATTATTAACATCCGGATATATTTGTCGCACTTTTTATACTTCCGGGACCAAATTTTGCATTTTCATCTTTCAGAGACGCATTTGTCAACGGAGTGGGAAGATGAAAAGTCAAAAATTAAAATATTATGACAAATATGCCCCTATGTTGACAATTCACGTTGGCAATCATTTCAGTGACAAATTTGTCCCTCTGTGCCACCTAGACTATTTTATTAACGGTGATGAACCAGAAGTTAACTGTCAGATATATTTTTCGCACTTTTTATTCTTTCAGGAACTAAATTTTGTATTTTCATCATTCAGGGACGCATTTGCCAGTGAATTACACATTGAGGGACAAAAATGACTATTTACCCTTAAATTTGTACATCAATAAAGTCATCACCTTCTATTCTATACTCAATTTAACTTTATGAATATAGCATAATTTAAGAATTGGTGAACACATCAAACTGTAAGTTCCCATGATTGAAATATTATAATTCAAGTTTCAGAAATAAAGTGTATCATTTAACATATCATTAAATTAAAAAAATTCCAAATCGATTGAAAAAACATAAAAAAAATTAAACGTTATTCATGTTATTAGGTCACCATGAAAAAACTGCAACATTTTTTATATAAAAAAATAAGACTGCTTATATGTGAGTTCCATTGCTTGAAAACTCAAATTCAAAAGATAAGTTTTTCTCTCTAAGATTGTTAGAAAAATGATTAGGAAACCAACATTACAAACATAATAGTGGAATTATTTCACATATAATCAATACACAAATAATTTTTATAACAATACTTAATACAAAAAATAAATATAATAACAAATGATAATTTTGAAAGAGTCTGGGTTGAAGTGAACTATGCGCTATCTTTAAAGGAAATAAATGTCTCCACTGCACCGTCAATCTAATCGAGTGTAACAAAGGATCCCGAACCAAAGAACACCATGCTCCAAACCATATAATTGTAGTAGTATAATATAATTTTATAAAAAGAAGAAATAGGCAAATGGTATTTTACTGTAGGTGTGTGCCTTTGCATTTTTTCTTAATTTTTTGTAAGAGAAAGCTATATATAAGCAAAAAGGAAAAAAATCACCAAATGTGCTGCCCATGTATCACAACTAACAAATTATTAACAAACATAACAAATCCTAAAGGCCTCCAACGGATAAAAAGACTAAAGACTTAGTCAAACACAATTTCTAAAAGATAGAAATAAATAGATAGAAAATAGTTTTTATGTTAAAAAAAACTGATTGAGAAAAAGAAAATATATTTTTAAAATTTTAAATTATAGAAAAATCCAACATGTTTGATATGAGAATTGTTAATGGGTAATAGTGTTAATGTGTATGAATTTGTCCATAAAAACACACGTGAGAATTGAATTTCAAATCCTATATGAATATGGATGGATTAATTACTACAATAGATTGTATGGAAATTGTGATTGGAAGATGACTATGGGTGTGTATGATGTTGTTGATATAAATGTTGTAGTGTTTTTCCTATATGCTATCCTAATAGAAACCTCTTTATGAGAATTGAGATAATTGGTTTCATCTTAATTGTCTGAATAGAAAACCACATGCATATTACCCCAGTTGGTAAGGGAGATGGTGTTCATAATTTGATTTCCTTTTAAGAATCGGAAAGTATAAATGCAATTTAAGTACATAGTGCAATTGGCATGTTTGAGAAAGTTTAAATGAAACTCCAGACATTTCCAGAAAATCATTATGCAAATTGTTGGGGGTAAGGGCTTTTTGTGAAAATCCATCTCTTCTCCCATCTTGGCAAATAAAAAGGGGAAACGCTTAATAATTCACCATGCATCATGGCACCTTAGGACTTATTGTCCACCTCCAGGACTTGGTGCCCATTCCCAAGACAAGTTGTCACCTCCAGGCTTAGTGCCACTGTAAGGCTTGGTGCCAACTCTAAAGCTTAAAGCTAACTACAAAATAAAGGTGGATTGTTATATCCCTTGAAGAAACAAGCTTAACTCTTGTGGATAGGTTGTTATATCCATTGAGATTCAAATCAACTTATGCAGATAGATTGTTATATCCCTAGAGAATCAAATCACCTCAGGTGGATAGCTTGGTATATCCCCTGAACAAACAAGCTTAAGTTTTGTGGATAGGTTGTTATATCCCTTGAGAACCAAATTAACTAATATGGATATTCAAATCAACTCATGTGAAGTTATATCCCTTGAGAATGAAATCACCTCAGGTGGATAGGTTGTTATATCCCTTGAATAAATAAGCTTAACTCTTGAGGATAGGTTGTTATATCCCTTTAGAACCAAATTAACTAATGTGGATAGCTTGTTATATCCATAGAGATGCAAATCAACTCATGCAGATAGATAGATTGCTTTATCCTTGTAAAATTAAATTAGCTCATACGGGTAGGTTGTTATATCTTCGGGGAAAACTTTTCTTAACTCTTGTGGATAGGTTGTCATAGTCCTTGAGAAATAAGTAAGCTCCATATGAATAAACCATTATGGACTTTGTTAAGCGTGCACACACAACCATGTATGTTGATATACCTTGGAAGGAGTATAGACTGACAAAATAAAAGAGGTTGAGATTGCCTACATAGTTATTGATTAATCTTTGCTTGATGTGGGTGTGTGGTATAATAATCTGTCAAAGTGAGTCGTGAAATTCTAAAGTACATGTATGTATAGATCACATGCAAGTCTCTTTTCTCTGGTAGTATTAAATGTACATATGGATTAGTTGTTATAGGTTCTTTACACGTTTGTGTTGTGAAGTGTTTCAAATTTTTGTTTCTGTATGTATGCAAGTGCATCTTATTGTGAATTAATGTGAGGGTAAATGTCTGGATAAATGTATAAATATAAATGGTTGTGATTTGGCATAGATGTACAACTACAAGTAGATGTTCTTTATGTGTTTGAATGCGTGTTTATCTTTCCTACCTATTTCACACATCACTATAAGCCTCACTCCTTTTTTTCTAATGTTTTTATGGTTCTTCTCTAAGATGAACAACAGGGGGAGTTCCGGAGTTGATAAGTGCAAGAGTGGAGCAGGTGGATGTTAAGAATAGAAGCATTTGGATCTCTCTTCAAGAGTCATTCATGTTTGTGTTTTGATGATTTGTGTTTATGTGTATTTATTACTAATGTGAGGGCGCATTGTCAGAGGAGGCTCGATGAGCCGTGTAATATTTTGAATGACTTAAACTTTATTTATGTTTTAAAAAAAAATCCTAACTTTTCCCTAGTCTTTATGAAAGTGTTTAAAGTCTTTGAAGAAAAACTTTCAAAGGTTTAATTCTAGCTTCGACATGGTTAGTCCTTACACGGATAAAAAAAATGAATTCATGTTATTGTTTTATATTATTGATATTTTTCAGTACAATTTATTGAATATATATATATATATATATATATATATATATATATATTATGGCTCGTATCTAGACCCGTTTGTTCTGTGTACTCTGCACCTGCCAAATCATCTAGGCTATGGGCAACACCTAGTCATCCACCATTTTTCTTTCATCACAAAAATCATTTGTAGAATTAAAAATGAAAGAGAAAAAGAATGGAGGACCATACTTGTTTGGTGCCTAATAAGGAATTTGATTTGTTTATTTGTTTTTTATAACATCAATAGTAGATTTTTTTGTTACAAGTAAATATCTTATATGTTATTGGATCATCCAACTAATCTTAAGGTCGATATAATAATACTCTTAGTACAATAATATTTAAGCACTTGTGCCTATCACTGTATGAGTGGTTGTGGACTATCCAAACAACCCTGTACACCAAGCATGGACGAAATGGTCAAGCATCTAATTTAGCCAACCAAGAACCACACTTTAGAGTCTCTAAGATGCAAACATCACTACTAGAAAAATGCATTTTAGCGATTGAAATTAGCGACCAAAAATAATCGGTTGTTGTTAGCGACCAAAACAACGACTGGGTTATTATTGTCGCTAATTGCGACAACATTTGCAATTGAACTTATAGTTGGTAGCTGACTTTCGTCAGCAACCGTATTCGGGACCGAAGTGAATCGTCACTAAAAACCTCGATCGCTACTTCGGTCACGATGCATACATAAATTCAAAAGCACTTTAGCGATAGAGTAAGGTCGCTATTGGATAAAATTATTTTGAGGCTAGCGACCGAATTTGTGACCGAGTTTATTTTCTAGAAAAAATAAGAAGCTAAATTTTTAATTTATTATAAATCATAATCAATATGTAATATTCTTAAATACTTTTATACTTGAAAATTATTGAAATTAATATATTAGTAATATTTTTAAATTAACAAATCAATATTTTCATTATTTTGTAAATCATAATAATTATATAATATTTTTAATTTTACTTTGATGGTTTATAATAAAATTAAAATACCAATATTTACATTATTTGATTAAGATTAACAAATCATGGTTAACATTAGTCTTTTAATTTGTGTTTTATACAAAATAATTTTTTATTTTATAAAATTATTTAAAAATTATAATAAATATATACCCTTTATATTATGAAAATATGTCATCATCAAATTTTGTGAAATTAAGAATTTTAAAAAGCTAGAAAGTTGACCATCATTTTCTTAAAAAATAAGAACGTTAAAAAGTTTGAGGAAGGACTATAATCATAGTCCTTGAAGGACAAAACACACTCATTTTACGGTACACCAAACTATTCATTTGAATGTTTGGTACAAAATATAATATTAATATATGTTTTATATGAAAATAGTTTAAAATTCAAAGTTTATTTTTTTAATTTATTATATTTTTATAGTCTTATATATTATCATTTAAAATATAATATAAAATAAAGCTTATATAAGTATACATATTATAATTTATGTGAAAAATAAGATTTAATCTTATATATTATATTTTAAAGATAATATATACGAGTATAAAAATATAATAAATTAAAAAAGAATAAACTTTGAATTTTGAACTATTTTTGAATAAGACTAATATTAATACTATATTTTGCACCAAATATTCAAATGACCACATGGTTGTAATGATAAAGGAATGTGTCATTCACTCTAAGGACCATGGTTATAGTCCTTTCAAGCATTTTTTTTAAACTTCTTATTCTTTAAGAAAATATTGGTCAACTTTCTAGTGTAGTTGTCACAACGTGCCCTTCGCGGGCGAGCGAAGGCGAGGCTCACGGGTGCACTTTCCAAAGGAGGAAAGATGCGCGGAGTCGCCACCAACGTTTATTTGTGGAAAACGTCGGGAAAACCGAAGGAAACCGGTCAAAATGAAAATTCTAAGTTCGGGAGTTGTATTTACGTTTGAGGAAGGTATTAGCACCTCTCACGTTTGTCTCAAAGGACAACAGCCTATTTTTTAGAATTGTGAAATTGTGTTATCTTAACTTTATTTCTTTTTATTTTTTGAGGTCGACAAAAGCGGGGCTTTTGCTCCTACGTATCCTCCTTTGGAGAGGAAATCAGATCTACGTAGTTCTTTCTTAAGCGTGAATCAAGCGATTTTTTTTTACTTGAAAGGTGATCATTTTAAGGCGTTGGACCTTAAAAATGATCCATTTTACTTGGTAAGAAAGTGAAACGATAAACTTTCAAAACCCTATTTTTTTGTGGACGAGCTTGACTAGGCGAGTTGATTTTAGCCTTAGTTTCACTTTAGTTATTAGTCAATTCAATTAAGAATGAGAAATCCCAAAGAGAAAACGTCCGATTGATTTTTTCGCTTCATTTTACTAAAAGATATTTTTTATTATTATATTATTATTTTACCTTTTTTTTATTTTCAACGTGGTTACGGCACGACCAAACGGTCGGAATTCATTTTAACCGAAATTAACGGATGATACAATTCAAATGATCGGTGGAAATTTATTTTATTTTTAGATTAGGCGTGAAATGACTTAAATAAATGTCTGAAGCACGTCAAAAGGGGGTATAGAAAGCGAATGAAAATGAGAATAAAAATACATGAAACAAAATGTGGACCACCACGGGTACATAGAATGAATTGAAAAGCTCGGTCTGAGGTACTTACCCGTTGAAGACTGAAGAAAACGAAGAACGAATGATGAATGTCGAAGAACGGTTGAAAATCTTCGCGTAATTACTCACGGAAACGTTATGGAAGCGTCTCGGCTTGGATTTTCTTTACGAAAACAATTTTCCTCAGCAAATTTAAGAGAATACGAAGTGCCAAGAAGGATGAACCCCTTCTCCCTTCACTCCTCCCCCTATTTATAGCAAAATAGGGGAGGAGCTTGCCACCCAGCTCGCCCAGGCGAGCAAGGTTGGTTCCTCCATAAGCAATAGCCTTCTGGAGGAAGAATCTGGAAGGCCCAAGTGGGCCTGATTGCTATTTGTACCCCCCTTTTTTACTAAATGCACCCCATTTGCCTTTTTTTGGTAATTCTTTTTCCCTAACGTTACGAAACTTTACGAATTTCGTAACGATACTTATTTTCCTTCCGCAAAGTTACGAATCCTTACGGATTATATATTTACTCTTTTTTAGTTTTCGAAGAAGTTACGAAAACTCACGGATTGCGAAAAACACCTCCTTTCGATTTCCGTCACATTACGGAATTTTTACGGATCGCGTAAGCCTGCTTCCTTTTGATTTTCGGCACGCCTCGGGACTTCACATATTGTGAAACAAAGGGTGCCAAGTGTCTTGAAGCGGCCAATCAAAGGTTGTATATCATCAAATAATAATCTCCGGACGAAATTAGGGTATGACAGTAGTAAAAAAATAGGGAAATTTAACATATTCATTAGCCAAAGCTCAATAATGATTTATTAAGGTTTAATGTGGGCAATTGCTTCATGCACCCAAAATTTTTCTTGTGCACCCAACAAATCTTTTTAAATTCCAAAAGTACCCTTGCTAATAAACATACAGATTACGAATCCGTAAGCTTACTCTAATTAATTATTAGATCAAAATTAATTGTCAGCAAATTATATATATAAACAAATTAATTGTCACAAAATTTATTATATAAATTTACATGTGCATTAAATATACATTAGAAATTTTAGTGTTATATATAATGACATTAATTATTTTATAACATAATTGTCTTATTATCTCAGTTGGTTAAAGCGTTGTGCTAATAACTATGAAAGTCATATGTTTGAATCCTGCATGAGCCATTAATTTGTAAAATATTTTTTTAATTTATTTAAAAGAAACTGTAATTCGTACATATAGATTGACAATCCGAACATATAGATTGGCAATTTATGAATCTGTAAACTTACTCTTACATATTATTAATGTGTAAGCTTACTCTTACGGATTGTGAATCCTTATATTTATTAGTAGAGGTACTTTTGGAATTTATAATAATATGCTGGGTGTACAAGAAAAATGTTAGGTGCATGAATCAATTACCTTCAATGTGTAACTTATGCATTCACCATTTTTCTATATGACTTTAGTGTGACATATCCAGTCATGATTGATTGAAACTCAATAAGACTCAATCAAGGCCTAATATCACTTTAGTGTAATTGAAACCTAATAAGACCCTGTATATGACTTTAGTGTAACATATTCATATGCACTAATGATGGCCCAATCAAGGCTCAGTATCACTTTAGTGTAACATATGCACTAATGATTGATTGAAACCTAATCAAAGCCAAATATGTGACATTAGGGTAACATATGTACTAATGATTGATTGAAACTCAATAAGGTCCAATCAAGGCCTAATATATGACTTTAGGGCAAAAAAATACAATAACCAAAGCTTAACAATTAATTAAAAGTTACTAGTGTGTGTTCGTGTTTGATGCACAACTTAACCACTTATTTTTATTTTTTTTGAGATACCACTCTCACTTGATTATGTAAAAGAGTCAAGCTCAATTTTTTAATTATGTTGTATAAAAATAATTATTAAATATTATATTCATAAAGTTATAAAAAAATTAAGAAAAATTAATAAATATAATTGAGTTATAATTAAGTTAGGAAAATTAAATAATAATAATAATATTATAATTTTAGGTTAGGGGACTGAAATAGCCTAAGGTTTTGTGGGCCCAACTTTTTTTGGGCTTAAAAGCTACTTATTAGTTAAAATAAGAAAAAATAGAACTTTTAAAAAATAAGTAAAAGTTGTTTATTAGTTTTCATTTGTATACTTTAAAAAACCCCTTTTAAATCAAAAGTTAGACAAAATAATTGAGCGTACAATCTATAAATATTAAAAGGTGGATAACGGAAAGTTACTCCCCATCATTGATTTTTTTTTTTTTACTTATTTGGATTTAATTCTTTCGTTAGTTTTTTTTTCTACCTAATTTCTTTTACCAATTTTTTCTACCTAAATTATTGAATCTTTAAAAAAAAAAAAACTCAAATAGCAATTCTGGTGCAAACTTCAAGTAGAAAATAATTTGAATAACTCCTAATTTAGAAACTTTGATAAAAGTAGAACGACTTGATACTATATAGTCGGTGAGGCCAAGATTTCAAAGAACTGAAATTATTAGTTATTTTTTGGACAAAATATATATTTAGATCAATAGATTTTGAGTAAAAAAATATTTAAAATAATGGGACCATTCAATTTGAAGAAATTTTTAATAAAAAAGGATTTTGATATCATTTTAGGTAAAGTAAATTTGATGAAAGAATACAAGTAAATGAATTGAAAATAATCTTTTAATAAATTCATTTAAGAGTAAAATAATAAACTAATTATACTAATGTACAAACTAAACTTAGTAATAATGAAAGTTATCTATATTTTATAAAAAAAAAATATTTGTAACATTATTTAAAAATAAAACACATTCTGATAAATATAGAGTTATTTTGTTTTAATATGAATAAAATTACTTTTAACTATTCAGAGTAATTGAAAATATATATTTAAATTAGTTTTAACCATAAGTTTATTATATTAATTAAAACGTGTTCTTGACTTTCTCACACCAAATTTAATATAAAAACTTATTTTGACTCATTTGAGTCTTTTGACATAGGCCAAGAAATAGAAATAAGAAGGATCCAATGATATAAATATAATTATATATAAAAAAAATAGGAGGAGTTATTTATGAAAGAGAGGAGTAGGTACCACATCCATTAATATTTGTAAAAAATATAGCTGTGTATTATTCTTTATATTTTTCTTCCCCTTGTCTTCCAAACTAAACTAAGAAAAGGTACCTTTCAGCTTCCCTTCCCCTACCATCTTTTCCACTTCCACCTTTTTGAACAAAGTATAATATCAAAGGAATCTACTCAAAATTAATACAGAGAATTGTATTGCGTGAAAATATGTCACACTTACAATCATCATTTACAAATATTTATTCAAAAAAATAGAGAGGAATAAGTAAATAATACGAATTAATTAGGTTTCAACTAAATTTCATTTATTTCTCTATGTAATTTTATATTTATATATTTTGTGTCAAACTTTAAATATATCATAAGCTAAACTCAATAAATATTAATTTCAGTTTAATTTACAAAATCATAAAATTTAAAATATATAAATTACAAAATATTTAATTTAAAATAAAAATAATGAATAAAGTTTAAATAATTACATTTTTTTTATATTCATAGAATTTTCTTAAGTGAATTTATCTCTCTCTCTCTCTCTCTTTTAAATGAAACATTTATCCCTTAATGGCATGTATTTAATTTCATTAATACTTTAAAAAACGATTTAGTACTACTTAACATAGAAGAAACAAAGGCACCAAATTCATAAGAGTTGTTAAGGAAAAGTTAAACCTAAATGATTGGTAGTAGGAAGTGAAGAGTTAACAACACTACTATTATTACTATAGCAGTGTTGTTGTTGTTGTGTAGCCGAAATGGTGCATTTAAACTTTTATAGGAATAGGAGTAGGTAATGCGGGTACCAACTCTTACCATATCACTTTTTTTCTTCTCTCGTCCTCCTCTTCTATTATTCTTCTTTACTGCTCTTCCTCTTCTATTTTCAAACCGATCTATATTTCATTGCCGCAGCTATACCTTCATCTCTTCTATTTCTTTCACTTCTCGCTCTTACACGATACTTTGTTTCGTCTCTTTTGCTCTCTTATCGTAATCCCTAAATCAACTTTACTCTGTTTGTTTCTTCATTTCTGCACTTGTTAGCTCGACTCTTTAGATTTTTGTTATTATATTTGACATTATTATTTTTGGCTTGTCAAATTTGGATTTGGTGATCGTGCCACTTAGAGTTCGTTTTTTAGTGCAAAGAGGAAATATTGTTGTTTATTTCATTACTCATCTATAGCACTTAGTCATTGCTATAGTTGTCTCTTTTAGCTTTTGTCTTTAGCTGTAATTTTCCAACCTAGTGACCCAACAATGTAATCTAATCTGAGGTGCTAGGCTCAATTAATTTATTTGATTGTTTTAATTTTTTATGTTCAAATCTTGTTGACATAGTAGGAGAGATGAGCTCTATGGGGAAAAATGGTCTGAACGAACACGTGTGGTAAAAAAAGAAGAAGTAGAAGCTGAAACCACGCTTGCTTCGTTCAATGACAGTGCTTGCTTCATTCAACGACACTGGCTGCCACCACGCCACCGCCAAACCACGATTGTTCTTGGTCACACGTATCCACCGCCCAGCCACACGGTCACACCTATCCACCGCACAACCACATGGTCACACGTATCCACCCTTGTTCTTGGTCGTGGTCGCAGATCCGAGCTCGTGCTACCAATGACGCAGAAGATCCATGCTGCAGAACACCTTCCCAGTTGCTCTTGTTTAACCCTCTCACTGTTACTGACTCTTGAATTTGTTGATCTGGTTATTATGTTAGGTAGATTGAAAATCCCTTATGTTTTCCTCACAGTGAGTTCTTCTATTTTCATATTTTATGTTTACAATTGTTTGTTACATTAGTTTCTACATTCAACTGATTTATCTTTACATTTCTTTCTAGATGATGACATGAAGGAGATTTAGTTGTCACTGGTTGGAAAGGGCTTGAAGATTGCAATATTACTGTGAAGTTTTTTGGCAGGTATTTTGTTAAATCACTTTTCTCTCAATTAAGTTTAAGCATTTTTATGATTTAATTGTTTATGATATATACTTGATTTAGTTAGTTTACTAGTTTATTATGTTGACCCCTCTTAAAGAGTGAAAGCTGTAGGCTCAAATGCTCTTCATAACTAAAACTATGCATATTTACTTAATTACTCCTATAAGCAAAAAAATAATTGTGTTTGACCCTTGAAAACTTCCAAAGAAAATTTATCAAGAGATGATAGTGGCATTAATTGGAAGCATTTTTAAAATATATCCAAATGTCATGTTTCAAAGACCTTTAGATTGCATATCATTATCTACTAATGAGAACATCCCTTTTTATCAATGTCTTTGCAAACCCTTTCTTGAATGAACCTTCTTAATTTATATTAAGAGTGTCATGTTAGTTCTCACCTTATGTTTACTCCCACTCTAAAGTTAAGAAATGGTATATATCACTTTTCCAGGGGACATGTGTGTGGATGTCAGGAAAAATATCATTTGCAATTTTTTGTTTTATAAAGTAAACAGACAAAGAGAGATTGAATCAAAACAACATTGTTTATAGGACGAAGGGTAAATCCAAATTACCACCTTCCTATGTACTTCATTCAAATTTTGCATTACATATACAAAACTCTATTTACTTTTCAATTAACCCTCTGAAAACATTTTTTATCTTTAAAACTATTAGATAACTGTATGATAAGTAAAAACACAGCAATATCTTTAATGTTTAATAAGCCACAACCAGAAAGAAAATGATTCAATAAACTGTCAATTATGAACGACTGTTCTGCAATTGGCAAACTAGAATAGTTAGCTATCATGGCTGCTAAGTGGCCTTAGACAAATGATCGATAAATATTAATAGGACAGTGCACCCTAGTGATAGCAGATAGTTGTAAGCCAGTTAAAAATCCATGCCTCTATGTCCTCCTACATGTAATTGGATATTGGAAAAGGTTGAAATTAGTGCTTTCATGTTACTAAATTTAGCTTGCTAGTATGTGAAACATTTGCTTACAAATTGCAGAGCATCTTTCTTTATCCTTTTCCAATGAAATTATGCTACAATTCTAGCATGAGTTCTGGCCACTCCAGCATGCCCTCCTATATTATGGACATTTAGTTGCATGCATTGGTCTTGACAAGGCATCCACAACTTTAATTTTTGTTTGGTTTATACTCAATTCAGTAGTTGAATCCTAGCAGTTGTATCACTATTGGCCGGTTTGGATAACAAAGTGGTGACTGGTGACCTATCAACTATGGGTTGAATTTAGATCATATTTGAATTATGGAATACATTGCCCTGACATATACTAGGTTTGCATCTTTAGTGGTGATATTTCCTTAAAAAGTAAGCAATTGATACACTACTGGCTTAAAACTAGGAAATTAGTGTATGAACTTGAAGTATAGGGGGGTAATCTATTACTAAAGAATATTATTTATAAATCTCAATATACATAACTGAATCCAAGACAAATGATTATATTGAACTGCCAAGGTACCTCATAAGAATATTAGTATGATTTCTGTATCCCAGAGCTATGTTATGGCCCAAAAACAACATATTGAAGTAGCCACTCACAGTTGTCTCCTCAATCTCAATTTTGTGAGTAAAATATTGGAAATAAAATTAAATCAGACTCTGAGAAAGGAAAAAAAATACACTAAAAAGTGTGTGTATTAAATAAAAATAAATAAGTGGACCAAAAAGGCAAAATTAATATACATGATTTAAAAATTTAATATACATGATCAATAAAACACTTCATCAATTTTGAATTTCATAAGTAAATTCTATATGATGTTCTCATTTACTACATAGTTAAGAAATGTAATTAATATTTTAAATTTTATAAAAAAATATTCTGTAACTTCTAAATATGTCTTTTATTTCTCTAATTAAGTAAATTTTGTCTCATTTATTCAGTAATTATTAATTTGGTAAAAAAATAATATTAAACCCTCGTACTCCATAAAAATTGAATGGAGAAACTATATCATAACTCATAAGATATATATAATTATTAACCCGTTAGTTAAAGTTGGTCTAATGATAAAATTTTGAATAGTTTACATCAAATCTTAAGTTTTAATTTTGTTATTGTCAAAAAAAGTTATTATTATTATTATTTTGGGACCGTGAAGATTTGTGACATTTATTTTTGTGAATGGATTTCCTTTACAAAGTGTTGCACTTCGAAAAATACTTGATCCTAGGCATTTATTGGTTTTGCGTAGCTGCTCTTTGGATTGATTTGCTTCCTCTGCATATCTTTCTTAATGGACCATAAAGAAAGTTTTGGAATGCACACAATCCCCCCTTTTATCACATTAGTATTATTTTTATCCAACCTGCATGCATACACCGCTAGCAAATATACAAATCGGGGTAAGTTTTTTAAAAAATTACAGATATGAGTAAGACTTCAAATAAAAAAAATCATATTTTAAAACAAAAATTTAGAATTATATTTTTTTTATAAAATATTGAAATCATGATTCAAAATACAACTTCAAATATTTTATATTTTAAAAAAATTACTGAAATCGTCATCAAAACACGACTTCAGTATTTAAGAAAAAAATTACGATTTTCAAAAGTTGTGTTTTAAAACACGATTTATCCAAACCCTTAATATTTTCAAAATCTATCCATTTTTTCTATAATTTTTTTAAAAAATTATCCCAATTTTATAAATTTTCCCCACTAACTGTGTACCAAAATATTGTACCGTATGTCAAATTCTGCTTTAATTGCCGCAATAAATATCTTAATATATTTTTCATCTTTGACTCCCTAGCTTGATTAGGCTTCTATAGGGGTATTAGAATTTGAGTTAGAATAAGTAAAGGTTACTCATACAAATAGACTTTTTAATAAAATATTGAATACCAATAAAATAATAGATTTTTACTCACATGTTATTCTACCCAAAATATAAAAAGACAAATAACGTGATTCAAAAAAAGTAACACCCAAATCCCAACTGGAATCCACCATTTGGGGCCAGCAACAAAACTTGTATAGATTCCAGCAACAAGGCATTCAAATTAGATACTGGACAAATTTTTTTACTAAGAAACAGGGTGATTTCTGCTCCGAGTTCTAGCACTTTTCCTAGTACAAACACTAACACCTTTCCTAGTACAAATTCTAACACCTTTCCTAAAGGCTATAGGGGTATTAGAATTTGAATTAGGAACCTTACGTGGAAGGAATATGTTTCAAACTATCCACAATTTTTTTTATGTTTAATTTTTTATTGTAGAATCAAATATAAAAACACTACAATAATAATTAATGTTAAAATTTATGAAATTTATTAAAATGATCATAAATTTAATAATAAAAATTATGTACATAATTATTGTTCCTAGTGATAATTGTTTTACATATATCACTGTAGTCAATCGTGTGATGGCTAAGGCAATGCCATTAAAATTTAAAATAACTTAGATAAATAATAAGCAATTTAAATTCTTAATTTATGAAAAAAAATAACTACACTAGCTTTATGGTTGATTTGAGGACTGAAAAAGTTTCAATTCCATCAACCATAACGTTTGGTTTCAAAATTATATCTTATATTTACTACTATTAAATTGTTCAGTTATGGTAACAACTAGAGTTTAACTTGCTTCAATGTGCTGGACTACTTTTTTTTTCCAATTTACTAGACTGTAATACTTTATTATTATAAAATTTGAATAATTTTTTCTTGAATATCAAAATGATAATTTGTTAGATCTTCTTGATGTAAGGTTTTGATGTGCCTTACACTTATATAAGTGGTGGCTTCATTGATGTAATAGTATGTCTCTTGTGTGTTTGTATGAACACACTCCATTGAATACTTCCAAATCATTTCATTTCATGATTATATTTTCTTACTTGTTGACGTTTCTTAATGGAAATTTGTTGTTGGTAGTTTGTATCAATGGAGATTCTTGAGAATTGAAGGTGGATGTATCAGAGGTTGGATGCTAATAAACATTGGACAAATGAGTTTAGAGAAGGAGTGTTTGAGTTTGTATAGTTTGTTACGAGTCAGGACATGTTTCAAATGCAAGGAGAACTAACAAGGTGTCCCTACAAGAAATGCAAATGTAAAGTTTTCAAGTTTGTGGATGATGTGATGAGGGATCTTTATGAGGAATGGTTCATGCCAAATTATTATTGGTGGACAAACCACGATGAAGAGTTAGCACAATTTCCTCCAATAGTGTTGCAAGGTTCATACTATGAAAGCGGTGGGCAAAGGAAAGAATTAAATCCTTACGTGCAAATGATCATGGATCATGCTGGACCATCAATTGGCCAATACATAGAACAAGAGGGTGTAATTGAGACAGAATGCATGGAGGAAAATCCTAATCGTGAAGCTCAAAAGTTCTTTGATATGCTTGCAACTGTGCAAGCACCATTATGGGAAGTATGCGAGCATTATTCAGAATTGTCAGTTACTTTGGCTTGTCTTAGCTTGAAATCTGATTATAATATGTCAGAAAGGTGTTTTAATCGTATGGTTCAACTTATGGGCGACACCATGCCAAAAAACAATACTATGGTTAGTAATTTTTATCAAGCTAAGAGGTCAGTGCAAAAATTGGGTCTCAGTTGTTTGAAAATTGATTGTTGCCCGAACAGATGCATGCTGTATTACAAAGAAAATTCAGATAAGAGTATAACTAATTGTTTTTTTCTTTTTGTAAAAGTGATCGGTACTTGACAGTTAATATGAAAGGGATTGAAAAGAAGTTTCTTGTTAAAAAAATGTGGTACATTTCACTCATTCTAAGACTAAAAAGATTGTACTCTTCAATGGCCATTGCATCTCACATGAGATGGCATAGTGAGAATCAGAGAGACCCGAATGTCATGTGTCATCCATCTGATGGTGAAGCATGGAAGCATTTTGATAGAATGCATCTAGAATTTAGTCAGGACCCTAGAAATGTCAGATTGGGATTATGTTCAGATGGGTTTAGTCCTTTTGGTCAATTTGGGAAGAATTACTCTTATTGGCCGATTATCTTAACTCCATATAATCTTCCTCCTGGCATGTGCATGAAGAGAGAATTTATGTTTATAATTGTCTTAATTCCAGGTCCATCAGATCCAAGGCACAAGATTGATGTGTACTTGCAGCCACTCATAGATGACTTATGCACCTTGTGGAATGATGGCATACCAACTTTTGATGTGTCATTGAAGCATAATTTTTTTTTTCTGAAGGCTGCTTTGATGTGGACAATCAATGACTTCCCAGCTTAAGGGATGTTGTCAGGTTGGATAATAGCTGGCAGACTTGGTTGTCCCATATGTTTGGAACGATCAAAGGCATTCACAACTTTAAATTTTCACAAGGTCTGCTATTTTGATGGTCATCGCCAATTTCTTCCGCTTAATCATGCATATAGGAGGAATAAAAAGTCATTCAAGAAGGGTCGGGTTGTTACCGTATTGGAAAACACAACTTCTGCATCATAACATTGATGTCATGCACACAGAGAGAAATATGTTTATGAATGTCTTTAACATTGTGATGGACATCAATTGCAAAAGTAAGGATACACACAATGCTCGAATAGATTTAGCAGAAATATGTAATCGGAAGGAGCTTGAGTTTGTAGATGTTGGTTGTGGCAAGTTCTTTAAACCAAAGGCAGCTTATGCAATGACCAAATCTGAGAGACTTGTTGTTCTTAAATGGGTCAAAGAACTAAAGTTACCAGATGGCTATGCCTCCAATTTAGGTCGGTGTGTGGATCTTAACAAGGGAAAACTTCATGGAATGAAAAGTCATTATTGTCATGTTTTCATGCAACGGTTGCTTCCAATTGCATTTGACTCATTACCAAAACCTATTTGGAAGTCACTTGTTGAACTTAGCCAATTTTTCAAAGAACTAACTTCGACAACATTAAATGTTGAACAACTAAGAGTTATGGAAAATAACATACCTGTGTTGTTGTGTAAGTTAGAACAAATATTCCCACCAAGCTTCTTTGATTCAATGGAGCATTTTCCAGTTCATTTACCTTATGAGGCAAGACTTGGTGGTCCAGTCCAATATCATTGGATGTATCCTTTCGAGAGGTATAAATGAGTAATCATTTATACACCATTGTATTATATATATAGTCATTTTTAAAAAAATACTTATTCATATTAATTTTAGGTTTTTACACTCCTTCAAAAATAAAGTCAAGAATAAGGCTAGAGTTGAGGGATCGATTTGTGAAGCTTACTTAGTGGAGGAGACATCTACCTTTGCCTCGTTTTACTATTTTGATCAAATTGCAACGAGAAGCACTAGGATGCCTCGAAATGCTGATATGGGTGAAGGTTCTTCATCTTCTCCTCCTATATCAATTTTCAATTACCCAAGAAGAGCGAGTGGTAAATCCAAAACATATTTTTTGGACCAAGTTGATCTTCATGTTGCTCACTTGTACGTTCTTCAAAATTGTCCAGAGGTTGAGCCATATTTAGAGTAAGATGATTTTAATACCTTTATAACTCTAATTAATATTTTAATGATGTTATGTTGTGTACTTTGAGTAATTTGTTTTCTCCTTTCTAGTATTTATGATAATTTTTTGAGAGAGCTGAATCCCACTACTTTAGATGATCAACTTAACCAAGACATTTCATCCAACTTTCATACATGGTTCAAGCAATATATAGGTTAACGCCTTATATATTATTCAAATAATATTTCTTCCATAATGATATGGTGTTATATATGGCATTAATTGTTAACTTTTTTAGGTTCTAAATCCAAAAAATAATATTCAAGATTCAATATTGGTTAATTTGGCATGAGGACCTAAGAGAAAAGTTGAATCATGGGCTATCTACATTATAAATGGATACAAATTTCAAATACTTAGCTGGAATAAAGGCATGCATTCTTCTAATTATGGTGTTCACGTACGGGGAACTGATGGTCAATTAGAATCTAATTTTTATGGAATGTTGTATGATATTATTCAATTGGACTATATTGGCATCCCATTGATGAAGTTAGTTCTATTGAAGTGTGATTGGTTTGATAATACTCCTTATATAGGGACATGAGTAGATAAAAAGTATGAGATTGTTGAAGTAAGACAATAAAAAAGATATACTAAAGTATATGACCCATTCATATTTGCACAACAACAGAACAAGTTTATTACACAAAATATCCCGAGGGACATCGAGGATGGTTATCCGTAATGAAGACAAAATCTCACAATAGAATCACTTACAATATAGTAAGTGAAACTGAGCAAGAGGCTCCATACGAAGATGATGAGCTTATAGGACTTCAAGAAGTGTTGGAACCTTGATGTCATTAATGAATCTCTTGTGGATGTTGATGGAGGTAGAAAAGAGACAGATACAAATTTACTCAAACAACTAGACTTGGTTGAACCAGACGAGGATGAATGCATATTAAGTGAGAATGACATTGAGAGTGATTTTGATGATACAAATACTTCTTAGGTAATTCATACATTAAAGTTGATTGCATTTCTTATGTTCATTGTGTATATGTGTGTGTGTCTGTGTGTATTTTTACATTTGTATGACTATGGTTTGTAATAATTATTACTTTTACTCTTGTAGTGAATATGAAAGATAAGATAAGTGACCTATTTTGGTGTAGAAAACATTTTTATGTGAGTTTTCGTTAACAAGTTAGATTTATTTGTTTACTAAAATGTATTGCTTGTGGTACTTCATTTTTTATTTATTTGTTCTTAAATATCATATATATATATATATATATATATATATATATATATATATATATATATATATATATATGTATATACATAAATATATATGTATATATGTGTGTGTGTGTGTGTGTGTGCATGTGTAACAAAATCAAACATGCAGATGGCAGATAGAGGTAGAGGTGGTGGTCGTAGAACATTTAATCGTGGTAGAAGACGTGGTCTTAGTTTGGGAGCTCCAATTACCACCAACCCTTCCACCTCATCCATTCACGTATCAACCTCAGAGTCGATGATTCATGTCGTTGCACCGACTCCAAACACACTTCCTATATCTCAAGACCAACCAAATCCTACCTTTGTAAGGGAATTAATTCCAACTACCCCTATTAGAGATGTTTCGTCTTCAGCACCAGATGATTCTCTTACACCTGAGTACCCACCAGATTCAAATTGTGAATATATTGTTGATCAAAGGCTTTCATTCATGCATATAAAGGAGAATAAGTGCATTTTATTTAACTATTAATTTTTCTTAAAATGTTTTTTAAATATGGTATTGACAATGTCTTTGTACATAGGTTTCAACCAACATATGCAAGTTGGTTGAAGGTGTCAGTTGACCTTCGCGATAGGTGGTTTGGAGAGTTTAAGGTAACTTGAATTATGGTTTAATTTAAAATGCATTGTTTGTTGTATCATTTCTAATTTAGTTCTTTTTTCCTATTTTATGCAGAAAGAGTATAGGTGACACCCACAAGAAGAGCGAGCCATTAGAGCTATTTTTGAGACAAAAGGTTCATGCATTTTGAAAAGTGCAATGAATAAGATCAGAAATGGTCAAGATAAAGGAAAGTGGATAACATCCAATGTTCGAGCAGCCTTGGACAAACATTGGGGTTCTACAGATTTCCTAAACAAGTGTTCCACTGTCAAGGCAAATTGATTTGTTGATAGAAGAGCCTCAACATACTGTTGTGGTTCCATATCTATTGCAGCTCACTTTGAAAAGCTGGTAATTTCACTGTATATATGTATGTATGCATGTATGTATGTATACCTCATTGATTTTCAATTCAACGTAATTAATTAAATGTTTTACAATTTTAACTTTTTAAATTTACGTAGTTAAAGGAGTTTCAAAGACCACCAACTGCTTGGAAGGTGATGAAAAAAACTAAGAAATTGAAGTCGGGAGAATGGGTCAATGACAAGTCCTGCGAATTTGCTGTAAGTTATTTTTTCTAATCCTATCACTTTATTTGATATATAATGGATGATATTATAAATGAACTCTTACCTTTGGTTAATATCTCTTGAACTTATTTACACATCCTGATTTGCTTTTCTTTAGCTAGTGTTAAATGTTTGTGATTGGCTAGTATAAACTTTGAAGCCTACTATAGTAGATTAAAGTCAATTTTTTTCCTGTATTAGTGGTGATTTTCTTGAATATTAATCCTTATATGTCTACACATTTAACAATTTATCTTCATACCTCACTTTATATTGAAGGAGAAATATCAACATCATCGAGATGAAATCTTACAACATTCGACAGAGGAAGACACATCTACACAGGATTCCCCTAACACTGCTACTTTTGTTAATGATAATGAAATATATATGAATGTTGTTGGAGGTCCAAATTACAAGGAGAACGTGTACGGGCTAGGTACTTTGAGCAAAAGGTTTAGTTGCTCAAAATCAGTTCCATCTACTTCTATTGCTCCTGTGGAAAACCAAATAGAAGAAATGCGTGAGACAATTAATAAATTGAATGCTGAGCTTTTGGCAAAGGAAAATAAGGAGAAGACACTTGAGGAAAAGATGTTGCAGCTGATGGAGAATCATAACAACCAAAGTCAAAAGATGTGACAACGGATGCAAGAACAAAATGAGCAAATGCAGTGTATACTACAACACTATAGCAAATGGAAAAGAACACCATGTTAATGATGCTCAGGTTGATCGTCCTCATGACATGGGAAAGGATCATCGACTCCTGGTTATTGTTTATTTTAGTTTGATTATGTCACGTTAGTTATGAATTTGAACTTTATTAAACTTTTACATTACATTTGATTAAACTTTGCAAACTTTGAATTTGTACTTTATCAATCTTTAAAATAGAACTTTGTTATCAGATATATTTACTCATTATGAATGTCCACTTTTATTTATAAGTTTGATTATACAATTTAATTAAAATTTATGTTTACGGTTGATAATTATTAAGCAGGTCAAAATGTAAAATGGAAAAACAAAACATACAACATCTTTTCATTTAGCGACCTAATTTGCGACCGAAATGCATTATAAATTAATTTTATATTTAAAATTAAAAATTAAATAATGACCGAATTAGCAACCAAAATGCATTTTTATTCTGAAATAAATTATTTACTACCGACCGAACTATATATTTATGTATTTTATTATAAATTTAGCCACTGTATTAGAGACCGAAAGTAATTTTTAAAATTTCATTTTAAAATTAATTATTCAATAGCGACCGAAATAACTACCGAAAACCACTTTAATTTATTTTATATTTAAAATTAATTGTTTGATAGCGACTGAAATAGCGACCAAATATTCTTTGTTTTATTTTATATTAAAATTTAATTATTTATTAGCGACCAAATTAGTGACTGATGTTTCAGTTGCTGAATTCGTCCCAAGTGAAATAGCAACCAAATACATAATGACCAAATTTATTATTTTTGTGAGTGACTATTATGGTTGTTATTAGCGAAAGAAAAGAAATTCGGTTCCAAAGGACTTAGCGACTAGTGTTGTTGTGACGTGATTATTTGAGTCGCTACTTCGGTGGTAACACTTCTAGCGACCGAATAAGTTGTCGGTCGCTAAATCACGATTTTTTAGTAGTGCATGTCTCCATGATAATGACCAAACCAACACTATGTTATTAGTTGATGTGGCCTCTAAAACCGCTAGGATGTATGTGGCAACGTACTGGACGACACTATATCTCTTGACATGTTAAGGTGGTGTACAATGTCTTCATACACCTATCTATCTATCTATCTATCTATCTATCTATCTATCTATCTATCTATCTATCTATATATATATATATATATATATATATATAAACAAGGTTTAACGGTATTTTAGTCCTTGAAAAATCAATCTTCTTTAGCTTGCAACTTTTAAAATAAACAATCTTAGTTTTAGGCTCACAAATATTTTTTAAGTGAAAACTTATGTTTAAAAATTTTAAAATATTTAAATTATGTTAAACTTAAATCTCTTTGTAATTTAGAAATGTGAAATGATAAAATAATTCAATTATTTTAAACTATATTGTAAATAAAAATATTTTTTATTAAATTTATAATATATTTTATTTTTATAGTCTCTTAAATCTGGGATAAGTTTGTTTTTGGTTTTCTAAATTTAAAATTAATGTTTTTAGTCTTTGTACTATGAAAAAATACATTGTTTGGACTCTTTCTACCCTAACCTCCTTTTATCCAAACATAATCAAATTGAATATTTTGAAAGAAGAAATACATGCTCAAAATGGATTATCACATAAGCGATTTCTAATATGTTAGTCATGTAAGCAAAGTTTCTAAGGATGTTTGGGCAATGAGACTAATTTTCAAATTACACGAACAAAAAAGATCAATTTTTAGTTTAGGGGGCAAAAAAACTTACCCTAAATTTGAGGGTGCCTAAGATGAGTTGGATCACTTAGCACAGGGCCCATAACCCTTAAATGGAGTGTTTTCATTTGTTCTAGAGTAAAAACTATCAATTTAATCCAAACCAAGGTTTGGTATCTTATTTTAGGGTATATCAAAGTTGCCCTTTGCATATACCATTACTGGAAAAAGCACATTCAACAATGGTTTTAAGACACATTCAAAGATGATTTTGAACCGTCTTTGAAGCCAACGTCGTGGAAAGTCAATACTTTCTATGATGGTTTCATAAATACCGTCTTAGAAATAGTATCATCTTAAGATTGTTCTTAAGTAAAAATCATCTTAAAAGAGTATCTTTTTAAGACGATTTTGAAGTGAAAACCGTTTTAGAATGGTGTCATGCTAAGACGATTCTTAAGTAAAAATTGTTTTAGAAAGGTCCCCTCTAAGATGATTTTGAAGTAAAAATCGTCTTAGAATGGTGTCATTCTAAGACGGTTTTTACTTAAGCAACGTCTTAGAATGACACCATGTTTTCACTTCAGAACCATCTTAGAATGGTTGATTTTCTAAGATGATTTTGTAGAATGGCATAAGCCATAATATTATTTAAGAAAGATTTCTTGATAAGGATTGTATTTCAAATGAAATTTCTAATGAATCCTATCAAAGCATGCAATCAATACTAGCACCAGATAATTAAGATAAAAAATCTAAAGAAAAAACAATAATGAAGTATTTCTAGAAGAAGGAGACATCTACTCATAGTCATAAGCCAAGAACCCCAAAGGGTGTCAAGTCTAATTGTCACCAACGCACAACACCATCATAGTTCGAACAATGTTGTGAGTCGTTCCAAACTCCAGGTTTGCGCATGCGACCCCTTTGGCCCAACAACCATTGTGTTGCCGTAACATCATCATTGCATCTCCATATGCATGTGCAAACTAACCTTCGAGGCTCCCTATGCGCACGACCTCAACCTCCGAGGCTTTGCGGCGTTGGTATGGGTGTTGTTTGAGCATGTGGTGATGTTGTTGGTATGGTGTTGATGGCACCATAATAATGTTGTCGGTATGGTGGTGGTGATGGCAGCGCACGACACGATTATGGTTAAGGTCTGAGGATGTGAAGAGTAGAGGAAGAAGAAGAGGCAAACATAAACACAATTCCATTGCGTTTCCATTTTTTTGCACCTCCTTTAGAAAACAATGGAAACACAAGTCCATTGTACAATATACAATGGAATCGTGTTTTCATTATTTAGTTTTTGCACCCCCTACATAAAATAATAGAAACATAATTCCATTGTACACTTACAATGAAATCGTGTTTTCATTAGTTTTTTTTTTTTTTGCACCCCCTTTAAGAAACAACGGAAACATGATTTCATTGTACAATGAAATTTTATTTCCGTTGTTTATTTTTTTTCTCATCCCCTCTATAAACAACAAAAAGATGATCCCATTTATTACAACTGTACGAAGAAATTGTGTTTTCATGAAAATGGTATGTTTGGAAAAATAGAAAATAAAATTACTCGATAAGGACCAATAACAATAGCTTAGGAGCCAATAGCAATGCCCACATTTAATTTATAATTTTTTTTGTGGAGGGTCCAACTCATCATTCTAGTTGCATAAAAAAATTGACCCATTGACCCAATAAGCCATGACTCATGTTTTGGGCATAAACTTCAAAAATGGGAGCGGTAAACAGTTTGACCCAATTAGGCTAAGATTATAAGTTTTGTTTTCTTTGATAACAAGTTTTTTTTTGGAATAAATAGTCACTTTGATTCATGTACTATACATTTGATGACAATTTGGTGTTTATACTTTGAAAATGATCAATTTAGTTCACATAAGTGTAAATCTTGTGACAAATTAGTCTAATTGTCAAGTATTCACCATTTCCATTAACGTTGAGTGCATAATGACATATTGTTGTTTACACTACAAATCCATATGTGCAGAAGACATTTAATATCAACACAGGGTGTTTTGAATTAAAATGTCAATGAAATTTTTTTACTATTGATATTAAAATTTATGTAGTTAATGCTTATTTTGAGAAGAAACTTATTTTTCTAGATTTCATTCTAATAGGTTCTTATACAACAACAAAATAGTCCCAACAAATATAAATAAATAATAAAATAGTTCAGGATAATTATATAATAAATTTACTTTCATCTTTAAATTACAAATTTCATTTATTGTTATCAAAACTAATAAAATTTCTAGAGTGACAATATCTACAAAAAAAATTAAAAAAGACACCAAATAATGTACATGACATCCATGTATGTTAGTGTCCACAATAATAGATAATATTGTCACCATAGAAATTTAAAAAAAAAAGAGTTTACAAGTAAATTGTTCTTCCAAAAAAAAAACATTACAACTAAATTGTAACTTAACTATTATAGCTTAATCATCCAAAATATAAGAAAGTAGCCATGAGTCACTTAGAACTTAGAAGGATCTTGAGAATGTTGAAATCTCATGTAAGAATGAAATAAAAATTTGGTTGGATCTTTCTTAAGAATGGTCCAATTGGAAAGAGAACTTCGATCATAAGAGCTATAGGTCGGCCTAGGAGGTGGTCTAAATGCATTGATTAACTATGTTTTTTCTTTTTTCTTTTTTGATTTCTGTTGACTATGTAGCTCCCCTTTATTTAAAATTCAACCCCTTTATCAGCAATTTTAATAAAAATTACTTACAATGGGTTACCTGTTTAGCAATTTTAGGCTAACACTACTACAATAAATCTTTTTAACTTTTTAATGACGGTTAAATTGGGTTTTTTTATGATAGTTTTTAACTGTCGTTATAGTCAATGTCATTAAAAGTAAATCTTAACTAACGACGGTTTTAAAAAATACCATTGTTAAAAGAATGAACTTTCTAAGATGGTTCTGATGTAACAACCGTCTTAGAAAGTAGACATTCTAAGACGGTTATTACTTTAGAACCGTCTTAGAAAATCTGTCAAACACTACTTTCTAAGACGGTTCTTAAATGACCGACTTAGAATGTCTATTCTTCTAAGACGGTTATTATATCAGACCCGTCTTACACTACTAGAAAAAGTGCTTATTACGACACCTCAACTACGATGGTTGGACCAAAATTGTTTTTGAAAAGGATTCGATGGCAATATTGTAATCAATTATGAGTTTAAGAACAGCTATTTAGAAAGACGTCGTAATTGATTGATGTACAAAGACGGGTTTCAAAGATCGTCTTTGTATTTTTACATTTTTTTCGTTTTCTCTCTCTTATCATACAGCTATTACCTTCTTTTTCTTGATAATCTTGCTTTCTCTCTCTTATAGGGTAGCGCACTCGTCACGCTTCTTCACCTCAACTTACACGAGTCCTTCTATGGTCCTTGCCTCTGTTCAGTTTCATTCACTCCTCACGGTAAAACCTAGTAAGCCAAAATCACAACCATTCCAAGTGCATGTAAAATCCCAGGTAAAGTGAAACCACGCTACTCTCACTCTTTTCTTTCTTTTTAACACTCTTTATTCTGCCCTATTCTCCATTCACCCCAAAACACATTCCCTCCTAGAGCCATCAAAATGGGTTCTGGCCCGTGGGCCAGCCCGACCCACTGTGGGCTAGAGGTGGGTCGAGCTCAATTTTTTAAAAAAAATTGGTACCGGCAACTTTTCAGCCCGACCCACTTAACCCGTGGGTTAGGTGGGCTCAACCCGTGGATTGGTGGGCTAGCCCGTCAATCCACCAAATTTAAATAATATATTATTTTATTTTATTATTATTATAAATTTAAAATTGTTAAGAAATTAAATTTTTATTTTGTAGCTAACAACCCAATTGGCAATTCACACTCAGTAATAGAGCAAGCCCAAACAATAGTAAAGCCCAATTGAATTAGCAATTGTTAATTTGTTAATGGTCCGCAACGCAACTACGCAAAGCCTGCACCTTTCTTTCTTTGCAACCTAAAGCAACACACCAACACATTTGACATTACGCTTACGCACAAACAGAAAAGTAGAAAACCTAAACGGCAACAAGCCAACAAAAGTTACGAAACCTAAATCTCTAATAGTGCGAATTGCAAAAATTGATCTGGCGGCACCTCCACCACACGAGCCACTGACGGTGACGGTGACATCCGAACGCTCAATTGCCCGTCACCACGGCTCCGACCTTCCACTTCTACCTCGTTTCAGTCGTTTGTGTCGTCGTTGTGGTCGACCTCCAAAACGGTAATTTCTCTCCTATTTTCATGCTTTGAATTTCTTTCCTTTTCTTTGTTAAATATTAATTATTCTTGATGTATTGAATCTGAGTTAAATGGATTCTAACTGTGAACCGAGTTGAATTCGAGTTTAATTTCTTTCCTTTTCTTTGTGTAACTACAGGTGCATTAGATTGATGGAAATGGCTTCTGAAACTGTAAATCGAGTTGACTCTGTTGATGACATTGAGTTTATGGAAGATGAGGAAGAAGGCAGGGTTGAACCTAAACCAAATGCAAAGGAGAATAGAAGTGACAATGATGAAAAAGAGAGTAAAAAAGTTAAGGTTTGCACTTTTATAGCTTGGAAATATTTTACTAAAATTGGTGTGGTAGATGGTAAAGAAAAGGCAGAATGTAATGCATGTGGGCAACAATATGTAATTGGTGGGAGTAAAGTAGGTACTTCACATTTATTGCGTCATGTTAAGCTCTTGTGTAAAAAGAAAGCTAAATTTCATGATGTGGGTGGAATGATAATTGATCATGCTGGAAAGTTAAGATCTAGGGAAGTTGACCAAAAGCATGTTCTTGAGCTTCTAACAATGTGTATTGTTCGACGTGGTTTGCCATTTAACTTTGTTAAATATAAGTGGGTTAGGGAATTACTTTCATATATAAATTTTGATGTTAAGCATGTGAGTATGAACACATTGGTGTCTAGTTTGCTGAAAGTTCATGGTGAGATGAAAGAAAAATTAAAATATGCAATTCATAAATGTCATAATAGAATTTGTTTGACATCTAATTGTTGGACTGCTTGTACTCAAGAGGGGTATATCTGTTTAACAACACATTTTGTTGATAATAATTGGAAATTGAATAGTAAGATTCTTGCTTTTTGTAAATTGGAGTCTCCTCACACCGGTGAAGATTTGGCAAACAAAGTGTTTGAAGTCTTGACTGAATGGGAAATTGATAGGAAAATATTTTCCATTACTTTAGACAATGCTAGTGCTAATGATCGTATGCAAGAACTTTTGGGTGAGCAATTAAGAATGCAAAATAGCTTGTTGTGTGATGGTGAATTTTTGCATGTGGGGTGTTGTGCCCATGTGTTGAATCTTATAGTTCAAGATGGATTAAAAGTGACTGAAGTTGCTTTACAAAAAATTAGAGACAACATTAAATATGTGAGAGCATCCGAGTAAAGAAAAATAGTATTTACCAAATGTATTGCTCAAGTGAGAGGTATTGATACTATAGTGGGCTTGAGGTTGGATGTGCCTACTCGGTGGAATTCTACTTATATCATGCTTGAGAGTGCTCTTAGGTATCGTCGTGCTTTTGCAAGTTTCACTATTCGTGATAGAAAATACAAATGTTGTCCATCTAACGAGGAATGGAAAAGAGCTGAAAAATTGTGTGATTTTTTGAAGACATTTTATAAGATGACTAATTTGATTTCAGGTATATTTTTTCAAACTTCATAATTATAATAAATAGTTTCAGATTTATATTTATAGTATAATTATCTTATTTGAATTTTTTTTAGGTACATCTTATCCAACTTCCAATGAATACTTCATGCAAGTATGGAAAATTGAATGGTTGTTGCGAGAAACACTTAAGTGTGATGATCCAGTATCGCAAAATATGACAGTGTTGATGATGGAAAAGTTTGGCAAGTATTGGAGTGACTATAATGTCATTCTTTCAATTGCTATGATTCTTGACCCACGGATGAAGCTTGAAGCACTTCGGTTTTACTATTCAAAGCTTGATGCTTCTACTTGTGATGAAAAGATTAATAACATCAAAGAGAATATGTACAAGCTCTTTGATGAATATGTGAGTGTAAAGTCAAGTTCATCTACTGCATCAAGTTCTCAACAACCTACTGTTGAAGAAGATTTCAGTATAGAAGAAAATCAAGAGATGGATGATCCATATAAAATGTTAGTCTTTTCTTTTGTTTAATTATTTAATTGTTTTATGATTCAATTTATTTAATTTAATTTTTCTCTTATATTGTCATAGGAATATATCAATTATGTGAGCCAAAATGTTAATGTCAATGGCAAGTCTGAATTAGATCTCTATTTGGCTGAGACACCGCTTGAGCCAAAGTTTTTTCCTAAGTTGGATATTTTGAGTTATTGGATAGACCGCCAAGAACGTTATCCAAATCTTTGTAGATTGGCATGTGAGGTGTTAAGCATTCCTATAACAATTGTTGCTAGTGAATCGGCATTTAGCATTGGTGCTCGTGTGCTAAACAAGTATCACGCTAGTCTTCTTCCTTCCAATGTTCAAGCACTAATTTTAACCCAAAATTGGATAAATGGTTTTGAAGATATTGGTAATTTACATTTCTTTTTCCATAATTTTTAGTTTGTTATTGGTGTGCTGTTTTATTTATTTGACTTATTAATGATATTGTTTTTTTTTGTCTTTGTAAATGAAATTAATGGTGATGTTGAGAAAGAAGAGGAAGTTGTTCTGGATTTCACAATCCATGACTCTAATGTTTAATTTCAATAGTTTAGAAGTTTATTTTTTATGACATTTAAATTTCAATTATCTTAATGTTGAATGTTTATTTTGAAGACTTCAATCACTTTAATATTGAATGTTTGGATTTGATTTAGTTTGGTTTTTATATTGGATTTTATTTTAAGTTGTTTGGAATAATTTATTTTTTTTACCAAAAAAAGGCAGAAAAGTGGGCCAGCCCGCATAACCCACCAATCTGTGGTGGATCGGGCCGGACTGACATTTTGTTAGCCCACACAAAAGTGAGCCGAGCTGAGCTAGCCCACTTTTAGCTCAACCCGTTGCAGGCCAGCCCACGTGGACCGGGCTGGCCCGTTTTGATAGCTCTATAATCCCTCCCACACCCACACTAAAAAAAAAAATCAAATTTCAGGGTTCAAAAATGCAGGTTAACTTCCATGAGCAAAAATCATTATCGTTCTCCTCAATATTTATGACCGAGTTTCTTTTAATGTTTCTCGCAGGTTTAAGGTTTCCGTTTCTCCTTAAATATTTTTTCGTTATTATAAATAGTTCCTACCATAACTTTTATATTTAAAACTGTCGTAACCTATCCTTCAGCGGGAGGGCGACGCGAGACTCACGGATGCGTCTTTCAAGAAAGGAAAAATGTGCAGAGTCGCCACCAATGTTTATTTGAGGAAAACGTCGGAAAAACCATAAAAGGTGTGGTCTACGAAAAGTGTGAAAGGTTCGGGAGTTGTTTTTACGCATGGGGAAGGTATTAGCACCACACGCGTCCGTCACAAGGGACAACAGCCTTTAACCAAGTGTGGAATATCATGTCTTCGATTTGTTTTATTTTCCCTTTTTTACGTTTTTTTGTCTTTTTATGCCTTTTGTATTTTTTATCTTTTTGTGGTCGACAAGGGTGTTTCCCTCGCTCCTACGTATCCTCAACTGCGATGAGGAAATCAGACCTACGTAGTTTCTTAAGAACTAAACGTTGGTTAAGTTGTTTTTATCCCTTTTTGCAAGATATATTTTAACCGAACAAAAGTTGTTTAAGGCGTTGGACCTTTAAATGATCTTTTGATTTTGAAAGGAGATAAACGTTTAAGGCGTTGGACCATTAACGATCTCTTGGGGTGTTTGACAAAAGCGGTAAAGTTACATATTGATTTTATGTTTTTTTGAACGGTCCATGTTTAACAGATAGAAGCAAAAAAGGACCGCTTAAGGCGTTGGACCTTAAAACGGTTTTTAGTGATTTTTGTGGACGAAGCTTGATTTGTGAGATGATTTTAGTCTTAGTTTCACTTTGGTTATTAGTCAATTGATCCAAGGAAACTTCCAAAGAAAAACGTCCGATTGATTTTTTTTATTATTTTATTCGAAAATATTTTGATTATTTTATTATTATTTTGCCTTTTTTTCAGTTTAAACGTGGTTACTGCATGAACGATCGGTTGGATTTTATTTTAACAGTGATTAAACGATATTACAACTCAAATGATCGGTTGAAATTCATTTTATTATTTATTAGGTGAGAAAATGACTTAAATAAATGGTTAAAGCACGTTAAAAAGGGGTACGGAAAACAAACAAAATGAAAATAAATGTAAGCGAAACAAGTGGGGACCACTAAGGGTGCATAGAATGAATCGAAAGATTCGATTTCGAGAACTTACCGATTCAAGACCCAAGAACGACGAAGAACGATGAAGAACGGTGAAGAATCTTCGCGAAATCGCTCACGAAAACGTCTCAGAAGCGTTATGGCAGAACCTCGGCTTGGATTTTTTCCACAGAAATAATTTTTCTCACTAATTTCGAGAGAATCCTAAATACCAAAAGGGCTGAACATTTTTGCTCTGCCCTCTTTCCCCTATTTATAGGAGAAAAAAGGGAGGTGGTTGCCGCCTAGCTCGCCCAGGCGAGCTAGGTTGCTTCCACTAGAAGGCACCGCCTTCTGTTGGGACCCCCTGGAAGGCTCAAGTGGGTCTGGTTGCTATTTGCACCATCCTTTTTACTAAATACACTCCCTTTTGTGTTTTTTTTGCTGATTCTTTTCCAAAACATTACGTAACTTTACAGATTACGTAACGACACCCATTTTCTTTTCGGAATGTTGCGAAACTTTATGGGTTACGCAACAATGCCCTTTTTGACTTCTGGAGTGTTACAGAACTTTGCAGATCGCGCAACAATGCTTCTTTTCGACTTCCAGAATGTCGCGGAACTTTACGGATTACCTAACGATGGGTGTTAAGTACCTCGAGGCGGTCAAGCGAAGGTTGCATGCCATCAAACAATGGTCCCCGGACAAAATTAGGGTATGACAAAAACCCTAAACTATTTTTTAAAAAAAATATTTGGTCCTTAAATATTTTTTTGTTTGGACCTGAGAGAGAGAAGAGCGAGCGATGACAGTCTTTCATTTCTTCAACTGCGCCATTCTCACCTTTGGCCCCCACACTGTCTACTATTTTGCCACGCCCTTGTAAGTCTCTCTCTCTTTCCCTTTTTATTCACAACTCGCACATCATATCTATATCTCTTTCTTACATTAATTTCAGCTTCAATTGCTTTAACAATTAGCCCTTCACTTATCAATTTTATGCTCTCGCAACTTCACATGCTTCAATTGTTCTATAACAAATTACAGTTCTATACTTATAGCCGAGAAATTGCTTGCTAAATGTATTTTGGAATCTTGTGGTTGTGATGAATTTTGGAATCCCCCCTTTTCTGCGTGCTTGAAAAGCTAGGTCTCGTACATGGTTTCGTGTGTTAGTAAAGTAATAAGTTTCAATATGCAGATCTGAGTATGATACACTCAGAACCTCTATCAAAGCCGTTGTTGTTTATCTTGCAACGACATTAGTGAAGGTTGGTGAATATACTGAATTATAAACTATTGTTGTGTAGTTGTACAAAGATAGATAACAATGAAGAATGAACAATCTGATTCATTTTTTTTGGTCTGATTCTCTTGCAGCTTATTTGTCTAGCTACTTTTCTCAAGGTTTCAGAGAGTGATAGCTTTGATCCGTATCAGGTATGTCTCTAAATTGCTTATATGTATATACCATTCATGGGGGGATGCTAGATAACAATTTAAGTTTTAAGTCTTAAAGGAAGACCCCATATTTATAGCAATTTTTTTTAATTATATTGTTGTAAGCTAATGAGCTGGGTTTTTATTAGTTGTACTATTCCACTACTTGACTTAGAATAGTTGTATATACTCATCTTATAACATCATATCCTCTCATATCTATAATTAACGATGAATTATCTAAATAAGCTTAATAGGAGAATGCTTGATTAGGTTGAGGAAGGATGAATAACCAAAACCCGTAACAATACTTTGTCAAAGATTGTGATAAAAAAAATAGAAAATTCAATTTTTAATTTTAATTTATATGTCAAGTTTTTATTTGTGGAACATAATGTGAGACAAAATTGATGATTTAAATCTCATTTACTAATGATTTGACATATTATTTATTATTATTATTGCTGAATGCTTTTCTACTATATATATTTTAATTAATGCAAGATAAGAAACCTCTAGTGCAGTCAAAACTAGAAGTACATTAAAGTCTAAATAACAATGACAATAATAACAAAGATAAGAAAAAAATAAAATAAAAATTAAAAAGAAAAAGACTTTTCAAAAAGGAAATAAATTATACTTAAATATTTTATTCAAATAGAGAGGATCCAATTATCTCCTATAAAAATGGAAATAAAGTATTTATTTTTAAAAAAATTCAATAGTTTTACAAAAAATATTATAAATTCAATAGTTTTACAAAAAATATTATAAATTCAATAGTCTTATGTAGTTGTTTTATAAGTTTAAATAAAGGTTGAGGTTGTGAATTTTTTTTTTTTTTGAATTGTGATTATGTGAATAAGTTGGTTAAGTAGCACTTTTTTTTACCTTGAGTACCGGGTTTCAACTAGTTATTTTCTCTTGCAAGCAGACAAATGAAGATGAAGTTGTGAAAGTAAATAACTTGTACTATTTAAATTTGTAACATGTTTTATAATATCAATTAGTATCTATCAATATAATTTTTTTTTTGTCAAATTTACAATATTTATGCACACACACACATATATAATTACTTTAAATTAATTTTTCTTATATTTTAATAATTATTTATGCACACACACATATATAGTTTTTCCTTTTTCAACTTTATATTTTTTACTAAGAACAAGTTGTATGATATCATATTGTTGGTGATTGTCCATTAATTTAGGAGATTCATTCATATTTCCAATTCTAGTATTAAACAAAATCCTCCAATTGATTATGATTTGTACAGCTAGGAGAATATTCTTTTCATTATTTTAGGATTTCCTGTATATTCTTTCCTTTTTAATCTCTTGCCAATTAAGAGGAGATTATCTCTCAATTATCTCCTGGTGGTCTTATTCTTCCTTCAAGTTCAACATTATCTCTCATTTATTTTGTTGCTTAAATATTGATATATTATTTATTATTTATACTATATGGAATGCTCCTAAAAGGTTATTCATCTTGGTAACTTAAATGACATACCAGATGTTATGATGATTGTTGGAAATTGTTTATATTCTTAGGAATTGATGTCCAGGATACTAGAATAGCCAGATTCATGTGTTGGGGATTTACATTTCTTATTATTGCTCATTAATTTAAATCAATCTGAAACAACTATAAATAAGATAAAAGAAGTACTGCTGGTTACTTCTAAAATCTCAAACAATGTAATCAAAATATTCTAATATTCAATACAAATTCCCAAATCTTTAGTGTACATGTGCAGACTTAAATGGAGGTTAAAACTTTATTTGCTTATTTTTCTGTGTGAGTAGAATGAACATTGTTAGATATTGGAGATATCTTTAATTAGGGTAATTTTGTCCTTAAATTAAGAAATTATAGCATTTACATAATTATAGTAATTAGGCAATTATTTTATCCTTTAATTATGTTTTATTTTAATTTATTATGCATTGATAATTTAATGCATTTTATCTATTTTCTAAAGATTAATATATTTTACTCTCGATTTTTAGGTTGTGCTGGATGAGGCTACCAGGTCTAATCTCTTACTCTTGTCTAAGTTTTATTGTTATTGACTTGGAAACATCCAACATTACATGGTTGAGGCTGCCAGGTTTTTAGCATAACCTATATGCACAACATGTCTGAACAGGTTTCTTATTTTTATATAGTTTTTATTTCTTAATTGTAATCTTTGTAAGTTTTTATTCATTTTTAGCTTTTTAAAATTTTTATCCTTGTAAGTTTGTGTTTTTTTTTAATTATGGTTTCTATAAGCTTAAAGATAAAAGGGCTAAAAGAGAAAAAATTAAAATATTAAAAGATATTTGTTTTCTAAGGCGGTTATTACATTAGAACCGTCTTAGAAAGTCTGTCATTAGACTTTCTAAGACGGATCTGATATAATAACCGTCTTAGAAGAATAGACATTCTAAGTCGGTCATTTAAGAACCGTCTTAGAAATTAGTGTTTGACAGACTTTTTAAAACGGTTCTGAAGTAATAATCGTCTTAGAATGACTACTTTCTAAGACGGTTGTTACATCAAAACCGTCTTAGAAAATTCATTCTTTCAACAACGATGTTTTTAAAAACCGTTGTTAATTGAGATTTACTTTTAATAACGTTGGCTATAACGATGGTTAAAAACTATCATAAAAAACTCAATTTAACCATCGTTAAAAAGCTTTATTGTAGTAGTGTTAGCCTAAAATAGCTAAACAGGTAACCCATTCTAAGTAATTTTTATTAGAATTACTGATAAAGGGGTTGCATTTTAAATAAAAGGGAGCTACATAGTCAACAAAAAAAAAAAAACATAGTTAATCAATGCATTTAGATCACCTCCTAGGCCGACCTATAGCTCTTATGATGAAAGTTCTCTTTCCAATTGGACCATTCTTAGGAAAGATCCAACCAAATTTTTATTTCATTCTTACATGAGATTTCAACATTCTCAAGATCCTTTTAAGTTCTAAGTGACTAATGGCTACTTTCTTATATTTTGGATGATTAAGCTATAATAGTTAAGTTACAATTTAGTTGTAATGTTTTTTTTTTGGAAGAACAATTTACTTTTAAACTCTTTTTTGTTTTAATTTCTATGGTGACAATATTATCTATTATTGTGGACACTAACATGCATGGATGTCATGGACATTATTTGGTGTCTTTTTTAATTTTGTTGTAGTCTTGTAGATATTGTCACACTAGAAATTTTATTAGTTTTGATAACATGATAAATGAAATTTGTAATTTAAAGATGAAAACAAATTTATTATATAATTATCGTGGACTATTTTATTATTTAGTTATATTTGTTGGGACTATTTTGTTGTTGTATAAGAACATATTAGAATGAAATCTAAAAAAATAAGTTTCTTCTCAAAATAAGATTAACTACATAAATTTTAATATCAATAGTAAAAAAATTTCATTGACATTTTAATTCAAAACACCCTGTGTTGATATTAAATGTCTTCTGCACATATGAATTTGTAGCGTAAACAACAATATGTCATTATGCACTCAACATTAATGAAAATAGTGAATACTTGATAATTTGATTAATTTGTCACAAGATTTACACTTATGTGAACTAAATTGATCATTTTCAAAATATAAATACCAAATAGAGCCGTGGTCAAGGAGACTAGAGCAGAAGTTCACATTAGTAGTAACAAAAGGGGGAGATCAAGGAACCATCTCTTTTTAGCTTAATCCTCATTGTTAAGATAATATTTTTTACCGAAAATCTTGTACAAATACAGGTTAATATGATTTTGAGTAAATATACAATACCATTTCCAAAACTCACAACCTGCGGCTCCAAATACTTATGTAAATGTACAATTTAATCCTGAATATCGAGATCAATTAACTTCAAAACAAATTAATCCTTCTTGCAAAATATGAAATTATACCCATATTTAGTAACTTAAATTGTTATTAAGATAAATATTAAGAATTGTAATCGACACGAAGTACCATTGAATGCATGAATTAATTAGAAGGAAGTTATTTCAGTTTAATAGTGGCCAAAGAAAAAAATTTGCCACCCATTACTTAACTCAAACAAGATTATTTCTTGTTGAAGACATTTGTTATTCGTAAAAAATTGTGTTTTTGTATACAATTTTTTTTTATATAAATTTGTAGACTAAATTGATAGAATAAAACTAACTTGTCATCTAAAAAAAAAAAAATACTAACTTATCATGAGATAGACAATTTTAAAGGTTGGTTTATGTACATACAAACTTTTATAATCAAATTCACTAAAGTTGTCATTTTTAAGACAAAATTGTACTTATGTTTATAACATTATTATTTGTATTTTTGCATAATTAATACTCCGTGCATCAAATAGGAAACCCACCTTAAAAGTTAAGAGTGCGGAAAAATATAAATTTAATTAATCAGCCGATCCAAGATTTGCCAAGAAACACCAATTCAAACCAGAAGTCAAAATAGGACAAAAGAAAAACAGAAGTCAAAATAATACTGTAATTAAATACGAAAAATTTATTTCCCCAAAACTCAAAACATTATTTCTTAAATAATTAATATAAATAATAAAAAAAATATTTTTTAATTGTTAAACACGTGCTTTGGAAAAACATCCACATGAGCTAGCTAGCTTCTCAGTGAGAAAACTCCAAATCTTAATTATGTAGCCGGCCCTGCCCTTATTTTTCATTTTCATCATAAATTTGCATCGTTGTATATGCTTGAACTCTCAGCTAGGGAGAAGAAAGATGGAAGATCCAGAGGTTATTATTGGGAGCTTGAATCCAAATGATACCAGGGGAAAGACCGTTACTTGCAAAGGTACGTAACACCAAAATTCTATATTATATGTTCAGATCATATCCCACAATTCTCTCATAATGCATGCCAAATTTCTCATTCTCATAAAGCAATATTAATTAATCATCATTATTATTATTATTATCATCAATATTCATCATCATGAAGCTGCCGTGGCATATGGTCCTGGAGAGCCCTTTGTGGTGGAACGTGTTCTTGTTCATCCTCCTCAGAAAATGGAGGTTCGAATCAAGATCCTCTTCACTTCAATCTGCCACACCGATCTCAGTGCTTGGCAAGGCGAGGTATATATATAATTATATATAATATGTCTAATTAAATATCTTTAACACGCAACTTTGATAGTCAAACATAAGTTATCTAATATATTGTTTATTTGATGCTTCTTATTTTCCTTCTTTTATGGGGCACCAAAGAATGAGGCTCAACGTGCATATCCTCGGATTTTCGGCCATGAAGCTTCCGGGTAGGTCACAAAAATATCCATACAACTATGGCAAATTATAACATTAATGATTTAGACACTCTTTGGACAAGAAGATAAAATTAATAAATCCCGAGCTTTTGAGTTTTTATAGAAGTACTTAACTGTATAAAAATTTATTTTAATTTATAAAAAAACTGAATTTATTTTTTCATCTTTGGGATAAGTTTGACAATATCTTAATTGTACATAAAAAATATATCTTCTATCACATGAAATTGAATTGAAACTGAGAACATTTGTGATTTTTTGTGGGTGTGTTATTGTGAATTTTTAGGATTGTGGAGAGTGTGGGTGAAGGAGTAAATGACATGAAAGAAGGGGACTTGGTGGTGCCAATTTTCAATGGGGAATGTGGGGATTGTAAATATTGCAAGTGTGAGAAAACCAACATGTGTGAGAGATTTGGGGTGGATCCTATGAAGAAGGTGATGGCTAGTGATGGTGCCACTAGGTTTTCTACAATGGATGGAAAACCCATCTTCCATTTCTTGAACACTTCAACTTTCACGGAGTACACGGTGGTGGATTCAGCATGCGTCGTCAAGATTCACGTTGATGGCGATGGCGACCTCAATCCCTACATTAAAAGACTTACCTTACTCAGTTGTGGTGTATCTACGGGTAAGCAACTTGGCCAACCTCAATAATTTAAAATATTACAAGCTTCAAATTTTACTCATTTAGCCTTACAAATTATTGAGTTTTTTTTTAACATAGTTTATTTGTACTTTTAGAAATATATTAGGAAATTTATCTTGGCTAGCAGTTTTTCTTTTGATGATTAAACAAATGTGCTTTAACTAAATTAACATAACCTATTAGCTAGACAATACATATAATAATAATAATAATAATAATAATAATAATAATCCTATTAGATTGTTAGTTTTTTTTTCTCTCCCCTATTTAATTGAGGACCCACAACCCATCACTCTGTGTATCACGAGATTTGTAATTATATGCAAACTTGATATATTAAATAGTACACTAACAAATAAAAAATAATAAAAAGTCTACTTGAAGAATAATGCGTTTTCATTTTCACCTCTCTTTTATGATTTCAAATTCGCTATATTTGATTTTCTGTATGTCTCTCTGTCTTCTCTTTATCTTTTTATCTATCTATAGAGAGACAAAAGAAAAACACCAACAAAAGAGACAATAATATATATTTTCAAAAATAACTCTTGCTGAAATTATTTTCTACAACAATTACATATTAAAATATTAAATTTTCTAATAATTATATAATATTTTCTTGCTACAATAATAGTGACAAGATTAGTACTTTTTGGATCCTGTAGATACTAGCTACAAAAATCATCTTTATTAGGCTGATCCTAGTAAATTTTTGTATAATAATCATTTTTTAAAATATATGAATTCATATAGAATTTCACACTTTTAAAAATCATATATTATATTTATTTTATTAATAAATATATTTTATTTCATGAATATAATATTTAATAATATCATGTAAATTACGTTTATATTATATTTATTAAATACTATAAATAATACATTATTAGTAAAATTGACTTTACAAAAATTTATTAAACATGATATATATTTAAAATGAATTTAATTTAATTTTTATAAATTGTTTTAAAAACTATATCTATTAAATATAATTTATATATAAATATAGAAATTAATTAAAAATTTGAATATAATTTCAACAAATATAATACTGAAATTAAGATTAAATTAATATTTAATATATGTATTCCAGTCTATTTTATTTTTATATATAGATATTATTTACATCTAAAAATCTGTAAAAATTTATGAATAGTAAAATATAATGATAAAAATTTAAATTTTTATATCTAACCTATATTAGGTGTAATATTCATTAAAGAATAATTAAACTAGTGCACCAAATTAAAAGTAAACGTAACCTTTTCTCTTATTTTAAAATTTCTTGATCCACTTTTGTGCGTTGCGTGTCTCTTTGTTTGTTAGGAGTAATATCACCCAAAAGAACAACGAATTGGTAAAAGAAGGCACCTAGTTTTTTTGGTTTTTTTTTTTTGTTATTTTAAAAGAAGGTACCCTCTTAATTAATTGTTTTGCCAGTAACGTACGTGGAATCGGATATTAATAAAAGATACAAGGTTGATGGGTAGAAAAGAAAGAGAGAAATAAAAGAGAGAAAGGTCGAAATCAATTGTTAAAAAAAATTAATTATTAATATTTGTCATAAAAAATTAAAAGTATATAAATTAAGAATCCTAACTAGGAGTCTCGTGTGAGGAATGGAAATAAATATTTATCTCCATTTTACTAAAAATATGAATGCAAGTATTTTAAGATTTTATTTGTGTAATGAAAAACAAAATTGTTAAGAAAGGTAAAATTTACTTTACTGATCTCGACATCATAAGATAATTAGTTTTCCATTACCACTAGTATTTTTAGTATTAAATTTTAATATTTATACGTTCGTTCCCTATTTTTCTGCCGTTGGTCTCTCCGTCTGACTGCTATGATCCTAAATTTCGTCCAAGAGTGATGTATAGTTAGTTATTTTTTCTTTCTTCACCCAATATAACAATCGTTCACTCCAAAATTTTGGACACACTGAATTTTAATTAATACAAGGCTTGCAAATAAAGAATTTGACTACGTAGTAATTTAAGCTGTTAGACAATGAAATGTTCAGACATATAATGCAAGCAAGGAAAGCCACTTTTATGATTGGCTTCTTTGGAGTAAAGGCCAAATTAAGCTCGGGTCTTCTTTTCTTATATTTTCAACTCAAAATTTAGGTACTATGTGTGCTTATGCCTAAGTAAAATAATATAAATGAGACTCAAGCTTTTATCTTTCGTCTCTTATTGGATGCAAATCAAAATTATTTGGCTTGACTAAGTAAATACGTTGACTTAGTTTTCTTTGATGTATAAAAAAGTCTAAATCAATTGAATATGATAATAAAATATAAATTATTGTAAATTTTATAGTATCTAACTTTGATTTCTATGTTAAAAGAAGCTTCCCTTAGTGTTAGGCAGTCACAGCCCTTGATGCATTAGGATGTTCCTTGTCCTCACCTAATTAACTACCCTCCTTAACTCTTAGGGATAGTTTAGGTTGAGTTGTGTTTCTGTTGTTTTTGCTTCCAATATAAGTAATAATAGAAAGAAAAAAAAAGTATCCCCATGGAAATCAATTCATTGGAACTTGGAAGTCTTGTTTGCAAGTTTCTTTTACATTTCGTTTTCTTTGTTCCCTAATAAAGAGGATGAACGTGGGCCATATATACCCTTTTCATCGATTATTTTTAATTATCATTAAAGAGGGTTTGCTATGTGATGATCATCACTTGTAAGAATTTAGCCAAGGCATATTTGCACAATTGGTTAAAGATCTAAGTATAAATTCTTACTCATATATATATATATATATACATATATATATATATATATATATATATATATATATATATATATATATATATATATATATATATATGAGTAGGCTTTGAATCCCGTTTTTGCACTTTCCCTGCTCGGTAGGCATTCTTCTCCATAAAAATCTCCCAACATCTTAGAGCTAGTTCAGTAACTATAACTGATGAAATCATTTTCCCTTTGAGCCTGTGCAGTAATCTTAGTAGGCCTCAGTTGGTAGTCTTAACATGCTATTAAAGTCCTGTATACTTCAATAAAAAAAAACTAAATATGTTTTTGGTGCATGTTATATGTTATTTTTTTGTTTTAGTTCTTATAATTTTTTTAAAATGATCCTAGTAAAATTCATTTTTATATTTTGGTCCTAATTATTTTGTTTTAGTCCTCGTAATATTTTGATGTTTTTTTTATTTTAGTTCTTATAATATTTTATTTTAGTCCTTGTAATATATTAATTTTTTATTTTAGTCCTTGTAATATATGTCATTTTTTATTTTGGTTTTGGTCCTTATAATATATTCATTTTTCATTTTAATCCTTATAATATTTTGTTTATTTTAAATTAGTTCATCGAAAAACATATTTGATAGTGATTAAAAGTAAATTAAATAATCTAAATATTACATGGACAAAAATGAACATATTACAACGACTAAAATAAAATAAGAAGGACTAAAATAAAAAAGAAAAACTTAAATATAAATTTAGTTTCAATATGCTCACACTTTTTAAGTTTTAGTTCTTTTAAGTTTTTTGGTTTAGTTTTGGTCTTGTAAATTTGGACTCTCCCAATTTTAGTCCATTCATGATTCGAAAATTTTCAATTCTAGTCCATGAAAGTTCATGTTAGGGAATAAAATTAAAAAATATATATATAAACTTATAGAGATTAATAGTGAAAAAAATTATAGGAATCAAAATTAAAAATATGCAAACTTGAGAACAAAAAAGAACCAAAAAAAAAAAACTACTTTCAAGTACCAAGGGGTCCTTAAACTTTTACCAAATTTTTAATTAGGCCACTAAACTTACAAGAAATACCTAGCATTAACTATTATTATAATAACAATATACACAACTAATTTAACACTAGCTAACTTAAAACATATATGTATACACATCAAAAATCAAAGTCTCAAGAGATGAAAGGCCATGTCTCCCCCCCTTCCAGATTTGTCCCTATTGACAAAATATACTCCAATTCTACATAAAGTAACCACTAAATGTATTATAATCTCAACTTTTTTGACATCACTTTTTTTATCGGTAAGAATCGAATTCTAAAGTATTAAGAAATTTATAATAATTTTTGTATATTATTTAATTACTTGAGTTAGATTTTGATTTATCGACATACAACTACTTGATTGTTTTTATTTTTGTGGAATTTAACATTTGCACAAACCATAATTTTACCATAATTTTAAATTTTTTATGCTATATGTCTTTGTGGTTTGACATATATTTTTGTAATTTTTATACTTTATTAAATTTAGTTTTGTACATTTTTATGTGCAAACCACATTTGTTTCAAAGTAATTCAACCTACAAAATAACTTCAATCTTTTTTTTTTTTAAAAAAAAAAGAGTTGTTTAACCTATTATTAGTGTGAGATTAATTTTTTTTCCTACATAAAAAAAAGAAGAAAGATCTTGAATGATAAATAGGCTTACCATTTTATTATTAAAAACAACAATTGGGAGCTATACGACACATGCAGCACAATAGAGTAATAACGTACATAAATCTATATTATCAGGCTCCAAAGATCCAAGAAATTTTAAAATAACAACTTATGCCCCACCAACAATCCACTTTTAATTATGAACGATTCCAAAACAAAAATCGAAAATCACTTAAAAAAATTAAAAATCGATCCAAATCAATATTTTTTAGATTTAATTGGATTGATTTATTGTCAAATCATATAGTGGATTCAGTTTGCGGTTTGTATCTAAAAATATTATATATTATTTTTTAATATTTTCATTTTAATAATACAACTAGAATGACAATTATATTAACTAGGAATATATTTATCAATACATAATATTAATTAATATCACAAGTTTTTTTAATGTTTGTTTAAAAAGGGTATATCACAAGTGACAATTGTCTAATTTTTTTTATCTATTTTATGACATTTTTATAGTGATGCTTTTATAATTATTAGAAAAAATGAAACAAAATCATTTATTCAAACAAAAAAGATTAATTCGTTAACTCTAATTAACAATGAGTACTAGAAAAATATATATCATGCGTGATTTTGATAAACTTTTGATTTCTTTATTATAATATTAATTAGTTACATATAATATATAATATAATGCCTTAGATCAAATTTTGGCTATTGTGTACATTAATCGATAGAATTTTGATAGAAGTTTATTATAGAGTGTTAAACGTATTAGTAAGTTATATAGATTTTTATTAATAGATTTTTTAATATAATTTGATTTAAAAGAGGAAAAGAATGTGGAGAAATTTTAATAGAATAATTATTTAAGTAAAAATTGTAAAAATTGATTCAATTAAACTGTAAAAGATTGATTTTGTTTGTTTCGATAAGATTTAATATTAAATTTAAATCAAATCACATATAATTTTTATGTTTGATTCATATGATTTATTATGCAAAAATTCAAATCAAACCACACTACCAACACCCTTACCATTAATTACATTTAACTCATCATATGTTTGGCTGAGTATTAGACCAATGATGCATCAATAATCATGTTATGTGAACTATATATTTGTGACAATAGTAAATGACGTGATCAAATGAGCATGAGTAGTTTAGACCAAATTGATAATGTGTGTCATGTGTAGGTGTTGGAGCTGCTTGGAATACCGCTGATGTGCATTTTGGTTCAGCTGTAGCTGTCTTTGGTTTAGGTGCTGTGGGTCTCTCTGTAAGTGAAAGCTTTGGTTATTGCTCTTTTATTCGCTGCAATTAAAATAATAGTTAAAACGTAATTTTAATTTTTTATTTTTTAATTCATAATTTTAAACCTCCTATTAAAAATAGAGATATACAATACAATCTCTTGAGTTTTCAATAAAGAAATTTCATTTTATAATCCAATTTAATATGTTTTGACAACCTTTAAAAGTTTTTAGGTTGACTTTCGGTTAGAACAATTTATCTTACGTTACATTTAGGAGATGTATTTGATTAGAATTTTAAGAAATTAGTTTTACACATGAAAATCTCCTAAATTTTAAAAGATTTTGTAACAATGTAATAACTTTTGAGAGTATTTTTTAAGAAAATTATGATTAAAATTTTGTAATTTAAATTTTAATGAACTTAAAACTAAATTCATAAGATTTGAGATAATTTTATGAATTCATAAAATTTTAAAGAATTTTATGAATTTTTATAAAACATTCAAATTTTAACAAATAAATGATAAGTTTTGAATAGAAAAAAAGTAAAATCAATACAAATTTTTATAATCCTTTTAAAAAGTATTTTAAAATCGTAATTCATTATTTAGAAAGGAAACGAAAGTTACAACTATTGTCTAATCAAATAAAAAAAACTTTGGAATTCAACATTAATAGAAAATCTTGGGGTTCTTAATTTTTTGGAAAAGGTTCACTCAACTTGATAAAAAAAAAAAAGGCTATAGTTATAGGGGATCCAGTCAGCTTCAGGAGAATTTTCGCAAACAGCTTGCCGGCATGATCTAATGGAGAAATTATGAAGACGTTTATAAGCTGTTAAAGAAAAAACTTTTGGTACACACAAACAGTCACAATAAAAAGAGAAAAGAAGGAGAAGCTTACGACTTTAAAATGATAAAGCGGCCACAAACTTATTTGCTCTGTTACTTTTGTTTAGAAGCTTGGTGCTGCGTGTCCAAGCTAGAAGACATTTTTTATCTCATCACTTCTCCAGTAGTGGACTTTATTTTCCAAAGGATTCCTTTTTTTTTTCTCTGTTTCGGTGCCACAAGCCACAAGCAGGGATGGTGGGATCAGTAATTGAGAGATTACTAATAAGAGCTGAATTTGAGAGACATGGGCAAGGAAAAAGAGGGAGAAGGAAAAAGAAAAACGGAAAGAAACCATAAAAAGAAAAAAGTCTAAAAAATTTCAAAAGTTTGAATGTGATTGTCTAATGGGTATGATAAAAATCTCAAAAGTTTGAATGTGATTGTCTAATGGGTATGATATTTATATTTTCTACTAAAAAATCTCATAAAATTTATCAAAATTTATTTAAAAAAAACATTAAAATTTGAAAACTTTTGAATATCAAGAGACTTTTTATAAATTATAAAAAATCTTAATTAAATATCAACAGATTTTATTATAATTAGATTAAATATCATAAGACTTATTTTTATCATTTAAAAGTATAGATGGAATATCATAAGATTTTTTAATAAAAAATTCTTTTAAAATCCTTCAAAATCTTAATTGAATACATCCCTTTAATGATTTTCTTTAATAGTTATTATTTTATTAGTTTATTTTTCAATGGACATATTTTTTTACAATAGACATTATAAAAATTAATAAAATTTTATTTTTGAAATAATTATTTATTAAATGGAAATATCTAGTCATCAATTAATAAATTCAAAAAATATAATTGTTAGTTAACATTTAAGACGGTCAATGTAAGTAACTTAAAAGCCAATGCACCCATTTAGACAATAAGATCAAATTTTCTAATTTTTTGAAAATTGAGAGACAAAATGTTTATATTTTTTAATAGTAGGACCAAAATTGTGTATTGAAGAAATAAGAAAATAAAAGTTATATTTTAGTAAATAATAGAAATTTTAATTTTTTTCATATTTGATTGAAATTATTTTTCAGAAAGTAATTTTTAAATAGCTTAAATATAATTTAGCCTCTATAAAATCAATGAGTTTTTATTTGAGAAATGCTAAAGACTCCTTCGACGAATAAGGCAACCCAATTAAAACACGACAATTGGCAAACACTTTTTAAAACTTTTTTCTTCCAAATTTGCCCTTCTGAGTCAACCTTTCTATCCAATTTTAGCCTTTTCAATGAGTCTACCACATGCTCCTCCTTCTTCGTTTCTCACACCCATGCACCCCTTTGACATTGGCGGAAGAACCAAATCAATCAAAGTCTAATGAAATTTTGCATCTTAAGATATCAATCAAAAGTTATGTTGTTATGATTGTTCCAAATTGTTAATTTTGAAGTTTACTTATGAATGTAATGTTATCGAGAAACCAATGTTATGATGGAGTTTCTGAAGTACTCCATCACCACCTCCTTGTCACCTCCACTCCAGGTTCGTTAGCGATAACACCGCCACGAACCCCCCACAATTGTGGTCCAGGTGGTTGGAAAACTTCCATGAAGCACCGTCGTTCGTAACATCTTTGATTGTTGACTTCTCAACGGTTTACACACTATGATACTTCACACGGTAACACTTCACTCAACATCCTTGTTGGTCAGAATGCTCCACCGATCAAAATCCTCTGTAAGTAACCTTTTTCGAGACCTCGACAATCTGTTTCGGTTGTTTTCATGATCAATGACTGTCCTCACAAACCAGTACAAGACTTTTCAGCATGCTTTGTCCTCACTCACACGCTTTTTGGAAAACTTCCTAGAAGATCACCCTTCCATAACTACTCTAAACAAACATGCTTAATTGTAGAGTTCTTAAGTGTTGGGTTACTAAAAAGTAGATGCATCTTCTTGGTATAGGTAGTACCAATTAATTCTTTTAAGTCATCCTCAACTATACAGTCTCATGCGTGCACAACCTTCGGACCCTTTTCTTTTCGATATGATTCATCAGGGTGTTACATGTCCTCCAACTTCCACTTGGTTTGCTCTTAAATCACATCGTACTAGAGGAGAGGTTTGCTCTGATACCATTTGTAGCGCCCCTAATTGTCGACCTCTCAGTGACTCTCACACTACGACACTTCACACGGTGACACTTTACTCAACGTTGCGAGTGAGGACAAAACACATTGAAAAGTTTCGTGTTGATTTGTGGGGACAATCATTGATCCTTAAAAGCAATTAGGGATGATTGTTGAAGTCTCGGAAATGGTTACCTCCAAAGGGTTTTGACCGGTGGAGGGTTTTAACCAACAAGCATATTGAGTGAAGTATTATTATCGACAATCAGGGGCGTTATAGTCATGGCCCCTGTTCTTTTCCTTTTCCTCCCTCCCCCCTTCTCTCTCTCTCTTGCTTGTAGCAACATCTCTACCACTCATGCCACCACTCACACTGCCATCCCTTCTTTCCGCACATCTCTCTTTCCCTTTTATTTGCTTGTTAAAGGTAGGTGTCAAAGTTTAGAGTTGGTTTGGGTTTCGATGAAGAGGACGTTGTTGTCGTTGTAGTGGACAACGACGACTTCATGGAGGCGTTCAACAATTTGTAACCCCATTGCAGAAGAAGAAAATGGACAACCAAAGGAGATGGTGAGCAAGCTTGCAATGCTGTACAAAAGCAAAAGGAGTTAAAAAAAAAATAGTTAGACAATAGCTTCTAAGAAAGAGAGAGTTACTTTGGTGGTGTGGGATAACTATATATGGGGTAAATTTGGAAATGGAAAAAATTTATAAGTTAAATAAAATGAATTAAAAGGTGTCAAGTTTTAAGGTTTCAAAACATCAGTCGGCTAAATTTTTTTGGTGGATCCGACATTTTTCTTTCTACTTTGATTCGTGTAATTTTTTTAAATCTTTATCCCTAAAAAATTTGAAATCATTATTTTTAGTGCCTATAAAATTAATGAATTTTAGTTTTAGTCTTTATAAAATATTTTGTTTAATTTTCAGTCTCTAAAATGTGAATCACATTTTTTTAGTCCCTAGCATTTATTTCAAGATAAGTAAATTACATTTTAAGATTTTTTTTATTAGAAGTATCACACTTAATAAAACATAAATTAGACTCGGTCATTAAAAGTATAATTTTAAAACTCGGATCGACCTAGAGGTCTGACCAAGTTGGTCATGCTGGTGACATAATTTGATTCAGTGCGACCCAGATTGACTTGTTTGTATGTACGTATTTAGGGGGGGGGGGGGGGGAGTAGAGGCTTGGTCCCCTTGTCCCTCAAGATCCTTTATATACATGAGAAGAAAAATAAAATAAAACAAATTAATATTGATAGAAAAAATTTGATAAGAGAAATGGAATAGAGTTAATGTTACCTTAATTTTCTTCTAGTAGTAGATTTTACCTCTAGTTTTAGACATAAATTTAATAATGAATTTTTTGTAGAACTTTTGATTTATCAAATGATTATTTATTAGAAGTTAAATAATTAAATATTTGTGTAAATTACTCCCCCCCCTCCCCACCCTTTGATGCATTCTTGGATCCATCCTTGTCCATTTGGTTTTATGGTTAAACCGGTGATTAGGTCCGATTGAATTAGTGAACCGGTTGGTCCAATTTTATTTTATTTTTTAAATGAAAAATTTAATAAAGATACAAATAAATATGATACACTAAAAAATTGAATCAACCTTAAATTATTTGGTGGATCAACTTACCACCAAACTATTATAATTAATTATTAAATAACATAATTAATACATATGCTAATATTATGTTACTTGTACTGGTTTTTGTGGTTCAATTATTGATCCACTGGTTCGACTAATGACTCATCAACGGAGTGTCTTGATCGGATCGAACATCCATAGGATATTTAAAACTAAGATTATAAGTCACGCTAATCATATAGAAATTAAAAATGTTTTCTAGCTTTTTTATTACATCAAGTCATCACTCATCATATATTGTCTTTTCCTTTTTACTTTTTCTCATCAAAACATTATGAAAATAATCTTTATTGCAAAACAAAGAAAAATGTTGTAAAGTCCTGCATCTTAAATTGGCACAGGTAGCAGAAGGGGCACGAGCCAGAGGTGCATCCAAAATAATAGGCGTGGACATCAATTCTGACAAATTTATCAAAGGTGATTTTGTCTCATGTATCTCTAGTTCTCTACTCCCTCTCTGCTCTCTTTTATTCTTCTTTACACTTGTTTTCAAAATCATAAAGTAAAAACTCTAAAACTTGACATGAACTTCGTTTTCTTAATGTTATAATATAAAATGCTAACGTGCTATATGACACATTTTATACGTATACTCAAAGCCCGAGCAATGGGCATCACTGACTTCATAAATCCAAGGGATGATGAGAAGCCAGTATATGAGGTTGGAACTCTGTTCCCTATCTATTCATCTCATTTCATAATAGAATATATCATCTTTATATGCATTAATTTTCGCTAGCAAAATGGTAAACTATTTTGTGTATTTTGTGCAGAGGATCAGGGAAATGACTTGTGGAGGTGTGCACTATAGTTTTGAATGTACTGGAAATTTAAACGTTCTAAGGGATGCCTTCTTGTCAGCTCATGAGGTATATGTATCGTAATATCCATGCAGCTGAGTTTTTGGGTTCAATGTTATAATACGTTGCTAAGATTTTAAATTCTAATTGTCGTCACAATTGCAGTCTCATAGCTAGCATTCCTTAGTATCGCCCGCAAAAAATGGAAAAATTATCATTAATGTGGCTATAGTTACAGTTAAAAATTTCTAAAAATCTTGATGCTGTGGTCACAATTATGGTTGGAGACTACTTTTTAAAATCTTGGTATATGTTGCAATATTTCTTCACAAACATTGCTTCTCTTCTCACCCCTAAGTACAATGATGAATAATTTTGAATAAAACTTCCGGAGGGAAAGGGCCACAATATTGTTTAAGCAAGTTATAATTTTGATCTATTCTTATAATGATGCAGGGTTGGGGATTGACTGTGATATTAGGGATTCATCCATCACCACAATTGCTTCCCATCCACCCAATGGAGTTGTTCCAAGGTCGCAGAATAGTAGGATCAGTTTTTGGAGGCTTCAAAGGGAAGACTCAATTGCCACATTTTGCCAAAGAATGCATGGATGGAGTAAGGACTACCATTCTCTGAATTTACATGTTTTCTTTAGGGTTTAATTCTCTACTTATTTCAAAAAAGGAATATCTCATATCACATTTTCTAAAATTGAATAAAATTTAAAACCTAGTAAAAAAATAAAATTATACTTTTCAAGTTTATATTCTATATACATCTATCAATAATTTTAAAAACATCGTACAACACTCTTTTAATTTTTTTATTTGTTTATTTAGAATACCGAAATGAACTTGGCCATTTAACTCTTTTATGTTTTCTATGCCTACAATAACCAATGTGATAGTATTCTATCGATTGATAAAAAAACATACATTTAATGACTGCTCCAACAATTTTCTTCTCTCGAATGATATATTCTAACAATTGAAGTGTAATTAATTATTTCACATTTCGGGTGGCCTGAACTTAGGTGGTGAAGTTGGATGATTTTATCACTCACGAGCTTCCAATCGAGGAGATAAACAAGGCCTTTGATCTTTTAACCGTCGGAAAGTCACTGAGATGTCTTCTACACTTCTAAAAGAATTGTGTTTCTGAGTGTTAATTTCTTTTTTACTTCAGACTCACGTCTAAAACACTATTACATATACCCTAAACCCTAAAGTTCAGTTTCTTTGACATAATTTAAATTCAAGATAAGCAATTTCTTTGCTACATATACTCTTTTTGTTATATATATATATATAGAGAGAGAGCCCTGGTGCAGCGGTAAAGTTGTGCCTTGGTGATTTGTTGGTTATGGGTTCGAATCCGGAAACAGTCTCTTTGCATATGCAAGGGTAAGGCTGCGTACAATATCCCTCCCTCATACCTTCGCATAGCGAAGAACCTCTGGACAATGGGGTACGCTAGTTTATATATATATATATATAGAGAGAAGAGAGAGAGAGAGAGAATTTATATAGCTTGTCTTTATTGAAGCACTCATGGTTTTTACTTGTAACCACATCCATCTAGAACAAGCTTCATAGCTGCCTGAGAATCTGACTCGATAATCCTCTATCACAAGCAAGTTGCAAACCTTTGTTAATTCCCCAAAGTTCTGCATGACTAACAGAACAAATCCATATACTGGTTGAAAATCCAACAATAAAATGGAACTATGATCATGCAAAAGTTCTCCATAGAAAGCCTTACCATTCAAACCATTCACTGCTACATCTAAATTGACTTCTTTAAAATGATTTTCTGGCGGGAATCACTTAATAATCGAATCATTATGCACTCCACGTTAAAAGAAATGGATGATCAACTGAGTCCAATTGATGATTTCAAAAGCAGAAGCCTCCATAGCACGCAAATGGTTGAAAAAAAAAAATAGAATCATTCCTCCTTTAAAAAATAAAATCATTTCTCCTTCGCAATTAAAATCATATTCTTACTCTGTTTTTTTCCTTTACTTTCCTTTTACTACCTTTTGGCTTCCTTTTTCCTCGGAATCATCACTCGTCTTCTTTGAAGTAAAAAACAGAGCTTACGAATGTCTAACTATAATGCAAGTATATTTAGTTAATTTTTTTTTATTTGGATGATGCCAAAATTACCAACGGCCAAGTTGTTGGTAAATTCGCCCTTAAATTTTAGGGTAAAAGTATGCAAAATTTACCGGCAACTCTACTAATAAAAAAAGGTTTAAATATATATTTAGTTCTCAAATTTAGAATATGTTGTTTTAGTTTCTCAAAATAAAATTTATATTTTTTATTTTCCAAATTCAGAAAATATATTTTTAGCTTTTTTTTTTTGCAATTAAAAATCTTCATAAATTATGTATCCAAACCGGAAAAGACCAGTTAGAAGAGACTAAATAAATATGTTTGGAAATTGAGTGACTATTTAGAAGATCAATTTGAGGAAAAAAAATATATTTAAACTTAAGAAAAACTTATTTGATAGTTTATATAAAATTTAACTCAAATAATTAATATAATAGTATAAGATTCTGTTAAATTTATATGTGTGGGAATGATCTATTTGTGGAAGAATTCATTTTCAATTCATATGTGAAATTTTTTCTTAAACTAACAATCGTGTGTAACTAGCTGACGTAATATCTGATTTAATGAGTTGAGATGGTGTCTCTAACCCAACAAAAAAACTTCTATAAAATCCATAGACAGCTTGGACGGTCGGTGTTAATCCGTTAAATATACATGATATTTAGCTAACATTTGTAATGGATTTGTCGAGAAAATCCAGTATCCTGGCCATAACTCGAAATAATAAATTATAAAACTAACATTTATTTCCCAAAATTCAAAACAATATAACTCTTTTTTCCTTTAATACTTAAGATAAATTGATAGCACGTGCCATATGCTGGACACGTTCTGCTTGGTAAAAGCACGTGCTAGTCTCATAGAGAAAATTCTAGAATATATATAGCTGGTCCTTCATTCATTTATATCACAAGTTTTCTTTGTTGTATTCTCTGGCTCTCTCCACTAGCAAGCACCACATACAATGCACAAAATAATCACTGAAGAATCACAAAACAACTCTGGAAGATTGCAGGTCCAATTGTTATTGCTAATGAGAACTTGAATCCAAATGATACTAGGCGGAAGACAGTTAATTACTTGCAAAAAGGTACATTACATTACACCAAAATTCAGTATTATTTATTCAGATCATACCATCGCAAAGAATGCATGCGCACCAAATTCTCATTTTCATAGCTTGTTATTATTAATAATAATCATCATAATTGTTATCCTCAATATTTTCATCATCATGAAGCTGCCGTGGCATATGGTCCTGGAAAGCCCTTTGTGGTTGAACGTGTCCTTGTCCATCCTCCTCAAAAAATGGAGGTTCGAATCAAAATCCTCTTCACTTCAATCAGTCACACCGATCTCAGTTCTTGGCAAGGCGAGGTATATAATTAGACATATTAAATTTACTTAATTTTGACTATCAAATTTACTTGTTATTGATATTTAATTAGACATATTAAATAATTATATATATAATTATTTAATATGTCTAATTTATATATAATTATTTAATATGTCTAATTAAATATCAATAACAAGTAAATTTGATAGTCAAAATTAAGTTATGTAATATATTGTTTATTGATGTTTTTAATTTCCTTCTTTTTGGGGCACCAAAGAATGAGGCTCATCGTGCTTATCCTCGGATTTTCGGCCATGAAGCTTCCGGGTAGGACACGAAATATCCCATACAACTATGGCAAATTATAACATTAATGATTTATACCCTCTTTGAATAAGAAGATAAAATAAATTGATTGAGAACTTTTGATTTTTTTATTTATAAAAGTTAACTATATAAATTGATTTTATTTTTTGCAAAAAAATTAATTTATTTTATCTTCTTATCTTTTTTTCTTATATAGACAGGTTTATCTAAATATAATACCTTAATTGTACAGAAAACTATATATATATATATATATATATATATATATATATATATATATATATATATATATATATATATATATATATATTCTATCAAATGAAATTGAAATTAAGTGAAAACACTTGTAATTGTGTTTGTGGGTGTAATGATTCTTTAGGATTGTGGAGAGTGTGGGTGAAGGTGTGAGTGAAATGAAAGAAGGGGACTTGGTCGTGCCAATTTTCAATGGGGGATGTCGGGATTGCAAATATTGCATGTGCGAAAAGACCAACATGAGTCAGAGATTTGGGGTGAATCCTATGAAGAAGGTGATGGCCAGTGATGGTACCACAAAGGTTTTCTACAATGGATGGAAAACCCATCTTCCATTTCTTGAACACTTCAATTTTCGCAGAGTACACAGTGGTGGATTCAGCATGTGTCGTCAAGATTCACATTGATGGTGATGGCGACCTCAATCCCTACATTAAAATAAAAGACTTACCATACTCAGTTGTGGCGTACCTACGGGTAAGGAACTTAGTCTCAACTTCAATAATTTAAAATATTATAAACCTCAAATTTTATACATAATAAAATATAACCGGATCATGCATCTACTTGCGAACTATTGTGACAATAGTAAACGACATAATGAAATGAACATGAGTTGTTTAGACCAAATTGATGAAGTGTGCCATGTGTAGGTGTTGGGACTGCTTGGAATACCGCTGATGAGCATTTTGGTTCAACTGTATCAAAGAAAACAATAGTAAAAGATGAAGAGAAATAAATTCAATTTTAGGGTTAAATCTTCATTTTGATGTAGTTAGCATAAATATGTTAGTTTTGATTTTGAAATCAAATTAAAGTGGTGTTAATTTTTTCTCATTCTCTTTTTCTGTTTTCTCAACCACCTGACCTATATTTGGTAACAACGTTTCAGTCTTAATTATAAAGTTGTCGAGAGTATCTAATATTATGGAATCATTTTTATGATGGATAAAATATGATTTATATAAATAGGCATAGAGTTCTTAGTCTAAACACATCAGAAAACAATACTCATTCCATCTGAAGTGATTGTGTTAAAGGCTAGAAGCATTCTTTGTGATTGAAACTACGAGTGGAACAAAGGAGTATCCCGCACCTACACCGAGGTATTGACAACGATTCTCAAATATCGCAGAACAGAACAGAATGAGATACGATGATATAGAATGCAATAGAAATAAAGACAAGGGAAAAACGAGTTATCTATTCTTCTTAACGGTCAAAGCGAACCCTTTCATTCATTCCGAATTATGGAAAGAGTTATGGTTGGAGGTTAGTAACATAATTAAATTACATATGTTGTTATGTTGTTTTGGTGTAAAAAAAGCATCATTTAGTATCAAAGCCAAGTTTTCCTCTACTTAGCTGTTGTGCGCGGGTAGTTTTTAAATTACGATTGCAACGTTTAATTTCTTTAAAAAAATCAAATTGTTTGTTTTCTATTTCTGTGAGGCTTCTACGCTACATTAAATATATATAACTTTTGTTTATATATTTTATATTTTATTAATCCACTATGCGTTGTTCCTTTGAAACAGAGAGCATGATTAATTCCATTAAAAACATTTGTTGCCTTTTCAAACCATAAAAGGATTTTTATTTGACATTATATTATGTACATGTGTTTATGCGACTACATATCATATTAGTGATGGTATATTTTATGGAGTAGCCATAGCATCCATTTTAAGATTATACTTAAAGGAATCACATGAGGATTAATATGATAACTTGTAATTGATTGTGTTTACTATATTATGTACATGTGTTTACCCTAATGTTTATGTTGTTATCTACGAGGCTCATTGGAGATGTAGGTATGAGAAAACACATTATGGAAATGACAGATCTGGTGACTCAACTTAAGTCGCTCCAGGTTGAAATTTCTGAGCCATTCATGGTGCACCTAATTTTGAATTCACTCTCATCACAGTATGGCCCCTTCAGATATCATACAACACACATAAAGAGAAATGGTCAATCAATGAACTTCTGACCATGTGTGTCCAGGAGGAAGGAAGACTTGCTCAATAAATTGGTGAAGGTTCTCTTAGCGTGACTCAAGATAAGGGGAAGAAGGAAAAAAGAGGAAAAGAACCATATACCTCCTATTGCCAAAATTAAGGAGTCTAGGTATTTTTTTTCGGTAAAAAGAAAGGGCACATGATGAAGGATTGCTATAAACATAAGGCTTGGCTTGGGAACAAGGGTAGTTATTTTTCCTTTTGTATGTTTTGAATCTAATATGGCTGATATTTTTCATGATACATGTTTTATTGACTCTAGATCTACGATTCATATTTCTAATACCATGTAGGACTTCTCAAGCCAGAGGGAGCCAAATGAAGGTGAACGATTCATCTACTATGGGAATCGAATGTGTTTACATGTGGCAGCTATTGGTACATGTAGACTTAATTTAGGATTTATTTTTGAATTGAATAATGTCTTTTATATTCCTGAATTTTCTAGGAATTTAATTTTTGTTTCTAGACTTGTTTCTTTGGGTTATTCAATAAAGTTTAGTGCAACCAGATTTGATTTATTGTTTAAGTCTACTATTATTGGAAATGATGTGTTGAATGACGGTTTGTTTAAAATTAATTTATCTAACACGATTCCATATAATTTGATGGCTACACAAGAAAACATTGGTATTAAACGTTTTATCATGAATGAAAAATCATCAAAATTATGGCATAGGAGACTAGGGCATATCTCCATAGAAGGAATTAAAAGTCTAGTGAATGATGGAGTACTTGAGACTCTTGACTTTACTGATTTTAGCACTTGTGTAGACTGCATAAAGGGAAAACAGACTAACAAGACAAAGAAAAATGCCAAGAGAAGTTCAGAAATATTAGAAATTATACATACTGACATTTATTGTCCTGATATGGACTCGCATGACCAAAAATATTTTATCTCTTTCATAGACATTACTCACGATACATGTATCTTTACTTGCTTAATAATAAATATGAAGCGTTGGATGCCTTTAAGGTTTTCAAGGCAGAAGTAGAGAAACAATGTGAAAAACAAATAAAGATTGTGAGGTCGGATAAAGGAGGCGAATTTAAGGCAAATACACTGAAAATGGACAAGCACCTGGTCCTTTTGCAAAGTTTCTTCAAGAGCATGGTATTATGGCCCAATATACCATGCTTGGCTCGCCGAATCAAAATGGTGTGACTGAAAGAAGAAATCAAACATTAATGGACATGATAAGAATTATGCTTAGCAATTCCAAACTTCCTTGTTCATTATGGAATGAAGCTCTTAAGATAGCTACGTACATACTAAATCGGGTACCAACAAAGGCAGTCCCTAAAACCCCATTTGAATTATTGAAAGGTTGGAAGCCAAGTTTAAAACAGGTGCGTGTTTGGGGTTTCCCAACTGAAGTTAGGATTTATAATCCAAATGAAAAGAAGCTGGACCCAATGACCATTAGTGCATATTTCATTGGTTACGCTGAAAGGTCTAAGGGGTATAGATTTTATCGTCCAACTCATGACACTAGAATTGTTGAGTCAAGAAATGCAAAGTTTCTAGAAAATGATGTGGCTAGTGGGAGTGATTTAACTCAAGGCATTGGTCTTGAGAAAAATCAATGTGAGGGAGCAGTTCCTACATCAAGTTATAAGCTAGTGATTTTTGGTGATACTCACCAAAATCGTGTAACACAAGCTCCACACCAAGTGGATCCTATCCTAGAAGATCCAGTTGAACAACATCAAACACCAAATGTTAAGCAACCTAAACAACATCAAACACAAGATGTTGAACAACAACCAGAAGGTGTGGATGTAACATTGAGAAGATCAACTAGAATAAAGAAACCTGCAGTTCCTAGTGATTATCAATTGTATTTACAAGAGTCTCAATATGACTTTGGAGTTGAAAATGATCCTAAGTCCTTTTTGCAAGCGATTAACAGTTGTAATTCTATGCTATGATATGATGCTATGAAAGAAGAATTGGAATCTATGGCAAATAATAAAGTATGAGATCTTATTGAGTTGCTTAATGGGATAAAGCCTATTTGTTGTAAATGGGTTTTCAAAACCAAGAAGGATTCATTAAGTAACATTGAGAGACACAAGGCCTAATTGGTTGCCAAAGGATTCACTCAAAGGGAAGGAGTTAAATACAGAGAAACCTTTTCTCCTATATCCATGAAAGATTTCTTACGCATCATAATGACATTAGTTGCTTATTTTGACTTTTCTAAATGGTGATTTAGAATAAGAAGTTTATATGACACAACCCGAAGCTCTCCAGTGATGGGGCTCACTTGGTTTGCAAGCTCAAGAAATCAATATATGAACCGAAACAGGCATCACGTCAACGGTATTTGAAATTCCATAGTGTCATCTCATCATTTGATTTTGTTGAGAACAATATGGATAGATGCATATACCACAAGGTCAGTGGGAGTAAAATAATAATTTTAGTCTTATATGTGGATAATATACTTCTTGCAACCAATGATTTTGGGTGAGGCAACATATGTCATTGGCATAAAGATCCATAGAAACCAATCTCAAGGGATTCTCGGCTTGTCTTAAAAGGCCTATATTAATAAAGTTATAGAAAGACTTCAGATGAAAGATAGTTCACCCAACATGACACCTATTGTGAAAGGTGATAGATTCAATTTGAATCAATGTCATAAAAATGAACTTGAAAGGGAACAAATGAGAAACATTCCATATACTTTTGTTGTAGGAAGCCTTATGTAGGCGCAGGTGTGTACAAGACCTGACATTACTTTTGTGGTTGGAATGCTTGGGAGATATCAAAGTAATCCAGGAATAGAGCACTGGACAACTGCAAAGAAAGTGTTAAGATATCTTCAAGGAACCAAAGATTAGAAGCTTATATATCAAAGATTTGACAATTTAAAAGTTGTTGGCTACTCAGACTCAGATTTTGCTGGTTGTGTTGACTTTCGTAAGTCGACATCTGGATACATCTTCATGATGGCTAATGGAGCAATATCTTGGAGAAGTGCAAAACAATCATTAGTTGCTACTTCTACCATGGAAGCTGAGTTTATTTCATTATTTGAAGCGACATCATAAGGTATTTGGTTAAAAAGTTTCATGATTGGTCTACAAGTGATTGATTATGTTCTTAGACCGTTAAAGATATACTGTGATAATTCAGTTGTTGCTTTTCTGGCTAAAAACAATAAAAGTGGAAGTCGAAGCAAGCACATCGACATTAAGTATTTAACCATAAGGGAACGTGTCAAAGCAAATGAAATCATCATTGAAAACATCAGTATTGAACTAATGATTGCAGATCCATTGACAAAAGGCATGTAAACAAAGTCACTTAAGGATCATGTTAAGAGTATGAGACTTGATTTTGTTATATAAAGTTCCTTTTTGTAGTGAAACTTTAGTTATTTGTTTGTTTTCTCATTTTGTTGTATACATTTTTGTTGAGAAAGACATGTAATTTGGACTCAATAAATATTGAACATGTTTATTCATTTAAATTGTTGTTTTTTTACTAAGAGTGATTACATTGTAATACATGGAAGGTAATAATCATTTTTAGAGAATCAACCGCTATGATCCATGATTCATGTGGTTAGCATCTTGGGTGTGAGCATAAAATTATAACTGTTGTAGATATCATGAAGTGTGAGAAACATTGAACCAGGTGGAAGAATATTACTTTTGATTTTGAAATCAAATTAAAGTGATCTTAATTTTTCTCATGTATTTTTTTTTTGTTTTCTCAACCACTTGACTTAGTCATATTTAATAACATTTTAATTAAAATGGTCTTAATTTTTCTCATGTATTTTTATTTTATTTTCTTGAGCACTTGACTTAATCATATTTGATAACATTTTGATAACATTTTAGTAAGTTGTTGAGGATATACTTACATCCTGATACTATAGAAATGGAATAAGTTTTTATTCCAAAAATGCTTTTAACCTCAAACACAATCACTATTCCATAGATCACATTATATCCATCATAATAACTAATTCCATAATACCATGATATACCTATAATCTCATTAACTTTATAATCAAAACTGAAATATTATTAGTTTGATTTCAAGATCAAAACTAACATACCACTTATGAGCATTTTGGTTCAACTGTAGCTGTCTTTAGATTAGGTACAGTGGGCCTCGCTTTAAGTGAAATCTTTCATTGTTGTCCATTTATTCATTGCAATTACAATAGTAGTTAAAATATAATTTGTGATCTTTTTATTTTTTCTAGTTTATAATTTTGGTCCTCTTGGTAAAAAAACGGAGATATCCATTACAGTCTCTCAGATCTCAAAAACAAAAAGTTGGTCCTGCCACCTAATGTAATGTTTTGATCTTCAGAGGTTTTTATGTTGACCTCCAGCTAACACGTACCATTTATCTTACATGACATTTAATTATTAGCTTTTTTAGTGGTCATGATTTTATTTGTTTACTTTTGTGGTCATGATTTTTTTTTTAAAATAAACATTAGAAAAATCTATTTTTTTAAATAACTATTTATTAAACTGAAATATCTAGTCAACAATTAATAAATTTTAAAAAAATATAATTTTTATACTAATTAACATTTTATTTAAGACCCAATGAAAGTAAAATATCGTTTAACATATTTTAGCCAATAATATAAGATGATTTTTTTTTCATTTTCGATTGGAATTCTTTTCCAGAAAGTAATTTTTAAATAGCTTAATTATATTTTATTCTCTATAAATAAAATCGGTGAGTTTTCATTTTGATTACTGTAATGTTTGTAATTCTGTATCCTTAAAAAAACTGAAATCACGATTTTTAGTTTATAAAATTAATGAATTTTGGTTTCAGTCTTTTTGTAAAATATTATTCTTTAATTTTCACTCTAAAATCTGAAATCACAATTTTTAGTCCCTAACCTTTATTTTAATAAAACTAAATTATATTTTAAGAATTCATTTTAGAAGTATCACATTAAAAAAAACGCAAATTAGAGTCAGAGTCATTATAAGTCACGCCAATGATGTAGAAATAAAAAATATATTTAAATATTTTTCTCTCTTTTTTATTACGTCACTCATCATATATGTCGCCTTTTCCTTTTACTTTTTCTCCTCTAACACATTATGAAAAATACCTTATTGCAAAAAAAGAAAAATGTTGTATAGTCCTGCATCTTAAATTGGCACAGGTAGCAGAAGGGGGCACGAGCCAGAGGTGCATCCAGAATTATAGGCGTAGACATCAACTCAGACAAATTCATCAGAGGTAATTTTCTCTCTCATCTATCTCTGATTCCTCTGTGTTCTCTTTTATTCTTCTATACTCTTTTTTGGAAAATCATAAAGTTAAAACTTATAAAGCTTTACATGAACTTTGTTTTTTTAATATAACTATGTTATAACTTATAATGATGCCAATGTCATATGTGACACATTTATATGTACACTCAATCCCAATAAATGGGTATCACCGACTTCATAAATCCAAGGGATGAAGAGAAGCCAGTGTATGAGGTTGGAATTCTCTGTTTCCTATCTCTATTCATCTCATTTCATAAGAAAATATCATATTTATATGTATTAATTTTCACTAGCAAAATGGTAAACTTTTTTTTTTCTTTTTCTTTTTCAAGGATCAGGAAAATGACGAGTGGGGATGTGCACTATAGTTTTGAATGTGCTGGAAATTTAAACGTTATAAGGGATGCCTTCTTGTCAGCTCATATGGTATATATATTCATGTAACTATTTTGCTAAGATTTTAAATTGTACGTAATTGTCATCACAATTGCAGTCTCATTGCTATCATTCCTTAGTATAGCGTGCATAAAATTTCAAAATTATCATTAATGTGGCTATAATTACAGATGGAAATTCTGATATTCTTATAATTAAGCAGGATTGGGGATTGACTGTGATATTAGGGATTCATCCATCACCAAAATTGCTTCCCATCCACCCAATGGAGTTGTTCCAAGGTCGCAGAATAGTAGGATCGGTTTTTGGAGGCTTCAAAGGGAAGACTCAATTGCCACGTTTTGCCAAAGAATGCATGGATGGAGTATGGACTACCGTTCTTTACATGTGTTCTTTAGGGTTCAATTCACTACTTATTTCAAAATAGGAATACCTCATATAACCTTTTCTAAAATTGAATAAAATTTAAAATCTAATAAAAAAAATCAAATAAAATTATTTTATTTTTATAATTTAAATTATTGTAAGTTAAATTATTCATTTAGTCATCATAATTTCCATTTAAGTCTTAATCCTAATATTTATGCAAGAAAACTATAAGTTTTTCTATATAAACTTAAAAGTTAAATTTTGGTCTGTAATTTTTTGACGGTGTAAAAGTGCTATAAAAACTTTCAGAAAATGTTAACCTGAACAAAAAAATTGAGTAGAAACTTAAAATTGACACAATTATGAGAACTAAGTAAATAGTTTAATAATGTTTTTTTAAAATATTAATACATTATAGGTTATTATATTATTAAAAATAATTAATATTTTTATAATTATTATTTTAATAGTTATAATTAAGATATTATCTTATTAGGTGATGATATAAATCTCTTTACACGATACAGGTGTAAACGAGCGCAAGTCACCTATGAACCTGAATTGATCTAAACCAATTTAAATAATTTGGATTTGATAAGTGTTTAAATCAAACCTAAACCAATAAATCAAACCCATTGAATTTTGGGTTGGGTCATAAATTTTAATATCTGAATCCACTCACTCGTTGATTCATTAATTTGCATTAAATTATTATTATTATATGTAAATTTTAAAAAATCAAATATTATTAACTATTAATTATATAGACTTATTGACTTGAATTGAGTAAACATCAATACATCCTTAATCTTCATGATCAAAGTGATAAGAATTTTATTGATTGAAATCCCTTTAGATGAGATTCGAAAAATATTTTGAATTTATTTGCAAAGAATATTTCTCATAATATTCCATTGGTTTTGGTAGAAAACATATTTGAAATCCATCCTTAGTATATTTATTGAAACTTCTTATCTCGAAAATAGTATACTTAATTTTCCATTCTCATAGATAAATAGATAGATAGTAGTCACTGAAGTGGAAATAGATAGATAGTAGTCACGGGAGTAGAATGAAATTTGACAGCATCACAAATTTTTTTTAATAAAAAATCTAATAAAAAACTATTGTATCTAATTCATTTAATAAAAAATTTAACTGATAAAAAATATTATTTTAAAATAAGAACAGATAAAATTAAATATTTTAATCTATTGATCCAACTCAAATCATTTACAAATAAATTAATTTAATTTAAGTTTATTTTTTATTCTTAAAAAATCAACCCAAACCAACCGAAAATATCCATCAATAATTTTGAAAAGTAGCCGTGCGGCCCTTTTCACTAGGCTTCATTAAAAAAATGATTTAAAAAACATGATATACAAACATTTTTTAGAATACCGAAATGAACCTAGCTGTGTAACTCTTTTATGTTGTCTATCCCTACAATAACCAATGTGACAAGTGTTCTATCTTCGATTGATAAAAGCATACGTACAAGGACTGCTCCAACAATTTTCTTTTTCTCGAATTACTGCTTTAACAATTGTAGTGTAATTAACTAATGCACACTTTTGGTGGCCTGAACTTAGGTGGTGAAGTTAGATGATTTTATCACTCACGAGTTTCAAATCGAGGAGATAAACAAGGCCTGTGATCTTTTTACCGTCGGAAAGTCACTGAGATGTCTTATACACTTCTAAAAAAAAATTGTGTTTCAGAGTGTGTCCTTTCACTTCAATAGTGTTTAAGACGTGATATCAGTTTCGTAGACATAATTTAAATTCAAGATAAGCACTATTACATACTTTTTTTTTTGTTTTAAGCAATATATATATATATATATATATATATATATATATATATATATATATATATATATATATATATATCTTGACATAATTTATATAGCTTGCCTTTATTGAAGCACTCATGGTTGTAGCCACATCCATCTAGAACAAGCTTCAAAGTTGCCTGCAAATAGAATATATTATTTTTAAATATTTTATAGGATAAAAAGTCATTTATTTAAACAGAATTCAATAACATCAAATTACATTAAAATGTATTTGATGAATATATTGTTATAATTGAGAATTCAAAAATTAGACCACAAATTAAAATGTTAAGAAAATTCTGAAATATAAATTAAATTTAAAGAAAAATATAAATAGTTTAAAATATCAAAAAATTATACAATCATACATTTGCGGTATATGTATATATATAATAATAATAATATATATAATAATAATAATTATTATAATAATAATAACATTTTCTGGTATAGCTAACAAGGAAACAAGGTACTTGAATGATGAAACTCCTCAAATTGATATTTTCTCGTCCATGAGAAGCCAGTGTCAAACTGTGACAATGAGAAAACAAGGAAACAAGGTAGTGACAATTTGAATCTGTGACCTGTGTCCTTGTAGAATATTCTGGCAAACTCTTCAAGCTCACTATCAAAGTTGTTCAAGTCCTAGAATTCAAAGATTTTACACACAAGTAGAAGACACACCCAAGCAACAAGTAGGCAGAATGCCACTGATGCCAACTGATAAAATTCATGGGTCTACACCAACATAAGAAAAAAATTAGTTAAAAACTAATGCATAAACATACATTTAACAGCAGAGCACAAGGCCTATTATCTTCACCTGAGAGGATAGATAAGCTTATCATAAGCTTAAGGAGCCATGGCACACAAGTATGAGATAACAGCAGAGCACAAGGCCTATCTCTTTGTAATTTTTGTTTGTGCCTACCTTTTTAAGAGACCTATCTCTGTCATAACATCTAGTCTCAACAACAACAACAACAACAATGAAGTATAAATAGTTAAAGTGCCGATAAGGAAATATAAGCTGCAGGGAGATAAATCAAGATAAGGAAATATAAGCTCATATACTCAGCAAATCCAAAACCAACAAGGATAATTTTAAGAGTAACAACCAAACACATTGTTGGTGAGAAGAGCTGGACAAGATGCTTGAAGAGAATAGGAGGAGAGTGGAAGAATCTCAGAGAAGAGAATATAAGCTGGACAATTTTGCCAAAGCTTTAAAATCACTATATAGGTAGCAATAAATCAGGGGTCAAATATGGCATTTTTAAAAACTTAGATTGTCTAATAATTTCCTTAATTTTGGTCTATCCATCTTAAACCAAAAATAAAACAAAAAGGGAGTAGTGCAAAAGTGATACCTCTATTGATTTTAGATTCATGTAACTTCACTTTCAGATTTGTGACATTGGGGTGTCCGGGACTACAAGGCAACCATAATCGTGACTGCATTTATCCACAATTTCCCATAATCAAGCTTTTAAATTGCATTCACAATTGTGTCTTTGGTTTCGTCATGATTCTTGATACCGCAGGAAATTGCAGACAAATGCAGTTGTGGTCACGGTGACCTAAAAAACCTTTGATCCTGCAACCCAAGTCACCCTTGTGGACCATTTTTAAAACTCTAGCCTGCAATATCAAGGAACACCATGAAACCGCAATCGCAATTTAAAACCTTGCCATTCACTTAACAACTCGGCATGCAGCCTGTAATTTTGTCAAGAAATTACATTCAAAATCAAAAGTGAAAGCTAAATAGCACTCTAGAACAGTAACATCAGTAATAATTGTTCGAAAAAATGAAGAAATGTGACATGAGTACGGTATGAAGCTGATTAAAGCAGTACAAACCATGAACTAAATTGGTAGACAAATGAGAGAGAACTTACAGTGAAAGAAAAGGAAATGAACACGCTATTGTTCGATGATTTGCAAAACGGTATAGTTTGATAGACAGAGTCGACAATGGAGTATGTTCAGAGCACTACGACTCGGAGATGAAGGGAAGGCACGACGCCAGAGATGAAGGGCAAATGGTTACGAGGCTACGAAGGAGGTTGCTAGGTCCAGCGTGCGCACGACAAACAAGAAGGGGACAACAAATTAAAAGGTAATGGCACACTATTTTTCTAAAATTTAATTTGCAAAATTGCAACAACGGTGATTTCTTAAAAAATGTCGTTGTATTCCTTGCCTATAGTCAAATACGAAGACGTTTTTTTTTTTCACTGAAATGTCGCGTTTTGTGAACAGCTCAAATACGACCTCGGGTTTGAAAAAAACGTCGTCATTAATGTTGTGGTATTTACAAAAATATCACCGCTACAGATTCAACTACGTTCGCCAAAGCACCGATGTTGTATTGATGTCGTGGAAACACTTTTTTATAGTAGTGCATGCTGCCACGAAGCAGAAAGGTCTTCTGTGCTTGTTCCCAAACTAGTAAATTTTAGAATTTTACCCAAAAGGGTGTATGATCCAATTTCAAGGGTGCTAAATGGTGAACAACAACCGCTTGGAACTTCAAATTCCATTGCATATTTATTAGCATTCTATCAAGTCTTTCTTTCAGGTTATTCTTTTGCCAGGTAAAAGGAATGCCTTAAAATCCAACATCACTAAGTCACAACTCACAATCTTAACTTTACCAATTACCAATATGCCAGAAAGGAAATTCATCATCGAAATTCCAACAATCACTTACCAACAGATTGCCAAATTGATTGTCTCTAAGAAAAAACTATCCTTATAGAGTGTAGACGGGTAAATTGCCGATAAGGGAAAACAATATCGAAAATCTATCAGACATGTAAAAAGGACTTGACTAGCACCAAGAAAAATATCCTTACAAAAGGTTAAACCGCCAACTACTGGCCTTTTTACGAATAGGGGGAATTTTTATTTTGAAATTATCAAATAGGAGCATATTTTGAATAAATATCTGCTCAAAGATAAGTCATAAAGGAAGGTACGATTTTGGAGATAGAAGTTGAAGACGTATATAAGACTTTTTTCTTTCTGTTTTCTTAATGGAAGTCATAACAATTGCTCCGATTTCCCCAATTAATCAGGTTAATTAATTAGAAGTTGTATGCTCAATTTATAACTTCTATATTAATTTTTTTTAATTAACTTTCTTTACCAAAGTCGTAAAATCCTTACAACCTCATTTTTTATAGTGCATTCTTTATAAAATGAAAAAGAAAAAGTCGTGAGTTAAGCTACAACTTGTTTGCTTTTCTATTTTTTTTTTTTTTTTATAGATTTTACATAAGTTTTAGTTTAATATTTTAAAAATTTATGAATTAATTTCATTTGTAAAATAAGTATTATAAACATGAAAATTTAATTAATTTCATTTAATATTATTTTAATATAAGGAAAAAAAAATTATTTACAAATAAAATAACATGTTAATATCAAAACAACATAATACATTAATATAAATTCAACAATACAAATTAACCACCAACATAAAATTTAAAAATTTCTCACAATATTAGACATTAACTTGTTTAAATAGACAGTTACTACGATTATGTTCTTCAATTCTTCAAATGAGTATTTCTTAGGCTTATTTTGAAAATGATTTGTCCATCTCATTATATATATGACTGGTGGGTAGCCTTCCTAATATGTCTCGTCACTTCAAAGGACCATGCATAAAATTTGGACCTAAATATGAAGGCCAATTATATTCGCTTCAAAGGGGATGAAACATTATGTAATAGGCAATGCTTGGCTTCATTTAAAACATAATTCATATGCTCGACAAGGATGGTAGTTATACACCTGGACCATTTTCCTTCATCATAGGCTTGAGTACATTTACCCTAAGGAATTTGTTCTAACTAAGGCTTAATTATAAAAAGTGTCCCCATATTTTTTCCATTTTACTAAATCTATCCCTTTATTTTTTTAATTCACTATTGAGGTCCTTATTTTTCAAAATTCACTATGAGTCCCCAGAGAAAAAATTGAATGTTGACTGTTAGCTTAGAATGTTGAATGTCACGTGTTCGCATATAATTAGTTATTTAAGAGGTATTTATGTGTTTAGAAAATATTATTGTTGGTAAGTAAAGTGATTAATTATTTATGTTATTTTCAATTTACCCTTATCAGTAATTAGGTAACTAACAATTATCTTAGAAACAACTACCCCAACCCCAAAATGTAAACTTCAGAATCCCTAACCTTCACCTTACCAAAAATTCCTAATTCCCAAAATCAATAACACGAACCCAAACTAAGCAACAGAAATATGAGATGCATAAAATAAGTTAACGGTCAACGTTCAATTTTTCCTCTTGGGACTCAGATAGTGAATTTTAAAAAATAGGGAAACTCCGATAGTGAATTGAAAAATAGGGGAACCGATTTAGTGAAATGGGAAAAATATGGAGACTCTTTTTGCAATTAAGCCTTTGTTCTAACCATTTTGTTGCTTGTCAAAACTCTGATCTCATTGTAAGTATCTGTTCCAGAAATTGCAGTTTTCTCATCTCATCCTATGACTAAAGACAAAACATAATGACTTAATTCTAAGTTGAACATGAAATAAACAAATTATTTAATATATAAAGGCATGAAGAACTTAAAACTTCGTCCATGTTGATGACTTGCTTTTTTAAGTCAACATTTTTATACTCATTATTAAAAATTGATGCAATATTCCAAATGTAGTACATGAAATGTACACCCGACCCATTCCACCCAACTTGTTTATGATCGCAAACTTCTAGCAAACCTGCTCCCCTATATGATATAATGCATAAACTTGGATGAGGTGTGACATACCTCCTCAAGTAAGGAAGGAACCACATCTAAGCTTCTTTTGTCTTGGTCTCAACAATTTCAAATGCGAGCAGAAAAATGTTTTAATTATCATCTTGTGCAATGACAGTCAATAAAGTACCTTGATATTTTTTGTTAAAAATGTGCCATTAACTTGCATGATCGGCTTGCAATATGGTAATCCTTCAATGCATGGCTTAAAAGGCCAAAACACAAATTACGAATCAAGGTAGAGTCATCTTGATTATCCATAATTGTGCCTGATGTCTTGTATTTGACAATTGTACCAGGTAGAAAGTGTTGAACAACTTTCATCCATCTAGGTAGGTAACTGTATGCCTTAATAGGGGACATTATCAAAGGAAACATGATTTATCTAACATGGTTGCAACAAAATTTTCAAGAACTTTTTTGTTGATGTTGATGTTGATGTTGATGATGTTGTGATTGCACAACATGCTAGAGTTCATATCATGATGCTCATAGGCGGATTTTTTATGCCAAATACATTAGGAGCTAGTGTTTATTTTATGCAACTCCTTTTTCTACAAAATTTGTCAACTAGAAGTAATTATAGTTGTGATGCAGTAGTATTTGCTTCCATTTATCGAGCTCTAGATTGAACAACAAAACCTTGTCAAATTGATATTAGAGGATGTTTGTTGCTTTTGTAATCATGGGTGTGGGTACATATTAAATGCATTGTCCCACGTATAGATGACTTGTCTAATGAAGAAGTACAAGAAGGACTCCAATTTCCTCTTGCATGAAGGTATGACCAATAAAATTTGTAAACTTATTTAATTAGTTATCTTATCATATTAACTGTGACACATATTTTGTTTCCATGTAAGGTGGTTTCGGCCAATGAGCTACCCAAACATTTTCACCCATGCAGTCAGACTTATACGCATCATATTTGATAGACTACACATAAATGAAGTTCATTTTTTTTATTATTAATATGAGTATTTATTGTTTTTCTTATTAATTGTGAAATATGTCATAAAAATAACATATTTCTTGCAGTTTTGTGGTCTTACCTCAAATAAGAAAATTAATTAATATTGTTGAGCTATCTACGGTTTCTCATGTAAAAGTACCTCTCATATGTTTTCAATTGTGGAATAACATGCAATATATAGGGTCATGAGGGAATTTGGACTACAACAAAATATTATAGATGACCACCAAACCTAGATGAACTCCACAACATAGATATGAGAAGGTGAACATATATTTTTTGGTCTCACCATCATCGTCATTGGATTAAAATGGAATAATTGGAATGATTATCTAATTCAAGGTCAAGTTCATCGTGGTATTTTGCATGAAATTAAGAATACATACAATGGTATATATGTCGAATTAGACCATATATATTGTGTAAGGGGACATCATCTATTAATGTTGTAGGTTTACTTAATAATTTTCTAAAATTATTATTTTATTATTATTTCCAACTTGATAATTATTATTTTGCAGTACTATCTTGGCCATCACCACCATTATCACATGCAGAACTCAATGTACCTCAAATGCAAGTTTATAGATATATGTCTCAACATCATCAATCACATGCATTATCTAGTTATGAGCCATCAGACTTCTCTGGATATATACCTCAATATTGTGAATAAAGTTTTCAACTATTAGGTTTTTTTTTGTCATATATGCCTCATCTCTATCTCTGTTTTCTTTGTCTTATTCGCGTTTCCGCTGTCGCCGTTGTTCACTGCCACCGCCATTAGCGCCAATAGTGACAAATGCCGCCATTCCATTCGTGTTTCCACGACAGAGATCCATCGTGCCGAGGTAAGTCTCGTTCTCTTTGGCGTTGTCAGATTTGCATGCACGGTGGGGATCTGTATATTTATTTTAAATTTTTTATTTCAATTTGAGAAAAAAGTTATTTTATAATTATTTTAAAATTATAATAAATTATTATTTTTGTTTAGTTTTTTGTAATAAATAAATATTATTGTAAATTTTTTGTTTATTTTTATTTAATTAATTATATTTATTTTTTGAAGTTGATTTTTATTAAGAACTTAAGGAATTTGTTTATTTTAAAAAAATGTATATATATTATTGTGATTTAATTGTTTTTAAAAAGTATAAGTAAATTACAATTTGCTATAGTTGATATTTTAAAAAGTGTTTTATAAATTTATTAGTATATATTTGACAATATAGTTTGACAAGAAAATGTAATTTTATAAATTACAAATTTTATAATTTTTAAATTACAATTTTTATATATATTGAATATATATACAACTATTGATATATTCATATATATATATATATATATATACACATATATATTATTATAGTCATAGTATTAAATATCTATATAAAAATTAAAATATTTTCATTAGTAAAAAAAATTAAATTTATTGTCATAGTAATTTGTTGAAAAATGAAATAGTGATTTGTTAGAAATAAAAATTAAAATTGTAGTAATATTTTGGTCTTTAATTTAACTTTACTAGAATTAGTGTTGTGAACTCTATATATTTTAAAAAAAAAAATTCTATATGCATTTATGAATATGTTAAAGTAATAAGAAAGTTATTCAAAAAATAATAAAAATTTTATTTATGAATTATTAAATAGTAATTGATTGAAGTATTGTTTAAATGCTTACTTAAATTGTTATGACTGTTTTAATGTGCAGATTATGGTTAGATCTAGAGGTTTGGGTCGAACTTTAGACAGGGTTATAGGAAGAGCCTTAGGGAGAGAAGTTAATGGTGATGTGGATGAAGCCCCCTAACGGTGAAGGCCCATAACATTTGCATGTAGACCATGGGAAGTTGTAGTTGTTGCTGAGGATGTTCAGCATATGGATCATGCAGATGACGAAGTCCATGAACAGCCTGAAGAAGCAATTGTTGATGATGCAGCTACTAATGTCGACGATTTTCCAGGAAGACCCCACGACATATCAGTTTTGATGAACTATGTTTATCATGTGGCAGCGAAAGTTTGAAATGGAGAGGTATTTATATTTTTAAATAAATAATATTTTTGTAAGTATTTTTTATTATTGCTGAAATGAGTTAAATTATGATTTTGAGGAGCGTCTTGAGTTGAAGTTATCCTCCCTTGGAAGGAAGATTGAGAAATTTGGTATGCTGGACACAAGTGACCGAGGACTTATGTCTACTTTTGTGGAGAGGTGACATAAGGAAGCTAGTAGTTTCCATCTGCTAGTAGGAGAGGTGACTATCATCTTGTATGATGTGGCATCGTTGTTGCATCTGCCTATTACAGGCGCATTCCATAGCTTTGAGCCTCTTCATGTGGACGATATCGTGTTTCTCTTAGTCAAATTGCTTGAAGTCAGTGTTGAAAAGGCAAAAGCTGAGACAGTACAATGCCATGGGGCATATGTGCGACTATCCTGGCTGCGAGACGTATATCGAAGCAAATGTGATGCAGCGCAGTGGATTGTAGCAGCCCGAGCGTATTTGGTGCATTTGCTTGGTTGCACACTCTTTGCTAATAAGAGTGCCACACACGTGCATGTGGTATTCTTGGACGCATTTCATGACCTAACGCAGAGTGGAAGCAATGCATGGAGAGTTATTGCACTAGTGCATATGTATGAGAATTTGAATGATACATCAAAGAGCACGACCATACAACTTGCAGGATATATAACACTTTTACAGGTAATTTGAATTTTTTTTAATTTAATTTTAGTTGGTTACTTTATATTGACAATTGTGTGAATTTATTTGTTTTTAAAATATGTGCAGTGTTGGATCTATGAACACTTTCCTTCTGTTGGTTCTACTATTGCTACTGAGGATTATGATAAAAAGAAACCATGTGCCTGCCGTTGGAAGTCTGGGAAGGCATTACCAGTATCGATGTATCGTAAGCGTTGAGATAAATTAACGTCTGATGCTATGTGCTAGATTTTGTAAGAGGACCACCGTGATTTCAGAGAGTTTGAGGTTATCTCTTTATTTTCTGGGCATATCAAATAGGGTCCATCTATTGTCATACACCGATCGGGGAGGGTAGTACGACAATTTAGGTATGTGTAGACCATTCCTCCACACCTTGTTGCTCCTTCTTTATGTATAGAAGACATTAATGATAAATGGATTCAATATTTTGAATACATTGCACCAATTGGTCAAATATGTGTAGTGCCTGGATAGTGTTCACTAGACTACATGAAATGGTTCTACATGATATCTCATCCCTTCATGAGTACGGCACAGCCTAAGGATCCTTCTAGACATCCGCCATGTAGCATCACGACACATTTGTTGAACCAGATGTTGCTCAACACCGAAAGATGCACATGTTGATGTAGACCAGTCTCGACATGCAGTGGTAAATTATATTTTCAATTACGACTGTTATTGAATTTATGTGAACATGCATTAACCCTGAACTTTTTTTTATTGTTTTTTGATAATTTTCTAGGAGGTTTGCCAAGCAATAGCTGAAAATTGGAAAGGTTGCTCAACCTAAGAATAGTGACCAAAGGAACAAAAACATACACTGTCACCGAAGAATGCCTAAGGATTGCAAGAGGATACATTCGATTGAGACGAAGGCGACCTATGGAAGACGCATGAAGACTTTTGCAATTTTTTAGGTTTTATATGATTTATGTATCATATATGAGAATACAATGTTTATTATTTAATGTTATTTGATAAGTTTTTTAATTAATTTAGTTTAAGTTGTATTTGAATTTAAAAGTAATCACCAATTTACATTATTATGTTTAACCTTTAGTAACCCTAATTAGTCAAACCAACCTAATCATTCAAGTAACACTAACTAGTTGTGTAACAATAAACCCTGATTAGTCGATTGATTTTGTGATAAACACACAAAGACATACTCCCAATAAATACTGTATGAAAATTTAGTGAAACATGCGTATATTATCGTATTACATGACAACCGCTTAAGTAACTAAATGTTCAATCTTACCTAAATCAACAAATTCTGTTTTCAACCTTAACAAATTTGTATACTGTTGCATTCTACTAATATATGGTGTTGACCACTGCTTTGCCTAATGATAAAATGTGTAGACCATAACAATGCTAGTGGCGTTAACAAACAACATTCTTTTAGGAATACCTGTTACATAAGGACATACACATTGAAAATATTAGAACATATTTTTTTTTTACAAAAACTACACAAACATAATGATCATGCATTTACCTAAACAAAATGATTGTCATACACATGACTGATACATATGACACGATACATAGAAGAAACTGTTGGTGGTTGACTTCTAAGAGGGGAAAATATCATGCTTGTTGGAGTGAAAGAGAAACAAGAATCACATTATACCTTGATACAATGACATATCTGGTGCAATCCTACCCCGCAAGGGCATTGGATAGAAGACTCCAAGTAGATTGGGCCAAAGATGCAAGAGAAGGCCCTAGGATTCTCATGAGCCTTAGGGTAGATTTCGGGCTCTTGGGCTAAGTATGAGCCCCACTTATCTTTGTACATATTAGATTAGGATTTCATTATTTTTTTCCTTGTATTTAGGGCTCCATGATGTAGGTAGGGTACCCTAGAAATATAGGATTTTTCAGCCCTTATATTTTAGGGCATCTAGACTAGTTTTTGTATTAGGGGTAGTTTTGTAATTTCACATGCATTAAGTGAATATTTGATGTGTGTGCTGGGAAATAAATTTAATTGAATTGGGAGAGGCCCAATCCAATTAAATTTTAGAGGGGGAGGAGGTGAGCATTTGTTTGCTACACCCCATTGCCACATCATATAGTTACACTTTGTGCATGTCCTTCATGCTTTACATGCTTCATGACACCTAAGCACTTAGTGGAGAATCTTGGACTTGATCTTGGATTAGTGGGCTGAACCATATATGAAATTCACTAATCATAATTAGTGAAATTTTGGCTCCACAAATTCAATTTCAAATTCAAGTGAAATTTGAATAGAAATTCAAATTTCTCTCCAATTTTGTGTGACACTTAGGCTATAAATAGAGGCTATGTGTGTGCATTTTTCCAACTTTGATCATTTGAGAATTACACTTCAAAGTTCAGACCTCATTTGAGGCACAAAATTTCGTGCCCCTTCTCTCCCTCTCCCTCCACTCATCTTCTCCTACCTTCAAGCTCTTATCCATGGCTTCCTATGGTGGTGAGCTTTTTCTTGACTCATCTTCTCCTTGAAGTGGCGTCTCCAATCATCTTTCTTCCTTCTCGATTCCATTGCCATGATCTTCAAGAAGCAAAGGACTCTATTGATGAAGAAGATCCAAGGCCTACAAGCTCAACTTGGAGCTATATCAATATCCCATATCAGTTATATTCATCCACTTGTCCATGGTAACCTCCATGTAGCAACCAGCAAATTGAATTTATTTACAGCAAATTAAATCAAACAAAACGTAACAATAAAGTTATATACCATGGATAATCCATCAACAAATAGGGACCGCTTTAATTCCCCAAATCTGTCTATGCCACCAACCAGGTTGATATACTCATCCGACCATTTTGTAAGTTCTTTAAGCAAATGGTTGCACACCAATGACCATGAATCTTCACTCATACCTAGTAAGGAAGCAATTGCACGATATCCATAATTACCATCAACTTTGACATCAACAATGTTTACAATGGAATCATGAATGTATGGATGAAATTGATCCAACATCGGCATGTTCCTTCTTTGAATTGGTGCTCAAATGATGATGCACTACGTTTGATTGAAGAATTACTATTTGCATAGAATGTAAAGCATCAACATACTCCCAGTAAGACAAATCACGCTTTGTTGATATGTTGTTTGGTCATCAGTTTCTTCTGAGCACCTTTTGTTTTCACCTTTTCTGGAGGAGCACACATAGAGTTTAGATCAGGGTAAGCAATTTCCTGAAGTTTACTCTTCAAAGTAACTTTGCAACAAACATCAAACTCTTCAAATTGCTTGGATATGGTTTCCATTTCTTTGGTTATGCTCACTTGGGGCTCAGATAACTCTTGGTTTGAAAAACTTAGCCTCCGCCAAAGCATATGGATTGCCTCAAGTGGTACGGTACCAAGAACATATTTAGATAGCTTACATGCACATGAAAGATCGTTAGTAGTTCTCATCACACATCCACAATGAGAAGAATTTTTAACAGAGAAAAGTGAAGAAGGAAAGTGCTACTTATAATAGAGGGGTATAATGAGCATTATAAAAATTTGCTGGGTCTACCAGCAAATCTGCAGGTGCCCGAAGCTAATCCCCTCACTAACCCATCGAATTTGTGCCCACTATCCATTACTTCTTATTTGATCCAATATCATTTATCCAAACCCACTTTGAAACCCAACTCGCTCTAGTATCAAAGAAAAAACCTAGCCTCTACACAATTACAACCCCTTCCCCTTCACCCCTTCTTTGTCCAACGTATTTCTTTCATCCCCATACTTTCTTCATGCAATCTCTGCCACTCACAGCTTGAGGCCAAGCAACCATCAAAGGGAGCCACTAAATACCATTTTGGGTTATAAAGAAGACTATGGGAAGAAACAACAAGGCATGGCCGCTGAAGAAGACCTCAAATGGAAAATGAAGGTGACGAAAAAAGTGATTCGAAGCTGCCACACACAAGATTTTCTTTAGTTAGCTATCACATTTGACTCAAGGAAGAGGAAGATACCAACAATTACAAGGAGCCATCGAAAGAGAGCAAGGGAGGACAATTTTCTTCCAGCAACGAAGGGGAAAGGTTCTTCAGAGAGTTTCTTCTTTCTCGGAAATCTTAAATTTAATATATAAATAAAAAAATAAAGTTTTTTCATAGTATTATGGTGGTGGTTCCTTTATTTTCAAACAATTTTTTGGCCGGGTTGCAACATCAATTTTTAAAGTAAATTAAAAATAGCCTCATAATTTTTTTAAAACAAAGCTTTTAATAAATCAAAACGAAACAAGTCTACAATAAAAAAAGTAAAAAAAAAAAAGGCAAAATAACAAAAAAAAATCGTGGATTAAAAAAGAATTCAAATTACAATAACAAAATAAAAGAGAAGTCGCACGGGTTTCACAACTTTCGTAGGAAAGATTAAAAAAATGGAAAATTATTAAGTCGTAGATGAGAGTATATGACTTCTATAAAATAAAATCTAATCACAATTAAAGTCTTATATGTGCCTTCGACATCAATCTCCAAAGTCATATTTCCCTTTTTGACTTACCCTTGACGGGTATTTATTCAAAATGCGCTCTCATTAGTCAATGTCCCGAAAAAAAATGCCCCTATTGGTAAAAAAAGAACCCCAAATACACCACTAGTAAATTCACATGTATATTTTTATTTGAATAGGCACCCAATTATCAACGACCTAGTTGTTGGTAAATTCGAGCTTAAATTTTAGGGCGAAAACATGCAAAATTTACTAATGTCTCTACCAAAAATTAAACAAAAACAAATTACATTATTTTTTTCTATTTCTGCATTAACTTCCTTTATGCTTAAAAATATTATACCGACAATCTTATATGTTAGACTAAAACCTGTTAGTGTTTGAAAATATTACACTAATATTTGTTTATATGTTACATTAACACTCTTATAAGAGATTTACTGTCATGGTTAAAAAATCTTAAAAGTTATCACCGTAATTTACTTAAAAAATAATAATACAACCTTCTGTATTTATTATAAGGTTTAAATTGAAAATATGACTTAGCTATTTGTATAATGTTTGATATGAAATATTACATGCATTAAATATTTTTAACCAAAATATCATTAACTAAAATTAGTCTTCAAATAACGTGATAGTGAAAAATATATAACTCATTGATGTTTGTTACATTTGTTAATATAGATAAATTTGGAAAAAAATTATTATTTAGAATAAATTTAATACTTTCAATTAAATTAATCAATTTTATTTAATTTAATGAATTAGTTAATTAAATATTATAATAAATACATAACCATTGGTAAATTCTATAGAATCCATAGTTTTGATCATTGTAGTAAAAATTGCGAGTTGAAGCTTAAGATCATATGTTTTTATGATCTTCACCCTCTCCGAGTCGATGTCTACTCGATCGCATTTTCGTCTGATCATGTTGGAGTGTCTTTCAAGATTGAAGCTTGCAGCGGTGCGTTGCTCATATGCGTATTCGTGTTTGGCTCTCCACGGATGGAGTTCGTGACCCGATATAATAACCCAAAAATATTGTGGCCTAAAAAAGGGATATGCCAGGTGCACCCAGCAATATTGTTGGTGCACCCAGCAATTTATTGAAAAGTCAATTTTGCCCTTCATTTAAAAAATTAAAAAGCTTTTTCTTTCCCTCTTTCGAAGCATTCTCTCTTTTCACTTCTCTCTTCCACGAAAGCTTTTTCACTTCTCTCTTCTGTGACGAGCTTCTTCTCCGTGAGGCTTCTCTGACAGCCCTTGGACCCATTTGCATTCGAGGTAGGTGGCCTTCTTCTTAGCTTTGGTTTTGTTATGTACTATATTTGTAGCATTTAGGGTAGGTTAGTGGAACCTTAGGGTAGAAGACGCCGGAAAAAATGGCGACAACTTGGTGACGGTGGCGCCTTCTGGAAGACCCGTTAGGGGTTCTTCCGGAACTTCCGGAAGAATTCTTCCGGAAGATTTCTGGAAAAAGGGTTCTTCCGGAAGTTGTGAAACGTCTTCCAGAAGTACTGGTCTTTCGGAAAGCTCCCAGAACACCTCTTCCGAAAAGTTTTCGGAAGAAGTAGTTCTTCCGGAAAGTTTCCGGAAGAAGTAGTTCTTCTGGAAGATTTTTTTTTGAAATATTATTTTTGTTAATTAAGTTGGTTATTTTTGTTAATTAAGTTGGTTATTTTTGTTAATTGTTTCAGTTTATTTTTTATATCATTTTAGTTGAGTATTTTACTAATTATTTAATTTTAAATTACTTATGTATTTTTTTTTATAAATGAAGTAGTTAATTTTTATAAATAAAGTTGCGTATGTTTGGGATTTTTTTTCTCATTTTTGTTTTATTGTTATATATAATTTGAGTTGTGTATGTTTACTAATTATATATTTTGAAATTAGTTGTGTTTTTTTGTCTATAAATAAACTTTTTTATTTTATTATAAATAAAGTTGTTTATTTTATTATAAATGAAGTATTTTTTTTATACATGAAGTTGTTTATTTTTTTTTAAAATTAAGTTGTGTATGTTTAATAATTAATTATTTGTATATTAGTTGTGGTTTTTTAGAAATGAAGTTTTTTTTTAAATTAAGTTGTGGATGTTTAGTAATTAATTATTTTTATATTAGTTGTATTTTTTTTATAAATGAAGTTGTTTATTTTTTTAAAAATTAAGTTGTGGATGTTTAGTAATTAATTATTTTTATATTAGTTTTGTTTTTTTAATAAATGAAGTTGTTTATTTTTTTTTAAAATTAAGTTGTGAATGTTTAGTAATTAATTATTTTTATATTAGTTATATTTTTTTTAGAATTGAAGTTTTTTTTTTAAATTAAGTTGTGGATGTTTAGTAATTAATTATTTTTATATTAGTTGTGTTTTTTTGTATAAATGAAGTTGTTTATTTTTTTAAAAAAATTAAGTTGTGGATGTTTACTAAATAATTGAGTTGTGTTTTTTTTATAAATGAATTTTTTTTAATTTTTTTTAAAATTAAGTTGTGGATGTTTACTAATTAATTTTTTTTACATTAGTTGTGGTTTTTTATAAATGAAGTTTTTTTTAAATTAAGTTGTGGATGTTTAGTAATTAATTATTTTTATATTAGTTGTGTTTTTTTTTATAAATGAAGTTGTTTATTTTTTTTTAAAAATAAGTTGTGGATGTTTACTAAATAATTTAGTTGTGTTTTTTTTTATAAATGAAGTTTTTTTATTTTTTTTTAAATTAAGTTGTGCATGTTTACTAATTAATTTTTTTTTACATTAGTTGTGTTTTTTTTATAAATGAAGTTGTTTAATTTTTTTTTTTAAAATTATGCTGTGTATGTTTTCAAATAATTTGATTTAAATTAGTTTTATTTGTTTATAAATAAAATTGCTTTATTTTTATAAAGAAAGTTGTATATATTTTGATCGAAAAAAATATGTGTTCGACATGATTTGCAGATCATGGCTAGAACACGAGATTTAGGTCGTGCCATAGGTAGACTTGTAGGCAGAGATAGACATGATGATCATGATGCAGCTGATGTTCCCGAGAGGCGTAGGCCTACTGCCTCAGCCCGTACGCAACGGGTTCAACAGATGATTGCAGAGGGACGTGATATGACTGAGGACGTTGCTGACATGACTGACGATGTCCCTGTGCTGGCTGCGGAGGCACCTGAGATGCATGCGGACGTAGAGGGTGCTGATGGTGCTGAGGGGTCAGATGCTGATGATGCTATTGAGGGATTCCCTGGTGGGCCACGTGACTCGTCAGTGCTGACATCATTTGCCGAGCATGTTGCACATGCTGCTTGGAGTGAACAGGTATTTTAATTTGTTAATTATTTATCATTGTTGATTTATTTGTTTGTCATTAATTTTTTTTAATACTTGTATAATTTGTACTTCAAATCAGGAACGTCCTGATTTGAAGTTAATGTCACATGGGAGGAAGGTGACACTGATTGGGAGGCTAGTGCCTGAGATTGAAGGCCTGGTGGCTGCCACAGGATTAAGTCCACTGATCGATTGTTCAGTTATTACTGGCGATCCTGGACTGATATCCGCATTCGTGGAGGGGTGGAACGGTGAGACCAGCACCTTCCACCTTCCGGTAGGAGATCTGACAATCACATTGGATGATGTGTCGTCACTCCTTCATTTGCCCATCACTGGCGCCTTGCACAGTTTCCATGCTCTTTCTACGGAGGAGGCTAGATTTTTGCTGACAGGGTTGCTCGAGGTGTCTGCCGAGGAGGCTAGAGCCGAGACAGCACTGACACGTGGGGCATATGTACGACTAGGATGGGTTCGAGACATTTATGAGACGAGATGTCAGGCCCGGCGGTGGATTGTCGTAGCTCGCGCTTATCTGCTGCACCTTGTCGGTTGCACTCTTTTTGCTAATAAGAGTGCAACATACGTGCATGTGGTTCACCTTGACGCTTTCTGAGACCTTGCTCAGAGTGGTGGTTATGCTTGGGGAGTTGCCACGCTGGTTTATATGCATGACCAGTTAGATGAGGCTTGTAGGACCACCACCCGACAGCTTGCGGGGTACTTCAGCTTATGATTTAATATGTTTTTGTTATGTTTACCTCATTTATTGTGTAGTGCTGGATCTATGAGCACTTCCCTAGTGTGCACCAATGCGTGACAGATGATACATACCAGGAGACGTCCCCACGTGCTTCCCGGTGGTTGACGTCGAAGGCGCACATGAAGAGAATCATAGGAGCACCTTACAGGGCACGTTGTGATGGTTTGACCGTCACAGATGTGTCCTGGTTGCCGTACACGGAACATCGGGGGGTTAGGGCCTTTCAGGAGTTTTCATCATTCCAGGGTCAGCTGAGATGGGGTCCTATGGTGGTCACAGCTCGACCGGAGAGGGTGGTACGCTAGTTTGGTTACATCCAGAGCATCCCTCCGCCGCCTGTTAGTGCTCGATTGTCACACGATGAGATAGATGACAGGTGGATGTAGTTTGCGGAGCACTTACTACCTGCGGGTCAGCTTTGTCTAGTGCCTGAGCAGGTATCTGCGGATTACATGAAGTGGTTTTTCCGCATATCTCACCCATTCATGATACCGACCTAGGCAGGTGACCAGCCGAGAGATGCACCAGCTGCAGACCCTGAGGACTACATACAGCCGCCCAGGTTCCAGTGGCATTTGACCCCCCTTCACATGTGGTAAGATTCTTTGCGCGTTTAATGTTTCATGAGTTGTTATTTATTTTAAATTTCATAATAAATGTTTTTAATGACTTTGACAGGATGATTACGACGGATATGAGGCGATTGCACAGAGGTTGGAGTGTGTGCTCAACCTTAGGATAGTCACTGCAGACACAGAGTTATATGACATTATGCAGGATTGTCTGACGATCGTGAGAAGGGGATCCAGTGCTGATGGAACTGTCAGGGCTCGTCAGAGACACTGCATGGACCATTGATCATTGTATTTATTTTTTGTGTTGTAGTTGACATGAATATTTGTAATTATTACAATTTTTTTGTTTAATATAGTTGACGTGTTTTGCACAGTTTATTATTTTATAATATAGTTTATTATTCCGATTGTGGTCCTTAAGCGAAGTTTGCGAGTGTTTTAAATTTATTTTTAAAAAAAGTGAACCTAAAATCATGAGTTTTGTTTGTAAGAATTACATAAAAAATAAATGTTTTAAAAATCATTGATAATTCATAATTATGTGTTAGTAAGATTTTTAAAGTAATTATAATATATAATAAATTATGATTCGATCATAATTTACACTATTAATATATAAGCTCGTACCAAAAACAAAATATTAAAAAAAAATTACATGACAATGAAATCGCCATATAAGATACTACAAAGATCACTTTAAAAAAAAATTCATGTTTAAGTACCCATTTTTGGGGTTTTTTTCCGTGGGTGTGCCAGTGCCGTGAGACAATGGAGTGCGGCCATTTCTCATGTTTGGACGTCAAAGAACCCAAAAATATTAGTCTCGTTCCCCGATTCTGTCAAATAACACCTAAAAACAAAGCCAGAAAATCCAAAAAAATAGGAAATGGGTCCTTTTTCTTATTCAAGTACCCATGTTTGGGATTTTTTTTCGTGGGTGTGCCAGTGCCGTGAGACAATGGAGGGTGGCCATTTCTCATGTTTGGACGTCAAAGAACTCAAAAAATTTAGTCTCGTTCCCCGGTTCCATCAAATAACACCTAAAAAAAAGCCAGAAAATCCAAAAAAAAAAATAGGAAATGGACCCTTTTTCATGTTCAAGTACCCATGTTTGGGATTTTTTTCCATGGGTGTGCCAGTGCCGTAAGACAATGGAGGGTGGCCATTTCTCATGTTTGGACGTCAAAGAACCCAAAAAAATTAGTCTCGTTCCCCGGTTCCATCAAATAACACCTAAAAACAAAACCAGAAAATCCAAAAAAATAGGAAATTGACCCTTTTTCATGTTCAAGTACCCATGTTTGGAATTTTTTTCCGTGGGTGTGCCAGTGCCGTGAGACAATAGAGGACGGCCATTTCTTATGTTTGGACGTCAAATAACCCAAAAAAATTAGTCCCGTACCCCGGTTTCGTCAAATAACACCTAAAAACAAAGCCAGAAAATCCTAAAAAATAGGAATCCGACCTTTCTAACAATTAATTTTTTGGACCATTGAAACAACACATTCAACTTTATTATGGGAATTAAACACGCCGTAAACAGATAAAGGTTACATCAACGAAAAAGTAAAAAAATAAACATCACATTCAGTTGTTTAGCGATGTCCCAGTGACCTCGTCTTCGATTTTCACAACATATTTAATAAATACAGCTAAAATTTCTATTGGTCCATATTTTTTCCAGTAGTTAGATTGTACTAACACCTTCAACAGTTCATCGTTGGTCCTCAACTCATTTATTTCATATTTTATAAGTGTATCTGAATACTCAAAGCGAGCTGGTTGGCGGAAAAACAATCGTCTTACCGTTTGTGATTCGTGAATTCCAAGAGGGGGAATCTCTTTAGGTGCAACTTGCTTTATTAAATTCTCCAGTTCATCGATGGTACATGTTGAAGGAATTTGAAATTTCTTATGATTTTTTCCTATGAACGCGCATCCAACAAATTTGTTCTGCGGTGGCATGTTCCATTTCCCGTTGTAATACAGGATCGCGTCATGAGTATGGGGCATAGTGCGTTCAAGTAAGTTTATTATTCCATCTGGTGTTCTTCCAACGGTGCATAATAACTCAATCGGACCAACACAAGAAAATTGATCATTACACATTAACATTGTGTTGACATCGTCATCATTTATCAATTTCATACACCGAAAGCGAATTTGGTTACCTGTATCGGTGAATGACTTCCGGTAGTGAATTTCATCCAAAAATTATTTGTCGGATAGCTGAAGGGTATTGTGTATTCTGGTTTTTAGGCTTGCAAAATCACAACTATTTGGTACTCGAATGAGCACCGGAGTTGAAGTTTGGAAGTAAACGCCAGTATCATTGTGAATAATTGATCCATTTGGAAAAATGAAAGCCAACCTTGAGTTGACAATCGTCCGACTGCTAGTTTCTCCTAAAAATGTCATACTTTGTGTATCAATTGGGAGACTATTTGAAAGCAAGTTAATGTGTGATTTATTAGCCGTGTCTGCCATATATATAGATGGTTGTGACCGAGCGATTGCTTAACTTTGTTCACAAAAAAATAGACACGCGTGAACATGTTTCGTGTTTATGTTTCCTTTAGAATGTGTAGTCAAGTCAGCCAATGTGTTGTCACGCTCAAACTTTAATACGCATGCATGTCATTATGTGTTGTCAATTATGACAATGATGTATGCTGCACGCGTAAATGATTTTTGTTGGACCAACAATTTTCTTGCTTAACCAAACGAGTACTTAATAATATTAATTGGTTAGTAATGGGTTACAACAAATTATATCGCATAATGAATACAATTACATAAACAATGCATGTTTAGTCTTCATTTAGGTCGACATAGTGTGTTTTGAATGACATCAAGCTTGTGTATTGGTTCATTCTACTAATATATGGAATTGTCCACTGCTTTGCCTGAGAATAACAATTGCTTGACCACAACAACACTGGAGGCGGTAAGGGACAATGGTCTTTCAAATAAACCTGTTGTACATGAACAAAGATTATATCATGCGGTGACCGTGTCAAATGAACCAGCGAAGTCATTGCATAATTGTTATACTAACTATATTCAATGTACCTGAACAAAATGATTTCCAAACACGTGACCGATACATATCATGCGGTGCCCAGAAGAATCAGGTGGTGGTTGACTTCTAAGAGGAAAAAATGTCATGCTTTGTTGTCGGGACAATGATATAAGGATTACGTTATACCGTGATGCAATCACATATCTCATCTCCGTTATATCCATCCACTTGTCCACACTAACCTGAATGAACCAAACATACACATGTAAGTAATTTAAAGATTGCTATTAAAAAAATTAACCTAAAAACATACCTTCGAAAACCCATCAACAAGTAGGGACAACTTTAATTGTTCAAATCTCTCTGTGCCACCAAAGAGGTTCATGTACTCATGCGACCACCTGCCAAGTTCTTTAATCAATTCATTATGCACTAACGGCCACAAATCTTCCCCCATACCTAATAAAGTGGCAATGGACCGATATCCACAGTTACCGTCTGCTTTCACATCCACAACGTCACGAATGAAACCTTGAATGAATGGCGCAAATTGATTCAACATCGGGATAATCCTTGTTGGCTGAGGCGGTTCAGAACATGATGCACTTCGTTTGACTGGAGAGTTGCTGCTTTGAACAGAATGAAAAGCATCAACATACTCCCAGTAAGACGGATCACGCTTTGTGGATCTTTGACTTCTTTTCATCGGTTTCTTCGGTGCACCTTTAGTGTTGACCTTTGACAGAGGAGGGCACATAGAATTATGATCAGGGTATGTAATTTCTCGAAGTTTACTCTTCAGAGTTACTTTGCCAGACACATCAAGTTCATCAAACCTTTTAGATATGATCTTTATCTCTTCCTTGATGCTGACTTCCGTCTCACATAACCCTTGGTCTGAAAAGAAAAGTCTCCTCCAGAAAAGATGGACTGACTCCAATGGGATGCTGCCAGCAATATACCTAGAAAGCTCACATGCACAAGGAAGACTGTGCGTGCTTCTCATCACACAACCACAAGAAGAGAGATTTTTGTCGAGATAACGTAGACGGTCAACCTCAGAAGCAATCTGATTTAAAGCGTCCCTTGAAACCATCCCAAGAAGCCTCTTGTATAAGGTTTTTTTATATACATGCCCAACCACATGCGTTCTGGTTTCAAAGGATGCTTTAATTTCGACTTGTTGCAGCGTGATCATGTTGTTCATGGCATCCCAAACACTACATAGGTCTCCAACGCTATTTTGTAGTACTCTTTTGAGAGCCCAATGAGCTGATTCAACCCCACATTTAAAATACACAACAAACATGAAAATATACAACAATTAAATACCATTTATTACTAATCCTTACTAACAAATAAAATCAGTTCTTAATACCTGTTTGTTGTTGTGTGGCCTAGGTGCATGACCTTATTCGTCCATGCTATAATCAATTTTTCCTTGTGGGGGATAATCCATGTGTCGTTAACATAGTCAATAAACATCGGCCAAGGCGAACAAACAACTTGAAACTTCTGAAGTGACTCATGGAACTGGTGTTCGGACGGACAATCAACCAAAGTACCCCAGTTATCCATTACATAGTCCCACACATTTTTTTCACCGTTTAAAGATTTACACTTCGCCTTCACATTCTTATCGATATGAAACCTGCACAACAAATTAGTAGACTCGGGGAACACAGTTTTCACTGCATTCATCAGTGCTAGGTCTCTGTCAGTGACAATAACAACAGGGAGGCGATCGTTCCAAAGCCCATACAATATTACTAACACGCTCAGCCTCCAGATATGCAAACCCAGCAGAGAATGTCATCGCCGTTGGTGTCACTCCAACAAAGTCAAGTAGTGGGAGTCTGTACCTGTTTGTTTTGTAGGTACTGTCTATAAAAAACATCAGATGACATGCATTTCATAACTTTACTGCATTTGGGTGACACCCAAACAGATCATGCACCACAACTTCATCCTTCAATGTATGCCAATGAATGTAATGATCACGCTCGAGAAGCTTCATCAGATGCTGCATTTTGGTATCAGCTCCTCTTATTGAAGAACGATGTGCACTTCTTGCATTGTAAATTTGCTTTATCGTGGTGCAACTATTGGCATTGTGTTCATTCAACGTTAGCAAGATGTTTTTTGGTTTCACCATCGACTTTGTCATATCAGCAATAATTTTCTTTTCTTCCTTAGTCAATCCCCGACGTATGGATGTCCAACTAAGGACTTGGCCAATTCATGATTGTGAATCCCACAGATCAACTTCACCATCCAACCTTCCCCTCCATGCATTGGTTTCCCACGAAGCCTGAAGGGACAACCACATTTCCTACTCCCAGTGTCTTTTCTAACGAATTCTTTATTCCTACACTTGTACGTACCACTCCTTTCACACCCAATTAAGACAAATGAACTTCTTCCTCTGCTACCAGTCTCTGTGTCAGACCTCATAATCACTGCAACAAATCCATTTTCATGGGCAACTGTTCGAGCCCATTGTAAAACATCATCTCGAGTACCGAATACCTACAACGCAACCCAAACATATTAATTTTTTATACAAAACATCAATTCAACCAAATGACTCAAATTATCTATGATTACCTGAGACGTATTAAAAGCATTTGAACAATCCGCATGTGGTTCATTCACCCCACATTCTTCTTCATTATCATAATCATAATCCATATAAACTTCTTGTGACATCGCATAGTCATACCTCCATTGATCTTCGTCCATCTTAAGGACATATGCATCATACACAAGTATATTCAAACTATTATATAATCACATCCACAAATTGACTACTTATTAACTAACAAACATACTAACAACTAATACAAATATATTCTAAATTTATAACTACATTATTTACTTAAATTAAACTTATCACTATAATAACAAACTAATAAAACATTTTTCTACTACAACAAAATACAATTAAGTTACCTAAATCATTTAATATTATACCAAATCATTATACCTAATTAAACCAATAATCCACAATATATATATATATATATATATATATATATATATATATATATATAAATTTTAAAACAAAAATAAAAAAATTAGTTAATAATGTAACATTCCGGTAACATTCCGGAAGTAGTGCTTCCGTAAGTTACTAAGGCTCATTCCGGAAGAAGTACTTCCGGAACTACTTCTTCCAGAATGGGCCATAGTTACTTCTGGAAGAAGTTCCGGAAGAAGTACTTCCGGAAATACAACATTCTCATTCCGGAACTTCTTCCTCCTGTACTTAAAATTTCTTCCGGATACAATTTTTTACTGTTTTTCTTCTCTAGAAACTAGTCAGAAAACGCAAAAAATACCCATAAATGCGTACTTCCGACGAAATAGGAAGAACAACGACTAACAAAACTTCAAATACAGAACACCTGCTTCACGGGGACCACCAAATCTTCAAATACTTCATGGGACCACCAAATCTTCAAAGCTACACAGCGTGGAAAGCAACAACAAGAAAAGGAAAGAAAGCAACGAAGGAAGAAGGCGCAGTAAGAAATGGAAGCGTGAAATGGAAGCCGTGAAGCAGTAAATTTAAAGAAAATTACACAGGGACAAAATCGTCATTACATATGCATTAAATATTATTTTATTTTTACTTATTATTATAAAATGAAAATTATTTTTTCTTGACATTGTTATAAAATAATAATCATTTTTTTATTATATATTAACTTTTGTAATACAAATTAAATGTTATCATAATAAATATTTTATATTTTTAATAAAAATATGAATTAATTAATTTTTATGGTTTAAATTATACTAAATTGTCACACAAATTAATATTTACATTTACATGCGCGTAAAAAAATTACAAATATTAGTCATAATTATGTTCACTAATTATTTATGTATAATAATATTAATTATTTTATAACTTAGTTTATTCATTAAAATTAAATTATTACTAAAAATATCATTTTTTTTAAAAAAACAAATTTCCAGAAGACCTTTCTTTCGGAAGTAGAAGGTTATCTTCCGGAAGAACCTTCTTCTAGAAACATTCCGGATGACGTTCTTCCGGAAAGTGATCCTGAGTTCTTCCGGAATCACAAAATCTTCTTCCGGAAAGTTTCCGGAAAAAGTGTCTTCCGAAAATGGTCTTCGCGGAAGGGCATTTTCGCCACTTCATTGTTTGCTGGGTGCCCCAGCAATAATGTTGGGTTCACGTAACAACTCCCCCTAAAAAATCCTAGCGGCCCATCACCCTTTCTGCTTCTTTTCTAATGCAAAATTGTTGGTCGCCCACTTCTTTTCCATCTAAAACAAAAACTTACCAGGCCCACTTTCGGGAACTTTATACTCAGCATTTTTTTAGAACACCCAACAACACATGTGAAAGGACTAAAATGATCCTTATATTTTTTTAAAATATAGATTGACAATCCGTATAATCAACACGGATCATCATTTCATATGAATTTTTTTAATAAAAAATAATTAAAAAATTAAAAAATATATTTTTTTTAAAAGAAAACAAACTCATATAGATTAATGATCCGTATGAGTCATACCGATTCTCAATCCATATGAGTTTTTTTAAAAAAATAATTTTAATTTTTTTTTATATTTTAACATATAAAAATTATCTTTTTTATATGTTAACAATAGTTTTAGCAATTTTATAAATATTGATTTGGTAATATTATTTAAAACATATTAAACAATCATCAAACTTTATTATATATCTTTAACAAAGCACGTGCACCACTGACGACAATAAACATACACTAACGAAAGGTAATAGAAGCAAGTTTCAGTTGAAGGGTGAGATTTTAGGAAAACAAAAAAGGCACCGTAGAAATGAAAAAAAAAAAATACTATTTATAACTCAAAATGCTATAAGGGCGGTTTTGACATTTTGGGAAAGGTGTACCAAAAACGTGCCCAAAGCAGGTCCCCTTTTTTTTCCATCTAAAACAAAAATTTATCAGGTCCTCTTTTCTTTTTAGAGTTTTAGCCTTCCTCTCATCTCTTTCAGCACTCCAAGCTTTTTATATTATGATCTATGTTACTTTTTATATGTGCGCGTGCGCATATATATATATATATATATATATATATATATATATATATATATATAATTACATATGCATATATATGGATTTCATAAATTTTACAAGATGTTACTAATCCGTATTATTATGATTCTCCGATTTACAATCCAGGCTAAAGCTGTCAGTGTTTTTTTTTTTACAGTAAAACCGTGGTTATTAATCTTTGAGCTCCAATTCCAATTCTTGTAATGGATTTATCGAGAAAATCCAATTTCAACCATAAGTTAAAATAATAAATTAATACAAAAAAATATTTATTTTCCCAAAAATCAAGACAATATAATTATCTTTTCCTTAAATATTATTTAATATAAATTAATAACACGTGCCATATGCTAATTAAAAGCCCTCGCATGTGTGCTAGTCTGAGAGAGAAAACTCCAGACTTTATATAGCTGACCTTTCATTCATTTATATCACACACAAATTTTCTTAGTTATATGCTCTGGCTCTCTCCATTAGGAAGCACCACATTCAATACTCACGAAAGAATCACAAAACAACTCAGGAGATGGCAAGTTCAGTTGTGGTTGCTAATGGGAACTTGAATCCAAATGATACAAGGGGAAAGACCATTACATGCAAAGGTACGTAACATCAAAATTGTACATTATTCAGATCTTATTCTCGAAAAGAATGCGCACCAAATTCTGACTATCATAACTCAATATTATTATTATTATTATTATTATCATCAATGTTCATCATCATGATGAAGCTGCCGTGGCATATGGTCCTGGAGAGCCCTTTGTGGTGGAACGTATCCTTGTCCATCCTCCTCAGAAAATCGAGGTTCGAATCAAGATCCTCTTCACCACAATCTGTCACACGGATCTCACGGCTTGGCAAGGCGAGGTATATATATATATATAAAATTATTTGAAAGATAAGAGATTAACTTACTCTTTTAATATCTCTAATTACCAATAAGTGAATTTTGATAGTCAACCATAACTTATGCAATATTTTTTTTTATGCTTCTTATTTTCCTTCTTTTATGGGGCACCAAAGAATGAGGCTCGACGTGCTTATCCTCGGATTTTTGGCCATGAAGCTTCCGGGTAGGACACACAAATATTGATAACTATGATAAATTATAACATTAATGATTTAGACCCTCTTTAGATGAGGAGATAAAATAAACTGAGAACCTTGGAGAAATTAAAAGAGAGTGAGAGAGAGTTTTTATAAAAGTTATCTGCATAAATTGATTATAATTTTTGTTAAAAAAAAAACTAAATTCATGCCACTTTTTTTCCTCATATAGAGAAGTTTATATAAATTGTAAATAAAAATATTATGTTTTAATTTATTACATGAAATTGAATTGAAGTGAGGACACTCGTGAATTGTGATTGTGTTTGTGGTTGCTATGAATTTTTAGGATTGTGGAGAGTGTGGGTGAAGGTGTAAGTGACATGAATGAAGGGGACTTGGTGGTGCCAATCTTCAATGGGGAATGTGGGGATTGCAAATATTGCAAGTGCGAGAAGACCAACAAGTGTGAGAGATTTGGGGTGGATGCTATGAAGAAGGTGATGGTTAGTGATGGTGCAACAAGGTTTTACACAATGGATGGAAAACCCATATTCCATTTCTTGAACACTTCAACTTTCACTGAGTACACAGTGGTGGATTCAGCATGCATCGTCAAGATTCACATTGATGGTAGTAATGGCGATCTCAACCGCAATATCAAAAGACTCACCTTACTCAGTTGTGGCGTATCTTCGGGTAAGAAACTTTGGTCAACCTCAATAATTTAGGATATCACGAGCTTAATATTATATGCATGCGCATATATGAAATATAATCGGGTGCATGCATCTACATGATTATTCAACTTTTATTTTAGTATTTTATTCATTTAGCTTTACAAATTATTGAGTTTTCTTCACCTAATTTAATTGTACTTTTAGAAGTATTTTAAGAAAATTTTCTGGGCAAAGTTTTTCTTTTGAGATTTAAATCAAAAAGTTTTACCTGATTAACCTAATCCATTGACCAGTAATCAATAATCATATATACAATAATTTCTGCACACACACCACCTACCTTAATGAATTGAGGACCAAAGACCACTACCCCGCGTGTATCACGAGATTTCATCTGGAATATGTTTTTTATTCATTGGGAAGGAGATTAAGAATATGCACTAACTTTTAGTCACCATAACAAACAATGATTTTTTTTATTACATTTTTTACATTTTTATGTACAAACCACATTTGTTACAAAGTAATTCAACCTACAAAACTGTTTACATATAACTTCAACTTTTTAAAAAAAAATTCTTTAACACATTATTATTAGTGTGTGATTAACTTTTTTTTCCTAAATAAAAAAGAAAGATCTTGAATGATAAATAGACTTACGATTTTATTTATTAAAAAGAACAATTGGGAAGCTAAACGGCACAGCACAGCAGAGTATAATAGCATAATCTATATTATCAGGCTCCATAGATCCGAGAGATTTTAAAAGATTTTTCTCAACAATAATATCAAATTACAAATCATGTTGTGCTAATTAATTAGCATGCCCCACCAACAAGCCACTTTTAATTACATTTAACTAATCATATGTTTTGCTGAGTATTAAATCGATGATGCATAATAATCATATTATGTGAACTATTGTGACGATAGTAAACGACGTGATGAAATGAGCAAGAGTTGTTTAGACCAAATTGATGAAGTGTGTCATGTGTAGGTGTTGGGGCTGCTTGGAATACCGCTGATGTGCATTTTGGTTCAACTGTAGCTGTCTTTGGTTTAGGTGTTGTGGGTCTCGCTGTAAGTGAAATCTTTCATTATTATTGGCCACCATTTCAGAAAGTAATTTTTTAAATTAAACGTGATTTTGGAGCAATTACAACGCATTGTTTTAATTGGTGCAGCGGCAATTAAGCATCGGTGCCTATGTAGTGGTATATATATATATATATATATATATGCGACCTGAAAGTGAGACGTTTTTTTACATAGAATGAAGAAATGGCAATGTGTGCAACCTAAAATTGATGGCTAAATGTCACAAGTAAACACATGTTGAGTTTGACGACCTGAAATTGATTTTGGAGTAGTTAAATTAATTTTTATGTACTTTATGTATCATTTAGGGTCTTTATAGTGTTATAAGATTATCTTTATTTATTCTTAAAGTTTTACCTAAGCTTTTAAAGGTGAATAGAGTTTCTTGAATTGAATTATCATAAAAGAGATGAAAGTAATCTGAGCATTAAATTATAAATTATATACAACAAAAGAAACTTACTTAAGAGAAAGGACTAATTAAGAATAAAAGAATTATATCTAGAAGATAAATTAGTAAGACCCTAAATAATTATTTTGAATCTTAGATATTTGTCTTCTAGTTCTTTTATTATTAATTAATCCTTTTTCTTATATAATTTTCTTTTGTTATATTTCGTTTAGTATTTGCTTACTTTCACCTTCATATAATTAGTTCATTCTCTTTCTTAGTATATTAGATGTCATTATAGAAATTTCACAGACAAGACCTAAAAAGAAAGCTGAACTTCACATATTTCAACATGTTTAATTTCAAGGCACGGGATAAAAAATATAAGCAAAGCAATTATTAGAATCCTATTTCTTAAAGAAGTAGTTGTTTCTATCCTCTATATATCCCATTAGTCGTTGAACTCCATTAACAGACCTAATTTAAGGCATACTTTTTTGTTTTTTTTTTTTTAAAAAGCTAAGATGAACTAATTTAAGTCATACTTTAAAAGTCAATTTTTATTTGCTCCAAATTACATAGTTCAAGACTTACTAGAATTTGTCTTTGTTTTATACCAATTCCTTACCATGCACAATTGTGATTACTTAGTAACTATTCGCCATATGAATAAATTCTTATCTAATTTGGAGAGTACAAACAGAAGAGGATATTGTAAATAGCAAGCCAATTTTCGAGCAATTTATGAATTATTCACTCTTGCACACAATTTCAATAACAAAGAATCTCAATCAATTTTTATAATTCAAGGGCCACCAATTCACTAAAATATCAACAGTTTAGCCAATCACCAATCAACAATACTAACACACATTGGTTTAATTAGCATATACACATACATGATGAGTTTAGAACATGCTAAGCAAGGATTGACAAGGACTCAACGTATCAACACATTGAGTTACTTTCCAATGACAATAACACATTGAGTTAAGAAACCCTAAATTTTTGTACCTTCAACAGCAATGACAAGTTGAACTAGCAGCAACAACAACAGAAAGTAGGGTTCCAACAGTAGAGAACATGATTATCAAACTCTTGAGTTAACTCGCTAACTTTTACGAGTTCACTTACTCTCTGTAAGTTGACTCTTGAGTAAACTCGTTTTTTAGAAGACTCTATAAACTCTAAGTAAACTCAGTAGACTCTCGAGTTGACCATCGAGTCAACAAGTTAACAAGTTAAAAAAATTAGACCAAAATATAAGTCATCTTGGGTTGTTTCTGTCTGTTTAGTGTTTGAACATACCTTCATTTAGTATGTTATTCTAAAATACAAAAATGTCACCTTTAATAACATCAAACCCTTGTTCTCTAATAATATCAAACCCTCAATGAGAATGATTTATCACTACTATAACATCTGCAGGTTATTATCTAGTAGTGATGCATTACTAGACTTGATTATTTACGTATTGTGAAATTTATGATTTATTATTTTTCTTTAATATATTATTGAAATGTTTAATTGATATGTTATTTATAGATATTTTGTTATTATTATTATATAAAGTGAACTCTTACGAGTCTACGAGTTGAGTCTATGAGTCAGGTTTATGAAATTCTCACGAGTCTACATAAACTCTTGAGTTTGATAATCTTGATAGAGACTACTTTCTTTACAAATGGAGAAGAGTGGTTTTGCTCAAAAAAAGGGGGGGGGGGAACTAGTAAGAAAAGCAAAGAAGAATGAAAACGTACCAACAATGATGACACAACCAATAACATTAACAATGGCGGGTGCAATGTGGTACTTAGTGGTGGTGGCCGGTGGCGGCGCAACATGGTGTGTAGTGGTGGCACAATGTGGTGGTAGAAAGGAGATGTGGTAAGTGGTGACAGTGGTGACACAATACAAGGAATAGAAGGCTAGGATTTGAAGAATAATGATTAGGATGAGAGTGAAAGGGAGTTGCAATTTGTATGTGTAGAAAACCATTCTACTTCAATTTTTATTTGAATCGAATTAGAATCTCCTTTTTACATTGGTTAAAATAAAAACGATTGTAAAATGGGTTATTCTACATCATTTAATTAATAAATAATGTAAAATATTTTTATTTAATTTAAAAAATATCATTGTGTTTTCTATTACATTGATTATTATATAATTGACGCAGAATCATGTCAAAGAGGATATTTTTTGTAATAATGTTTGCAAAGAAAACTAATAAATCAATTTTTTTACTTCAACTTTTATGCCTTTTTAAGCTTTTCTTTATTTTTAAGATTAAAATGATCTTAGTTATGATTAAAATATATTCAAATATTTTTTAATTTGTATTATATTTTTTTTAGTAATCAAAGTTGTTGACTTTTCAATAAAATTTAAGATATTTTATAAGTTCTAGCCCTTTAAATTAATTATGTAACTAATTTTAAGTTTAAGATTTAATCACACTTAAAAATTGTTCACTCATCTTGAGGATGTATTCAAATATATGAATTATCATATATCATTTTATCTTTTCTTTTGCTCACCCAAACTGTAAATCCCTGCATCTTAAATTGGCACAGGTAGCAGAAGGGGCACGAGCCAGAGGTGCATCCAGAATTATAGGCGTAGATATCAACTCAGACAAATTCATCAAAGGTAATTTTCTCTTTCATGTACCTCTGATTCCTCTGTGTTCTCTTTTATTCTTCTATACTCTTTTTTTGAAAATCATAAATGTTAAAACCTATAAAGCTTTACATGAACTTTGTTTTTTTAATATAACTATGTTATAATGTAAAATGCTAATGTCATATGTGAAACATTTATATGTCCACTCAAGCCCGAGAAATGGGTATCACCGACTTCATAAATCCAAAGGATGATGAGAGACCAGTATATGAGGTTGGAATTCTCTATTCATCTCGTTTCGTAAAAGAAAATACCATCTTTATATGCATGAATTTTCACTAGGAAAATGGTAAACATTTTTTTTGCAGATAATTGGGGAAATGACTGGTGGGGGCGTGCACTATAGTTTTGAATGTGCTGGAAATTTGAACGTTCTAAGGGATGCCTTCTTGTCTGCTCATGAGGTACATATACTCATGTTGCTGCTTTTTTGGTTCAATGTTACAATATGTTGCCAAGATTTTAAATTGTAATTGTTGTCACAATTGAAGTCTCAACACTCTATACTCCTTAATATTGCGAAAAATTGCAAAAATGTGATTAATGTAGTTGCAATAATAATTGAAAAACAAAAAACAAAAACCTTTTCATTGGAGTCACAATTACTGTTGCAAACCATATTTTAAAATCTTGATGTCACGCAAATCGCAATATTTATTCACAAATATTGCTTCTCTTCTCTCCCCTAAGTAAAATAATATGGATAATATGTTTTTATCAAGACTTCTAGAGGGAAAGGCTACGTTGTTTTAGCAAGTTATAATTTTGATATTCTTATGATGATGCAGGGTTGGGGATTGACTGTGCTAGTAGGGATTCATCTATCACCAAAAATGCTTCCCATCCACCCAATGGAGTTGTTCCATGGTCGCAGAATAGTAGGATCAAATTTCGGAGGCATCAAAGGGAAGACTCAATTGCCACATTTTGCCAAAGAATGCATGAATGGAGTAACCACTACCATTCCCTCTGAATTTACATGTGTTCTTTTCAAAAAATGAATATCTTATATATCATTCTTTAAAATTGAATAAAATTTAAAAAAAAATAAAATAAAATTTTATGATTTCATTTATACCTTTGAGTTTAATTAAAATATATTGACAGTATAATTTTCTTAAACTAATCAATAAATTCTACATTGTTATATTATTGTAAATAATTGATTTTTTATGACAATTATTTTGAAAATCATACTTAAGATACTATCTTATTAGTTTTTTTTTTATCAGTGTTAATTAGTAGTATTATTAGCTTTTGTTAATGGGGATTCAAACTCATGACTTCTCCCTTCACTGTTAGGTTAATCTTATATTTCCAATACTATTTTATTAGTTGACAATTTAATTATCTTTAAATAAATAATATATCAAAATCAAACTCTTGTTAGAGATTATTCATATCCCATAAGTTATATTTTGAGGTTTAGTTAAGCTCAAATCCAACTTTTAAAATGATGTTAGAATGAATCTTATTGCTGTTGTTGGGCTTATATATCATATCACCTATGAATGTTCAATTTTGCAATCTTTTATGTTTGAGAATGTTGTCCATGACATTGCGAAACTGACTTCAATTTTTTGTAAGAATGCCGAAACGAACCTGACTATCTACCTTCTTTTTATGTTATCTCTCTTCTGCAATAACCTATGGGACAATATCAGTTGATAAATGCACATGTACAATGACTGCACTGCATCCAAAATTTTCTTGAATTATTGTTCCAATAATTGAAGCCAATGAATTGGTTAATCAATTAATGCTCTTTTCTCGTGACCTGAATTTAGGTGGTGAAGTTAGATGATTTTATCACTCACGAGCTTCCTTTCAAGGAGATAAACCAGGCCTTCGATCTTTTGACCACTGGAAAGTCACTGAGATGTCTTCTACACTTCTGAAAATTGTGCCCTTTTGAAGATGTGAAAATGGTCATCGGTGGTGTCACCATTTGTCTGATAATCTTTCCGAGTTCTTCAACACGAGTGTATCAAAAAACGACAGGGTATTTTACTGAAATGAAAATATAGGCATATTAATGTCTTAAGCTTTTGGACGAAAAAATATATCTTGTTCACACTTGTGATCTGATCATTTGGCTATTGAATATTTAGAGGTGATGACTAGTGTGAGTTGGATTTTGATTTCCTCTTGTGACATTTCTATCTAGTGAAATTATAACCCTTACTTAAAAACTGTAGAAAATTTAAATAATAGAAAAAGGAACATGAAATTTTGATGGTGAGAATTTTCACATGAGAGAATCCAAATGAAAATCTCAATTGAGAGAATTCACTCTCGCTTTTGGTCTTAGTTCATGTTTGTGTTGTGGTGCTACATTGTGGACACCACACCCATATATCTAAGTATTGTAACTCTCCTTTCTTCTGAGTTTCCTTTTGGTCTTAGTTCATGTTTGTGTTGTGGTGCTACATTGTGGACACCACACCCATATATCTAAGTATTGTAACTCTCCTTTCTTCTGAGTTTCCTTAAACGCCAAGATTGAGTATAAAGCTAGAAGAACTTTTGAGAGCTTTTCTATTAAAAAAAGCTCTATATTTGCAGGAGAAAAACTCAAAATTTATTATAGCTTATATCAAAATAGGTGGCAATCAACTATATAGCTTGAAAGAGAGAAGAAGTTTCACTTGGGTTTTTGGCTTTTGCAATGTAGACCCATAAACATTTTTACTTTGTGTGATATAATAATATATTCAGAATCAGTTGGTTGTGAGAGTTTAATTCTGTTTTGGCTTTGTATATAAGAGAGAGTAACAAAATTTTAAAATTCTGTTATAAGTGCTAGCCTAAGAGTGAAGGGTTGTTACTTTGTTTTGCTTGTATAAAAGGGCAATCATACATCTTAATAAAGGGTTGTTTTTCATTCTATCATTTTCAGTCTCTAGTGCTATTCCTAGTAGGTGTGCAATTCTGTGCAATTCTGTGCTTAGAAAACAGTGAGTGATACACGAGTGAATATGTGAGGGAGTGAATTGCATCTCTTGCAATTGAGTGAGGAACAGTGTGTGTTCCAACAATTGGTATCTAGAGCATTGGTTTCAATAGAAGGGGCAAGAATCGCTAAAGAAAGGTTCTTGGAGGCGTTCTTGAAGGAGTTCTTTGATGGCTGCAGTTCAATTCCTGCAAATCTACCAGTTCTCACAGGAAAGAACTATGAAAATTGGAAGATTCAGATCAGGGTGGTGATGCGATTCCAAGGGGTTTGGGAGTTCGTAGAAGAAGGTTATATACCTGTGGGAGAGAGAGCAACAGAGGAACAAAAGGTTGCTGATAGAGAAAAAGAAAAGAAAGATTGCAAGGGACTTTTCATTTTGCACCAAAGTGTAGATGCTGCTAACTTTGAAAAGATAGCAATGGCTCAAACCTCCAAAGAAGCATGGGACATTCTGCAGAAATCTCATGATGGAGCCACAAAAACCAAGAAGATCAAGCTGCAAACTTTGAGGAGACAATATGAACTACTACAAATGGAAAAGAATGAATCAGTTGCTGAGTACATCACAAAAGTGCAGACAATGGTGAATTCAATGAAGGGCTATGGAGAAAAGATAACTGTGCAATCAGTTGTAGAGAAGGTGCTTAGAACCATGCCACCCAAGTTTGACCATATTGTGGTAGCCATCGAGGAATCCAAAAATCTTGAAGAGCTTAGCATAGAGGAATTGCAGGGATCTTTGGAATCTCATGAACAGAGAATGAATGAAAGGATAAATGAGAAGAAAAGTGAACAAGCCTTGCAAGCACGGTCTAATCCAAAGAAGCATGGTGATAGATGGAAGAAAGAGAAAACTGAAGGGAAGAGCAATAAATGGAGGGGAAATCAGAACAGTGATAAAGACCACAAGAAAGGAGGGGGATCCAATTCCCAAAACTCTTCAAATAGAAAGAAGTTTGACAAAAGAAGTATTCAATGCTTTAACTGTCAAAAGTTTGGGCATTTTGCTGATGAGTGTTACAGCAAACCCAATAACAAAAGAGAACCTAAAGGTGATGATGCAAAATTGGCTCAGGAAGAAGATGATGACACTGAACAGGTACTGCTAATGGTAACTACTCAAATTGAAGGGGCAAGTGATAATTATTGGTACCTAGACACAGGTTGCTCCACTCATATGACAGGAAGAAGAGAGTGGTTTCTCAACCTTGATCAATTTGTGAAGAGCCAAGTCAAATTTGCTGATGATAGAATCTTGACTGCTGAAGGAATTGGGAAGGTCCTTATCAAAACAAAGGATGGAGGTCAGTCTTGCATCACTGATGTACTCTTTGTACCAGGTATGAAAAGTAATCTACTCAGCTTAGGTCAATTATTAGAAAAGGGCTTTATGACTAAGCTTGAAAACAAGATGTTGAGAGTGTTTGACAGAAATCACAAGCTCATTTTGAAGTCCCCTCTTTCAAAAAATAGAACATTCAAAATTGAGATTGATGTGATAGAACAGAAGTGTTTTACTACTACAGTAAACAGTGAAGAGTGGTTATGGCATTACAGATTTGACCATTTAAATTTTAGAGATATGATTAAGCTAAACTCAAGAGAAATGGTGCTGGGTTTGCCTCAGATCAAGCCTCCTAGTGAAGTATGTGATGGTTGTTTACAGTGTAAGCAATCAAGAAGCACTTTCAAACAAAATGTACCAATCAGGGCAAAAGAGAAACTTGAGGTGATTTACTCTGATGTGTGTGGCCCTATGCAAACTGAATCTCTGGGTGGAAACAGATACTTCATATCCTTTATTGATGAATTGACTAGGAAAGTATGGGTTTACCTAATAAGAAGGAAGAATGATGTCTTTGAAGTCTTTGAGAAGTTCAAAAATATGGTAGAAAAGCAAAGTGGCTCATTGATCAAGATATTGAGAACAGATGGTGGTGGTGAATATGTTTCTACAGAATTTCAAGAATTTTGTGATCAAGAAGGCATAATTCATGAAGTGACTCCTCCCTACACACCTCAACATAATGGAGCTGCAGAAAGAAAAAACAGAACCATAATGAATATGGTAAGGAGCATGTTGAAAGGCAAGAGTCTGCCCAAGTACTTGTGGGGAGAGGCAGTGTCTACAGCTGTCTTCATCTTGAATAGGAGCCCTTCAAAGAGACTGGAAGGAATAACACCTGAAGAAGCTTGGAGTGGTGCTAAACCAAATGTGAGCCGTTTCAAAATCTTTGGATCACTTTGTTTTAGGCATATCCCAGATCAGTTAAGAAGGAAGCTAGATGATAAAGGTGAACAAATGATCTTACTCGGATATCACTCAACTGGAGGCTATAAGCTGTTTGATCCAAAGAGTAAGCAGATAATAATCAGTAGGGATGTGGTATTTGATGAATCTAGAAGCTGGAATTGGGAGCAGAATACTGAAATGAAAGGACCTTCAATAATGATAAGGTCAGAAGAGGAAGAAACAAGTGAAGGGAATGGTAATACCACTCAAAGAGAAGTGAGACCCCAGAGAAATGCACCCAAACCAACTAGATTTCAAGGTTTTGAGATGTTGTCTGATGCTGATGTAAGTGCAGATGGGAATCTTGTACATTTTGCTCTGTTTTCTGAAGCAGAACCAATAAACTTTGAAGATGCTATGACTGATCAGAGGTGGGTTGAAGCTATGACAGAAGAGCTTAAATCTATTGAGAAAAATCAAGTGTGGGAGCTGGTATCTCAACCAAAATCGAAGAAGCCCATTGATGTGAAGTGGATCTATAAGATTAAGACAAATCTAGAAGGCAAGGTGGTCAAGTATAAAGCTAGACTTGTGGCTAGAGGATTTTTACAGAAAGCTGGGATTGACTACAGAGAGGTGTTTGCACCAGTTGCTAGAATTGAGACTATTAGAACAGTAGTGGCAATTGCTAGCCTAAAGAATTGGACAATGCACCAACTAGATGTGAAGTGTGCTTTCTTAAATGGTCCTCTTGATGAGGAGGTCTATGTGACTCAGCCACCTGGATTCTCTATAGCTGGCAAAGAGTCAAAGGTTCTCAGGTTGAGAAAAGCTCTTTATGGACTTAAGCAAGCCCCAAGAGCTTGGAACAAGAAAATTGACAATTTTATGATGAAAATTGGCTTTGATAAGTGTAGCTGTGAGTTTGGAGTCTATGTAAGATCCAAATCAGTAGGTAATATCATTATTATATGCCTCTATGTGGATGATTTGTTGATCACTGGTGGTAATGAAAGTGAGATAGCAGAACTGAAAAGGGAATTGATGAGTGAGTTTGAAATGACTGATATGGGGTTCTATCCTATTTCCTTGGATTTGAATTCAAGAAGACTGAGAGAGGTATTTTGATGCACCAGAGAAAGTATGCAACAGAAATATTGAAGAGATTCAACATGGTTGAATGTAATTCAGCAGCAACACCAACAGAGGCAAGTCTTGTACTTGAAAATGAGGGCAAGGAAGACAAAGTCGATGCAACTGAGTTCAAACAGATTGTTGGTTCTCTCAGGTACTTGTGTCATTCAAGACCTGATTTGGAATTTGCTGTTGGACTGGTAAGTAGATATACGAAAGGACCCAGAATTCCTCATCTCCTAGCTGCCAAGAGGATTCTAAGGTTCATAAAAGGGACCATCAATGCTAAAATTTTATTTCCAAATAAAGACAATAGCAACTCAGAGGAATTGATGGGATATACTGATGCAGATTGGGGGAGGAGACAGAGATGACAGAAAGAGTACTACAGGTTACATATTCATGTATGGTGCAGCACCAATATCATGGTGTTCTAAGAAGCAATCCATAGTGGCTCTATCAACATGTGAAGTTGAGTATGTTGCAGCTACAATGAGTGCTTGTCAAGCTGTCTGGTTGGACACATTACTACAGGAATTAAAAATCAAGGAGAGTGATGGAGTGAAGCTTTTTGTGGATAATAAGTCAGCTATAAGCCTGTCAAAGAATCCAACCTCTCATGGTAGAAGCAAACACATAGAAACAAGGTTTCACTATCTTAGGGATCAAGTGAACAAAGAGAAATTGAAAGTGGAGTACTACTGCACATTTGATCAACTTGCTGATATTTTAACCAAACCCCTCAAAGGGGAGAGGTTTAAAATGTTAAGGGACAGAATTGGCTTGATGGACTTAGGAGATCAGAATTAAGGGAGGGTGTGAGAGTTTAATTCTGTTTTGGCTTTGTTTATAAGAGAGAGTAACAGAATTTTAAAATTCTGTTATAAGTGCTAGCCTAAGAGTGAAGGGTTGTTACTTTGTTTTGCTTGTATAAAAGGGCAATCATACATCTTAATAAAGGGTTGTTTTTCATTCTATCATTTTCAGTCTCTAGTGCTATTCCTAGTAGGTGTGCAATTCTGTGCAATTCTGTGCTTAGAAAACAGTGAGTGATACACAAGTGAATATGTGAGGGAGTGAATTGCATCTCTTGCAATTGAGTGAGGAACAATGTGTGTTCCAACATTGGTAAGATATCACCATTTGTTGCTTTAGCATAACATACTTCAGATAGCAAAGAAGTGTATTTCTAATTGACAAATTGATGAGAAGTTTTATAAATTACAATTTTTATACTTAATAGTTTTTTAGGTACACAAGTGAAGATGAAAATATATATTATATTTACAATTATAATTAAATTTGAAAATTTAGAAACGTTAAAAGGCTGAAAAATAATTAGGGTATCCAAAAAAACTATTAGTTATTAAATAATGACAAAAATATAAAAAGCGAAGTAGACTTCATTTGAAATTTAGGTCAATGTTAGAATCCAATTGCAATGTATGAGACTTGAGTCCTATATTAAAAATATGGATTCTGATGTAAAATTTATAAAAGCCTTGGACTCTCCACTTCATTTGAAATTTATGTCAATGTTAAAATCCAATTGCAAGGCATGAGACTTGAGTCCCATATTGAAAACACAGGTGTAGAATTTATAAAGCCTTGTACTCCAACTAAAACAATTAGCTTCTGTGATGTGATTCTCTCAAGATTCTTATTAATTGATATCAGAACCTTCCATCATGTCTCTCAGTTACAAACGAACCACATGAGTGGTCATGCTGGCTTTGCAATGTTTCACTTGGAACTAGTCAAAGGGGCTAGTGCACAACGAGTATGGGACTTGAATCCCACATTGAAAATATGAAATTTTAACGTGAGATTTATAAGGTATTGGGCAATCCAACTACAACTGAGACCGAAAGAATCAGACAGCATCTCATCTCTGTATGAGAATGTTGGCTTCCATACACATTTCATTTTTTCTCATAATATCTCTGTTATATCACCCAGCTTATTTCACTCACATTTCTGTCGTTTTCTTATCTCTATTACATTGAACGAATTGTAAAAAACTTATGTATGGGTATATTAATCCTATTTAGATAGTACCATTACCATGTATTCAAAAGTAAAAGGTTATATGTGCATATGGTCAGTGTGATTGGTACATGGCATTGTGCTATGCTAGAATTGCTCTATTCATATGCGGAATGTCATCAACACATTCTTTTCAACATATTATCCTAGGGTGAATTTGATATGAGTCACACTACATAGAAAATGGACCGAAGTTATTCAGTGAGACTCAGCATAAAAGTCATCCTACAATAGTGTGTTGGAAAAGTTTGTCAGAAAGTATCTTCTTTGACATCTCTGTTTATATTGCCATTCAGTTTGGCAAAATCCCTACAAAAAATTACTGCTAAAATACATTCAACAAAAGAATATGGTATTACAGTAACTAGCACATTGTGTCCTGCAAAATTTAGAGCCCCAAGATACCAAATATTGGCTGCTGGTATATACTCATAACTGCTGACAGTGGCTATCTATAAAGCAATTCCAGCTAATACTGGATAGAACTGCTGAAGCATTAGTTCCACAAAATTCCAGGGGGGAAAGAATGGGTAAAACAACATGAATCTTAGGTTCACTGTCATTGACTATTATTGGGGTTTCTTTTGTTTGTTGCGGTTTTCCTCAGTAATTGTTTGAAATTCTTTCTCACTAGCGGCAATTAGACGTTCGACAATGTCATATGTAGTAAGCATGATACTGTAGAGATAAACAAGGACTGAATCAAGTTACAAATCATAATCAACTTCAAATTAAAATAAATGACCGTGATGAGCTATATTTATTATATCTGTGTATGTTTAGTGGCATGGAGGCAGTAGCAATCTCAAATAAACACACTAATTTTAATGGAATTTATGATCTCCAGCAAAAATACTGAATGTCACAAGAAAGAAAATAAGAATCAACAAAGTGTAGTTTCGCTAGGCACAGTGCAAAGATTGAAAACTTAATAACTAGAAATAGAAGATCACAAGTACCTGCTGTTTGGTAAATTTTTCAAAGCGTAGGGCACAAATCCCCGATACAAGCCAATAATTCCATCCCCTACCACAATACCTGCATCAATAAAATAATTAATTTGGAAATAGTGCATAACTATTGAAACAATAAAGCTTAAAGAATCCACATCTTTTACATAAATTCCTATAAATCAAACCACCACAGACTTGGGAGTATAAAATTCAAGTTTTTTCATTTTTAGGCAAATTGCTCAAACTAGGTCCCTTTTAGAAACTAATTCCCAAAAGGGGGCTGTTTTAAAACTTTTTTCAGGGGGGGTCTGTTTCTGAAGGGGACTCGCCAGTGGAGTTGGCGAGTTGCTGTCCACGTGGCGGGTCCCGCCACTCGTACTGGCGAAATGCTTTTTTACGGAAATTTTTTTTTAAACTTCAAACGGGTATAACTTTTGATAGGAATGTCCGTTTGAGGCCCATAATATGTCAAAATGCTCGAAATTGAATGAAGAATCCCTTGGAAAATTCCCGAAATCATTTTCCCAAAAAATGCCTCTAAGTAGCTCAAAAATAGGATTTAAGATTAAAAAAATGGGTGGTTGAATCTTAGAGGAATTGTTTGGGAAAATGAGTTGACCAAATTCCCTTTGGGAATTTGCCAAGGGATTCTTCATTCAATTTCGAGCATTTTGACATATTATGGGCCTCAAATGGACATTCCTATCAAAAGTTATACCCGTTTGAAGTTAAAAAAAAATTTTCCGTAAAAAAACATTTCGTGAGTACGAGTGGCGGGACCCGCCACGTGGATAGCAACTCGCCAACTCCACTGGCGAGTCCCCTTCAAAAACAGACTCCCCTGGAAAAAGTTTCAAAACAGCCCCCTTTTGGGAATTAGTTTCTAAAAGGGACCTAGTTTGAGCAATTTGCCTCATTTTTACTTTTTGCCACATCATTGACCAATCACCCATCAGAAAAAGATTAACAACTTGATTGAAACCACTATGTTTGCATTCCTAACCTGAAATGGCATCTAAGACTGTCTTATAAGGCGCAGCCTTCAATTGCATCTGTCTTCGCACTGTATCCAGATGATAGCATGTAAGTGTGGCAAGTGATGCAAAAAACACAGCAGTGAGTAGAGATGTTTCAGGTCTCTTTTGATATTTCTCTGGCAACGACTTCTTTAATCTATTATCCATAGAAGGTTATCAATGTCTGTCCAATATCCAATGTTCTTATATGATAAAAGATTACTAATGAACTCACAAATCAAAAACACAAAAGTTCACTGCAATATATGGAGCTATTCCAATCAGAGAAGGCCCAAGGCCATAGTAGAAAGATGCAAATCCTTCCTCTCTTAGCATGCTCAAGGCAACCTAGAAAAGCCATAACATGGTTCATTAGCAGATGAAGATCTAGTGAAAAAACCTAAAAACGTCAATTTATATACCTCTGACATTGTTCGATAACCAGGTTCAACAGCTAATCGTAATCACAGGACATCTAATGGGTAAGTTATCTACATAGACATATACAAAGTTAGACACATATATTGAAATTTAGATGAGACATTAAAAGGATTAATATACAAACAAGAAATTGCCCATAATTGTTAAACAAAAGGTTTAATCCCCTGCAATGAAACAGAATAACATCATGAAAGCAACTGCAAGTTATACAAGGCTGGGCGTCATAATGAATTACTTACAAAAGTTGATATCATGCCAGCAAAAGTACCTGCTGCAAGTCTTCCCACAACAGAGAGCTCACCATCCTTTCCCTTGAATATTTTCTATAAATCCAAAAGTATAACTTAGACATGAACATGCAATCTTGGGGAAAAGAAATTCACGAAAGATAGTTTAACAGCCAACCTTGTAAATTTCATATGCAAAAAGCTGGACAACACTATAAGGTATAACCCGAATCAACTGCAACATTAAAAGTGGAAACAGTAAAACAAATGAAAAGACTAGTCAACATAATAAGGAGATATACATACAGAAATACCAATTACCAATAAATCCATTCCTGATTATAAAGACCTGGGGGAGGTTGCCCTTCCAATAACCTTTGATGCCTTCTTCCTTCCCTATTACAGTTATGGCCTGTAAGTCATGTCAACATAAGCTCCAAGAAAAAATTCATAGCCAATGTCCTGATCATTCACCAGAGAGCCCAGTGCATCTAATATGGTCATAAACATGATCACCAAGCAAAGAAATTGGAGAGGCTGTTAAACTATGCATTTAGTATGAGATATATAAATTCTTAATCAGAGAAGGTAATTAGTCATAGAGATTCAACAAAGCTAGGCATTGGCTATCAACTTCCAAACACAACCCCGGCCTTATATCCAAGCTTGGGATTGAGACCAACTATGCAAAGATTTGCAACAAAGCACAACACAGGAAGGTAATTAATTAGTGACTTAAGAAAACATTTTATCAGTTAGTTGGAAGTTCTCGAGCACACAATTTGACAATTTCCTTTCTAATAAACAACTACAATTGAAATTACACTTTCAATGGAAAAGGAGAGAACACCCTCTAAATAATTTGAAATCTCATTATATAATTTGTTTACAAATACTCGTACTTAATTGAGGTCGAGTACTGTTGTAGCATAACTAGTAAAAGCCTATTTCATGAAGACTTATACCAATTAGACTTGCAAAACAATAAGAATCCTAATATATTCCAACAACTACAATCATCATGCTACACTTTGAAGATGAAACAGCCTAAAACAAACCCCACAAATTATCAATCAACAACCAAATTATTAAGCATTTACAAACACGACAATCACCAAATCACACTGTCCCACATTTAATAATAGACTCCAAAGGATGATAACACATCCAATATTTTATCATCAGTGGTCAGAGCATAAGCCAGCTACTCCACATTTTGTTCTCAAAATTTCCTTTACAAATCTCAAAAGATAGCAAACAAAACAAACATAAAGATGACATTCTGTTATCACTTTCTGTTTTCACTTTATTTCTTGTTTTCTCAATTTCCCACTGTTTTGTTGTTGTTTTTTCATCTTTTCGACTATAAATTTCAGAAAACAAGAAACAAAGCAATAACACAAAAGAAAATTACACCAAAACGACAACTACAATAATCAGTAAAAAATAAAAAAAAGAGACATGTCCCTATTCTCCATGTCAAAATCCATTAACAATAGAAGCACTAATATATATATAATTAAAGCATGATTCAATTTCATGGTCAACCTAAGCATATTTTTAACAATTTTATCCGCAGAAAAAACAAACTAAGCATAATTTTAAATTGGATATCACAAAAACGTGAGCATTATAAAATTCAACCACAGTGACTTAAATTATATATATATATATATATATATATATATATATATAACAGAACCAAACACAGCAAAAGAAGTTGCGAATAGTTAATTACCTCAATGAAACCAATCGCCTTCTTCGCGCTTTCGTCTTCAACTCGCACGCCGTGAGTCTACAAATAGGCAACGTCATTTTGACCGAACTTTTAGACACTGAAAGTGCATGTTTGATTTGCGAGTGAATAGGCAATTTAGTCCCTGAGATTGTACCCATTTTGCATATTAGTCCCCAACTTAATATTAAATTCAAAATAGTCTCTATCTTTACAAAAGTGTTGCAAAATAGTCATTCCGTTAAATTTTAAAGTAACACCGTTAGTGAGGTCAATTTTAGTGCCACGTGGACTATCCAACGTGGCACTAAAGGATGACGTGGCATGACACGTGGATGTGTCTCCTAAAAGATGCCACGTCATTTGATGATAACAAAACGAGTAAATAGGCAATTTAGTCCCTGACTTTGTACCCCTGTTGCATATTAGTCCCTAACTTAATGAAAAATTCAAAATAGTCCCTATCTTTTGCATAAGTGTTGCAAAATAGTCCCTAACTTAAAAGATGCCGGAAATCGTGCTTAAAGTGTCCATGTATTGCAAAGGTTGTGCCTAACACAATTTCTGGTGGCACAGATTCCTCATTGAATTCCTTGTCATCTTTTGATTCCTCTGATTTTTTCTCTTCTTCTTTCTTTTCTTCTTCATTTGCTTTTTTCTCCTCCACTTTGTTTTCCTCTGGTTTTTGTCTTCCTATTCAAAACACACACAAAAAAAATCAGAACTCGGAATGATATATTGATGGTAATTGAAGAAAAAAAAAGAGGAAAAGAGAATGGTTATGCAGACCTCGCCCATTGGTGTTGACGGCTACAGAGATAAGGTTGTTGCTGTGGATTTTTGGTTCTTTTTATTTATGCAAGTGTGTGTGGGTTCTTTTTCGTATATATGCCTCAATTAGTTCAGAACCATCAAATTTGAAGAAGCCACTCATTTTATCATCATCAAATGATGTGGCACTAAAATTGACCTCACTAACAACATTACTTTAAAATTTAACGAAAGGACTATTTTGCAATACTTATGCAAAAGATAGGGACTATTTTGAATTTTTCATTAAGTTAGGGACTAATATGCAACAGGGGTACAAAGTCAGGGACTAAATTTCCTATTTACTCATTTTGTTATCATCAAATGACGTGGCATCTTTTAAGAGGTACATCCACGTGTCATGCCACGTCATCCTTTAGTGCCACGTTGGATAGTCCACGTGGCACTAAAATTGACATCATTAACGGTGTTACTTTAAAATTTAACAGAAGGACTATTTTGCAACACTTTTGCAAAGATAGGGACTATTTTGAATTTAATATTAAGTTAGGGACTAATATGCAAAATGGATACAATCTCAGGGACTAAATTGCCTATTCACTCGTAGGAAAAATAATAACAAATACAAAAATTTAATATACGTCCACAAAATCTTCTCAAAAGAATCTCTCTATTACAAAAATGATTACAATATTGTAACTCACACCAACCAAATAATGTATCATTCTAGAAACCCGAGTATCTCACTCAATTGTTACAAGAAATGATAACACTGACATTAAAGTGACTTTGTTTCACAATCTCTCTTCTCACACATCTCTCCATGTGTTGTGTTTCTCCACTAAATCTCTCCTATGTTTATAATGAAGAATGTCACCAACTATAATAAATAATCTCTCTTAGAAGTGGAAACAAAAACAACTTTCAATGCATTTATTCAATTAAAGTTCATCTAGTAAAATGTAATTTATCACTTTGCATTTAAACCACCTAAACCTTAGTGATAAAAAAATTCAATTTCCAATGTGCATGTATCTTATCTTTTGTTTGAAACTCTACAATTCTCCCTCTCAAGGCAAAAGAGAAATATTCTTCAATTAATTTGAAAGTGAACAAACTCCCTCTCTAATGGAAGTATCTCCCAACACTTCTACAACGTTAGAAAATTTCACTTTCTTCTTCACTTTGCTATCACGGTTCCTCTTCAAGGTTTGTCCATCCAAATAGAAAATATTACCTTTATTTTTCTCTCCTCGTAACACCAAGTGTCTCCCCTTGTATACCTTCCATCCCCACTTTAAACCAACATATGTGTACCCTCGTGATGTCTTCTCCCCCATCTTGAATCTTTGTGTGCTCCCAACTATAGCTTTGATAACACTGTTAGGTAATCAACAGTCCCTCAAATAAAATTATCCACACCCACAAAGGATTGTGAGAACACATCAAAGATTACACCATAGGAAAAATAATAACAAATACAGGAATTTAACGTGGTTCGACACCTCTTGCCTACGTCCATGAAATCGTCTCAAAAGGTATTTCCCTATCACAAAAATGATCACAAGATTGTAACTCACCCCCAAATAGTGTATCACTCTGCAAACCCAAGTACCTCACTCAATAGTTACAAGAAATGATAACACTCTCACACAAAGATATGTTTCTCTCTACAAAGTGACTTTGTTTTAGAATCTTTCTTCTCACAGACTCTTTCTTCATGTGTTGTGTTTCTCCACTAAATCTCTTCTCTATTTATAGTGAAGATTGCCAGCAACTATAATAAATAAAGTCTCTTGGAAGTTGAAACAAAAACAACTTTCAATGCATCTATTCAACTAAGGTTCATCTAGTAAAATGTAATCTTTTACTTTGCATTCAAACCACCTAAACCTTAATGATAAAAAATTCAATTTCCAATATGCATGCACCGTATCTTTTGGCTTGAAACTCTACCAAAAAGAGGATAAGTTGGTTGGTGCTGCTGAGAGAGAGGTTAGCGCCAATTTTAAAGTATGAATGAAAGAAGAAAGATGGAGAAGGGAATGTTTTTTCTATTGTTTCCCATTTTCATTCTTTGTTTCAGTTTTTTTTTTCTCTTAAGACATTTTTCACATCATACCATCTTTTTTTGCCTTTCCTTATTGTTTTTGTGTGAGAAACTATAGTGAGAGTGAGTGAGAATTTAATGCGTGCTTATATTTTTGTTTGGGTTATGCTAGTAGTGCTCTTGTTTAAAAAATCAAAACGAAAAAGTTTTATGGCAAATCATACAAGAGCACACTTTTTTTTACAATAAAATATTGGTATTATTCAAGTGAAACATAACTCACTACATCTTTATGAATAAATGCATTTTATACATAATTTATATATTATTTTTTGGTATTATTTAATTTTATTTTAATTTCCTAAAATACTTGACGATGATAAGTTTATTGTTGTCATTCATCAGGGTTATTATATATTGTAAAGTTTGCACTCTTTTCAGACATTAATGAATGAAATCTATTTTTTTTTTTTGTTTATTTCTCTAGCGTTTGTTTGTAGTTTTGATTATATTTTCTTGGGAGTAATGGTAGAGTAAAGTTAGCACTGTATCAAATGGTTCTTTGATTAACTTACTTTGCCTCCCCCACATGCAATCTCAATTACCAATGGCCACCACAACAACAATCCATGGAAGCCACATTCACATTTATACTACCCTCTTGAACTGTCACAACACACCACAAATTTCCATCACCAACCACCGTTGTCACCTTAGTGGTGGCCACCACAATAGTCTCTAACACCAAATTTTCCCTTTGTCAAACCCTTAACAATATGGTTCAAACCCATAGTGGCCTCCATCATCACCTACACACGATTAAAATTTTCCTTGTATCCCTATACTTTTTCTCCTTCTTCATCACACCATTTTTACTCCATTGCTTTTCTGCAACCTCAATACATCTCTCAGACCCTAACCACGACAACCATTTTCACTACTGCATAACCACAACTGCAAGATGAAAATGTCCCAAATCCTTATACCTTTTCCCAACCACCATCGACACAGTACACTAACATTCTAAACCCTAGACAACCCCCAACCAATTTTCCCGCATATCCCCAATCTAATTTCACTCCATCCACACCATTATTTTTAGAATTTCAACCCTACTCTCTTTCTTTCCCCCCCTCTCAAAACCAAAACCCACCACCCTATTGGCAATAACCAAATGCTCGTCCCTTGCCTACATCCAACACTGTAAAAATTTGAACCCAACCTCAAATTCAAACAACTTTTGTCACACAATCCGTTAAACATGATAGAATATATGTAATTATTTTAAATTTTTTATATTTGGTAAATATCTTCCATATTACATTAGGCATTATTTAGCTGTAAATTAGTCAAAGACTCTCCTAAACTCTAGCCTAGCTTGTAGTCTTGACATCAAACTTATATTAATGTATATTTCGCAGACAAATGAATGAGAATAGCCATGGAACATATTTCCTTTATGGTATCAGCCTAGGTTTCCTCTCCTCTCCTCCACCTAGCCACCATTCCTACCACCTCTTTTTACTTTCTTCCACTCCCCTTCTCCCTATTTGTCGCACTTAATGGATGGCCAACCCAAATTTCACCCGAATTTAGCAATCACCAACGTGAAACAATTGATGTGGCCATGTAACAATTGATGTATGCCACTATATCATAAGACATTCTCAATTCAATACTTGTGATAGATGACTCGGTCGAGCAATGTTGGAAATGACTTGTTACTATTTTCCAAGACAACAAACACTCGAGGGTTGTCCACCTCAAAAACCAATTCTCAAACACGAATTTAGAGGATTTTTCTACGACCAAAGCCTGTTGCAACCGCCTCAAGCTTCTAGTCGATCAATTGGTGATTATTGATGCTCTGGTATGTAATACTCGTTTAGTCTTGAAGATGATTGCAAGACTAACCGATGCCTATGTTGGTTTTGTAACATACCTTTAACAACATGATCCCTTGCTGCCATTTGAAACTGTCAAGTCTAGATTGGAACTCAAAGAGCCAACAATTCTTCAACAACCTACTCATGAATCTAGCTCATCTTCTTCTACAGATGCCCTTGTTGCAAATTCCCAAAATTCTGATGATGATATGAATCACCAAAATGCCTCTCAAGGTAATCATAATCATCATAATAATAATTATAGTGGGAACAAGGGCAACAACAAGAAAAACAACAAAAATTCAGGTGGTTAGGACTTTGACAAAGGTGGTTGCGATGGCGGTGGCTCCAATGCGGACAACAACAATAGTCGGAGCTTCGGCAGGGTGCTGGCGGTGGCAGTCGCAGACAGTAGCAGCAATGGCAGACTCCTTGGCAATGAGTGTGGCAGCAAGGTGCTCCTTGGATTGTGGCGCCATGTCCATATCCCATATATAGTTGGGCCAGACTCATAGAACTCAAAGGCCAGAATGGCTTGGTCTCCTTGGATCTAGACCATAGCAGGCAACATTTAACACTACCACACCCAGCCCTACAAATATCGAAGTAGCTATTTATACTCTAAGTCTTGCTCAACAAACCCGTCATGGTATATGGACATCGGAGCAGCATCTTATATGACTTCCTCGCAAGGTAATCTCTCATCCTATTTTAATTTTAGCAAAAATAATGGTATAATTGTCAGAAATGATCAATCTATTCCTATTCGTGGTTTTGGTAGTGCTAATTTATCACCCTCACACTCTCGATTAGTGTTAAAAAATGTTCTTCATGCCCCTAACTTGATTAAAAACTTAGTTTCAGTTTGCAAATTTACTATCAATAACCAAGTTTTTGTTGAATTTGATTCATTTGGATTTTCTATGAAGGATTTTCAGACAAGGATGACATTGATGAGATGTAATAGTTGGGGTGAGCTCTATCCCATTACCACTACCATAAATCAAGCCAACTCACCTTCAACTTTTGCAGCTTTGTCTTCTTCTCTATGGCATCACCGTTTAGGTCACCTGAGAGATCCTGTTTTAGACTCTCTTAGGCGAAATAATTTGATTGAATATAATAAAACTAGAAAATCTCATGTTTGTCATTCTTGTTCTCTTGGTAAACATGTTAAATTGCCATTTATTGATTCTCATAACTCTACTTATATGCCATTTGATATTTTGCATAGTGATATATGGACATCTCCTGTTTTAAGTTCTGCTGGTCACAAATGTTATGCGCTCTATTTGGATGATTATTCAAAATTTTTATGGACTTTTCCTATTTCCAAAAAATCTCAAGTTTATTCTACTTTTATTACCTTTAGAGCCTATATCAAAACTCAATTCGAATGAGAATTAAAAAATATCCAATGTGACAATGGTAGAGAATATGACAATGGCCCCTTTTTTGAGTCTTTGTAAAGCTAATGGAATTTCTTTTCATTTTTCATGCCCTCATACTTCATCTAAAAATGGAAAAACCAAAAGAAAAAATTGTTTTATTAACAAGATTATTCGCACATTGTTAGCTCATGTCTCACTACCTCTCTTACTCTGGCACCATGCATTACAAATGCCAACATATCTCCTTAACATCTTACCAAGAAAAACTCTTGCCTATCAATCTCCTTTGAAAATTCTATACTAAAAAGACCTATCATACTCTCACTTACAAGTTTTTGATTGCTTATGTTATCCTCTTTTTCCTTCCACTACGATAAATAAGCTCCAACCTCGTTCCACACCTTTTGTCTTTCTAGGTTAACCATCAAATCATCAAGGTTACAAATGCTATGATTTATCCTCAAATAAAATCATCATTAGCTATCACGTATTATTTGATGAAAATCAATTCTCATTCTCAAAGTTTCATACTCCAACTTCCTCCATTTATGATTTCCTACATGGTGGACTTTCACCTTATGTGATCCATCATCTCCACAATCAAGCCACTCGTCAAACAAATGTGTCGGCCCAGAAAACTCAACCATCACCTCATCCAGCCCAATCAGCTCACCCATCTCCTCAGTCGACCCAGTTAGCTCACCATTCGCCTGGTTATGGTGTAGGTCAACAGGTTGGCATGAATTGTGGAGAAAATTTTAGCCTGGTAGTCAAAATGGCAACCATTCACACAATGCTCAGTCTTGCTCTTTCTAAGGCATGGCCCATTCACCAGTTGGATGTCAAAAATGCATTCTTGCACAGTGAACTAAAAGAAACAGTGTACATGCATCAACCCTTAGGTTTCAAGGATCCGGATTGTCCTAATCATGTTTGTCTTTTGCAGAAATCATTATATGGGCTCAAGCAAGCTCCTAGAGCTTGGTATAAATGATTTGTTGATTATGTTTCTTCTATTGGGTTTTCTTAAAGCAAGTCTGATAACTCTTTTTTGATCTACTGGAACGATACTGCTATGGATTACATTCTTCTATATGTCGATGATATCATCTTAACTGCTTCTTTTGATACTCTTCGTAAGTTTATCATGACTCTCCTTAGCTTAGAATTTGCCATGAAAGACTTGGGTCCACTGAGTTACTTCTTGGGTATAGCTGTTACTCGTCATGCATGTGGCCTATTTTTATCTCTGAAAAAATAAGCAGAAGAAATCATCAAACGTGCTGGCATGTCCTCTTGTAAGCCTTGTCCTACTTCGGTTGATACTAAACCAAAACTCAGTGTTATGTCTAGCACTCCGTATAAGGATTTGTCTCACTACCACAGCCTTGCAGGAGCTTTATAGTATCTCACTTTCACGAGACCTAATATCACTTATGTAGTACAACAAATCTATTTATTTATGCATAATCCGATGGATAAACATATGCAAGCTCTCAAGCGCATCCTATGCTACATTCAGAGTACACTACATCATAGCCCTACATCTTTATCCTTCTTCGATAAGCTCTCTGATTTCTTATACAAATGCAGATTAGAGTGGATGCCCGGATACTAGGAGATTCTCTTCTGGTTATTGTGTGTTTCTTGGAGGTAATTTGCTCTCATGGTCTTTCAAATGTCAAGCCACACTTTCTCTCTCTAGTGCTGAAGCAAAATGCGAAGGCATTGCTAATGTGGTTTCTGAGTCATGTTGGTTATGCAATCTTCTTCTGGAGCTGTCCTATTCAGAAGGCTACATTGGTTTACTGTTATAATGTTGGTGCAATATACCTTTCTAGAAATCCAGTTTAACATCAATGCACTAAACACATCAATATGGATATTCATTTTGTTCATGAGAAAGTTGCTCGTGGACAAGTACGTGTCCTACATGTCCCCTGGTACTATCATATTACAAATATTTTTACAAAAGGACTTCCTTTGGTGTTATTTTAGGATTTCAGGGACAGTCTTAGTGTATGAGAACCTCACTTCGATTGCAGGGGTGTGATAGAATATATGTAATTATTGTAAATATTTTATATTCGGTAAATGTCTTCCATATTACATTAGGCATTATTTAGCTGTAAATTAGTCAAAGACTATCCTAAACTCTAGCCTAGCTTGTAACCTTGACTTTAACTTGTATCAATGTATATTACACAGACAAAGGAATGAGAATAACCATAAAACATATTTCCTTTAAAACAAATAGTTCAAAAAATCCCTCCTCTTTCATCAGAACAGTTGCAAAACCATTAGCCTCACTGTGCCCACGATTGGCAACTCTTAGGTTGTTGTCCTCCTCCTCTGCAAGCACTTCCACATTGTTTTCGATGCCTACTGCAAACTTGTCCACACTTTTGTCGTCTTCCTTTGCTCAAACTTTTATGATGTCGTCGTCCTGCTCCTCAAGACCATCCAAGATATCGTCAAGGTCGTTTCCGGACAGTTCTTTGTCTTCATGAAAGTCACACTTTCCATCATCACACCTTACGCGCTCACGCACCGCATAGCAACACTCAAGCTCATTATCGTTGTGTGCGTAAAGTTTGTATGTCTCCTCATCTTCATCAGAATCCCAAACAACTTTGTCGACCCCAAGCTACTCATGCGACATGTGGTGGAGACTGCCTTGGTAGCCGCCACAATTACCCATGTCATCATGTGGTTCCATCTCAACCAAGTCCTCCTCAACCCTTGCATTTTGGAAAACAATTTGCAGCAAATTGTTTTTGTTTGACTCTTGGGTTGGGTTTGCAAAAGTGATGCCCAATCCGCCAATAACACCTTCCACTATTTCTAATAGGTGTCATAATTCTCACTGTCGATTTCATTGTGACTTCCCAATTACCTTTAATCCTTATCGTTCAATTTATTTTTTCAAAACTTTAGCAACCATCACAACCACACACATGTCTCACCTCAAGTTTCACTTTCTATTTCTCCACATGGTTTCCAAAACCACTACGACACCAAGTTTCACACCTCCACATGCCCCTCCACTTTTTCGAAAACCACCTTCACCTTTTTTTTCCCAGACAACCATTACCATTCTTTTATAGTTAGATGCTTAAACGATATGCCTCCATCCAAACCATTCATCATTTTACAATCCCCAACTACCCTTTTAAACCAACCACATGCCCCTTTTTTTATGCACCACTTATCCATTCATGCTTCCCTTAAAATTTCACCCTTTGATCCACTTTTTGACAAACCACATGGATCCACCCTTCATTTACATTTTGACCCGTTGATAGCTTAACCATTCTCTCTCCCTCTCTCTCTCTCTCTTTTTCTTTTAACCTTGACCAAGCCTAATTATATATTTATATTGCACCTAATTTCATCACTATCCCTCAAAATCCATTCACATTGCCCACTTTTATTAAGGACCTTGAGGACAAGGTCCAAGTGAAATCCATGATAATGATAGATGGGCCTAAGAGGTCCAAATAACTTTTATAGATTAGGTAATATAGATAATATCCTTTTAATGTTATTTAGTTTTATTTTAATTTTCTAATATACTTTATGATGACAACTGTATGGTTGTCATTCAATAGGAGTTATTGTATATTGTAAAGTTTTTTACTCCATTGAGGCATCAATGAATGAAATCTAAATTTTATGTTTATCTCTTTAGCTTTTATTTCTAGCTTTAATGGCATTTTCTTAATGGTAGAGTAGAATTAGCACTCTATCAGAATGTCTAAATGATAAAAGACTTCATCTAACCAGTATTTCTCATGAAAAATAAAAGTTAAGCCAGCTAGAGTGTGAGTTGATACATTCCCTTCTCTCTTAGTGAACACAAGAGATCGCGTCCAAGAACTCTTCTCCCAATTACTTTGCATTCATCCACGATGATGTTAAAGTAACATCTAACATTCTTGTCTTAGCTACGCCATTGATCATAAAGTGTCTTGCAATCAGTTTCAAAACTGCTTGGAACAAATATAAGTCATGAGCCATTTGGAGAGCCCAACGGAGGGCTAGAACTTCCCCTATTTCCAGGGGATAATGAACCTCAGAGTAATTTGTTGTTGCTGCCACTACTTCTCCATTTTGGTGTATGGCCACCAAACCCCATCTAGTACCCTCTACTGCCCGAATAGAGGCATCAAAATTAATATTGATGTAACCCAACTTAGGCCTTCCCCAAATAATAACTTGTACCGATGCTCGTGTGGCTCCAAAAAATGTGTCTCACACACCAAGAACAATGCTGCTTTGGCCAAGACATGGTGAATCTCCCTTACCACGGAGGACTCATTGGTTTATACTCGTCCATATCACCCACAACAAGTGATACACCCCCACCAGAAAATCTTCGTCACCTACACGCATCAATCTTCCTAACCAGTCATCAAAGGAATGCACCTCACCATCTATGCGAATAGAAAATTGGGAAGCAAATCATATCTTTTTCACTTCTAGGCATGTGATCCGAGGATTCTCCACAGTTTCTTCTTCTTCTCTACACCGAGCACATGTTAAAATTATACAAGAGCATATTTTCAAGAGCATAGTTTTCGCATTTCAATATTTCCTATTCTTCATCAATTGTTTTTTCTATTTTATTTTAGTAACTAATGTTTTTAGAACACTGATTAGTATTTGTTTTTTTTTTTTTAGTTTACAAAGGTGTCTTATAAAATAATTTAGGTATGTGGTTGTTGTTGTTTTTTATATAAAAAAATATGATTAGAAATAAAAATTCCAACAAAGATAATAATTTTTTATACGAATTAATTATCAGTAAAATTAATTATACCTAACATCTATAATATTATGATTTAAAAAAAGTAAAAATTTTAGAAAATAATTAAGAAGGGAAGAAAAAGATGTGAAATTGTAAAAAAAATAATAAAAAATTAAATTTTAAAATTAAAACAATTTATAGATGTTTTTGGTTTTGTGATTTTAAAAATTAAAAAATATATTCTTATCAAATATTTTTTTAGTTTTTATTTTTAAAATAAGAAAAATTCAAGAAGAGAAACAAATATACCTTAGATTTTTTTATCTATTATTATTTTCCCATGCATATTGATATATCTATTATTTTCAGTTCTTCTGTCATGATTAATGCATAAATTTGATTTCTTGATTGTTTTTTATTTATATTTATTGTTTAATTTTTTAATTAATACGATTAATTTATGGTTTAAATATATTTTTTCTATGAAATTTTTAAATTTTACATTTGATTCTCTAATAATTTTTTCTTAACTTTTGGAGCTTAACATTTATTTTTATATTTTGTTGGTGTCAGTTACATGGACTATGCTAAATTAACACATCACCCTCGGATGAAAAACATACGGACAGTTGTTATAAACTAAATAGAAAATTTGAAAAACTTTCAAGACCAAAAACCTGTTTAAATCTTTATTTATTTAAGTAAAACTTTCAAATCCATATCTTTTTACACAAATAATTGAGAGTTTAGTACAAAGTTAGGATATTAAATTATTATAAAGCTATAAGATCCGAAAATTTATCAAATATCAAATATTTTATGGTGCCTTCTACCGTGAAGAAGTTGCCAAATGGTCTATGATGAGAGTTTAAAAATGTGAAATAACCGGATATTGTAAGTTAAAATACTTCTGGTGTATTATATTTTGAATGTAAAAAATGAAATAACTACTTTGGTCCCTCTTTGCAAATTAAAAAAGTAAATGACAATTATGTCCCGTTTTTTTAAAAAAGAACATGTATAGTTATGTTATTAGTAAACCACTAAGCAAGAGTGAGAGCTTGGTTGGGAAGCGGTAGTAGACGGTCGATCCAGTCCCTATACTTAAGAATCAACCATTTTGAACTCAAAATTAAAAAAATGTGTTGATTTAGTCCGTCTATATAATTAAAATGGTCGGTTAGGAATTAAAATCATATGATTTTCAAATTTAAGGATTAAATACACATGTTTAGTTAAACCAAAAACTACTAAAATTATAGGATCAAAATGATCAATTAAAAATATAAAGATTAAAATCAAATTTTACTGAAAGTAAAGGAATCAAAATCATATTTTACCCAAAAATTAAATTCCAAACAAACAACACAACTTACTTTACATTACATAATAGGAAATTATTTAATGCACCTCTCATTTGCTTATAAATCTTTCTGAAATGTAATTTTACATTATGAAAACATTTTTCTAAAATGTAGTTGATTGGAAAAATCTTTTTAGAGTGTAAATTTTTAAATTTCAGAGAGATATTTTGAGAATGGAATTTTACATTCTGAATTAGGTTTATGGAAGTTTATAATAATAATAATAATAATAATAATACAAAACTTAAAAAATCATATGAAAATCATGTTACATATTAATATGAAATTCATTTATTCTTACTGATTGTTTTAATGAATATTTTTAATTATATTTCTCATTAGTAATAATTTTAATATTTTATAAAAAAATTAAAATCTATAAATCTATAAATGAATAATATATTAGACAACTTGATAATTAGTAAGTTATTCAAAATATTTCTTATAAGTTATAATGCTATAAATTTAATAATTTTTTTAGAATATACTTATAAAATAATTGAGTAAGAGGTGAAGAAAGTAATATCGGAGGTGCTAGAAGCAGTTGGCTACAAAATATAATCTCCCATTCAAACTCACGACTTTAGGACTTGCTATTTTAGGCGGTCAACAACGACTTTTGCTTCTTTTAAAAAATGGCGTCTAGCATGGACGAGTAAGGTAAGTGATTTATCATGGATCACACTTAAAAATCTTTGGATTTATGAAGGTTTACATTTTTACTATGAACCCACCCTCATCAGAATATTTCCTCCACAATGTCCCTCCCTCCCTTGCATCCTCACATGGAACCTCAAATGACCAACGACAACTCCAATAACCAACAGCGCCTTCACCTCCACCATTCCCATGCACCTTTGATCGTTCAACCATTGTAGATCCGTCTCTGTCATAGATCTACCGCCTTGCTAGATCCACCACCATCACAGATTCATCTCTGTCACAGATCCAATGCCTTCACAGATCCATTGCCATCACAAATTCGTCTCCATCATCGTTGTGGCTTTGCCACCATCACAACATCATCCTTGTCCTGGATCTACTATCGTCGCGACTTCATCTTTGTCCTGGATCCACCTTCGTCGCAGATTAGCCAATGTTGCCGCACCGTCTTTGCCGCAGATCCGTTGCTAGTGTTCCTCGTTCTATGCTTCCCCAATCTCTTGCCCAAGCTATTCTCTTCTACTCCCAGGTTTGATTTTATTTTTTCCTCTTTCTTTTATTTTCATCTTTAACTTTTTTCCTAGGCATAGATGAAAAGATGGTTGATGTTCGATATTCATTTTTGTTATTTGTTTTATTATTTGGAACTAGACTTTATGAATTCATGTTTTGTAAAGGATTCACGAGTAGTGATGGAGTAAGGTTAGGAGTTGCAGGCTCAGTGAAGAAGATGATTTCATGTTTTCATATCTGATGGTGATGGGATCTAATGGGTGTTGCGTCTGCTAGAGAAGAAGCACAAAAGAGGGGAAAATTTCATCGTTGCCGAAAATCACCCCCAACGACAACACACGATGAAGAGAGGCCGTGGAAGGTTGGGGAAGGAATTTGGTGTGTAGGATGTAGGATAAAATATTACATCTTAAATCAATCTAAAGATTGTAAATAATGGTCGATGACAGACCACTTAACTTACTGGTCCACGCTAGATGCCATCCTTTAAAAAACATAAATACAACTTCTAAGCACAATCTCGTTCTTGAAAAATGAGACTTTCAATTCAAGCTATAAATTATGTTTGAAAAATTCACCAACATGTCAACAATCACACATATTTAACTGTCCAAAAAAAATATTTTATATCTAAGCTATTAAACATCATAGCCATTCCTAAACCATATGCTACAAAGTTTAAAACACTACTTATTGCTTTGTCCATAGGTGAAATATTTAATTGATGATTCATCCTAAAATTTATGATAGCAACATTGCTATGGCTAAAGTGTAGGATAAAAAGCATGGGCACCAGCTTCAGGATATTCCATCACTCACTCCACTAATTATGTTATTGCCCCAAAATATCTTGCTGGAACAAGTGGTCTCGGAACAATTAAGAAGGGAGGGTTGAATTAATTATGAATGTGTCTTCATCATGATCTTCAAATGATTTCAGATTTGATCTATACACGAAATTATTTTTTGAAAACAGAGAATTTAAAGAGGCCATTTATCTTGAAGTTGTGAAACTTTTCTCAAGATACCGAGCTCTGATACCACTTGTTGGAATAAGTGGCCTCAGAATAATTAAGAAGAGAGGGTTGAATTAATTATGAATGTGCCTTGACTAATTAAAGTTTATCCTTCTCAATGTTACTAGATTCAATTAGGCTTTACTACTAAGTTATGAGAAAGTAAATAACAGAAACAATAACTTAGACAAAAGTAAAGCAGAAATAAAAAGTGCACAGCGGAAAAGTAAAGAGCGTAGGGAAGAAGAAAGCAAACACAAGTTTTATACTGGTTCGGCCATGACCCGTGCCTACATCTAGTCCCCAAGCAACCAACGGTTCTTGAGATTTCCAATAACCTTGTAAAATCCTTTACAAGCAAAGAGCCACAAAGGATGTACCCTCCCTTGTTCTCTTTGAACAACCAAGTAGATGTACCCTCTACTTGAAGCGAACCACAAAGGATGTACCCTCCCTTGTGTTCACTATTACAACCAAGAAGCTACCCACTTCTTACACAGAATTCTCAGACGGTTAGTTCTTTGAATTCGGTGTTTGGGCAAAGAATTCTCAGACGGTTAGTTCTTTGAATTCTTTGTTTGGGGAATCAAAAGAATTCTCAGACGGTTAGTTCTTTTAATTATTTTAGCAAAAGGAAGAAGAAATGAAGGAGAAAAAAATAGAATAGCACAAGTTTTTGCACAATGAACTTTTCTTGACAAAGAAAGTATTGAACAAAAACTCTTAGAAACATGTTTAGAATGAATCAAAAAATCAGTCTTTAAATTCGTGCCATGGTCACATATTTATAACCATTTTATGGCTCAAGTTAAAAGTTATGACTCTTGGCAATTTCTTCAAAACTAGTCACTTTAAAAGTTGTGACTCTTAAAAAAATCTTCAGAAACTAGTCACTTTAAGAATTGTGACTTTTGGTAATTTATTTTTCAAGACCAGTCACTGGTAATCGATTACCATTATAGTGTAATCGATTACACATCAACAAATGTGACTCTTCATGTTTAAATTTGAAAACCAACGTTTAGAAACGCTGGTAATCAATTACATATGTTGTGTAATCGATTACATAAGTTTGAAAATGTTTTATCACAAGTTGTGACTCTTGAAATTTGAAATCCAACGTTTAAAAACATTGGTAATCAATTACATGCCCATGGTAATCGATTGCAACTTTATAAAACACTTATAAAACTGTTTGGGCTTCTGGTAATCGATTACTGCCTTATGGTAATCGATTACCAGAGAGTAAAAACTCTGGTAAAAGATTTTTCTTTGAAAAATTCTTTTAGACAAATTGTGCTATTCAATCTTTTCTTTTGAAAACATATTTTTATACTTATCTTGATGCTTTTCTTAAAGTTCTTGCATATCTTTGAGTTTTCTCTTGAATCTTTACTTGAATCTTGATTCTTGATTGAACGACTCTTTGATTCTTGAAACTTTCTTGACTCTTGATTCTTGACTTGAGTCTTTGACATCATCAAAATAAACTTGGAAAGATTTTCTTCCACAATCTCTCCCTTTTTGATGATGACAATCCTGAAATCAAGAGAATACATGCAAGTTTTGTTCTATCGTTCACTCATCTTTTTCTCCCCCTTTCTTTTTGAATTCATGCTTAATTTTAAAACTTTGAGAATATAATATCTTGATTTCTAATGACAAAATCTCATGAGAACAACGAGGAAGAATCTGTAAGGAAGAAGTGGTACATCGACAGTGGATGTTCCAAGCATATGATGGGTGATGTATCAAAATTTACAACCATTTCCCCTAAGAAAAGTGGACATGTTACATACGGCGACAACAACAAAGGCAAAATCATTGGAGTCGGCAAAATAGGTATGAGTTCCTCTACTTCCATTGAAAATGTGTTACTTGTAGAAGGTTTAAAGCATAGCCTATTAAGTGTTAGCCAATAATGTGATAGAGGATATAAAGTATCTTTTGATTCTGAAAAACGTGTTATCAAGCATGAGCATGACAAAGATATTGAGCATATAGGTTTCAGAGAAAATAATGTTTACATGATTGATTTGAAACAAAAATCTGAAAATGATAAATGCTTTGTAAGTAAAGATAGTGATCCTTGGTTATGGCATAAGAGAATTGTTCACATTAACATGGATAAACTAAATAGATTAATCTCAAAAGACCTAGTTGTTGGTTTACCAAAATTAAAGTTTGAAAAAGATAAATTATGTGATGCATGCCAAAAAGGTAAACAAACAAGAGCATCCTTTAAATCTAAAAATATTGTCTCCATCACTCAACCATTACAATTACTGCACATGGATTTGTTTGGACCCTCTAGGGTCATGAGTTTTGGTGGTAGTTACTATGCATTAGTAATTGTTGATGACTATTCTAGGTATACTTGAACTTTATTTCTTACTCACAAAAATGATGCATTTCATGCATTTAGGAAACTTGCCAAAGTCATCCAAAACAAGAAAAGTCTCAAAATCATCTCCATTAGAAGTGATCATGGAGGTGAATTTGAAAACAAGGATTTTGAAATGTTTTGCGATGAACATGGCATAGAACATAACTTTTCTACACCTAGGACACTCCAACAAAACGGTGTAGTAGAAAGGAAAAATAGGTCTTTAGAAGAAATAGCTAGAACTCTCTTAAATGACACTTCATTCCCAAAATATTTTTGGGCTGAAGCTGTCAACACCGCATGTTATATTATGAATAGAGCCTTAATAAGACACATTCTTAAGAAAACCCCATATGAACTATTTAACAATAGAAAACCAAACATTGCTCATTTACATTTTTTTGGATGTAAATGTTTTGTCCTAAACAATGGTAAAGAAAGCATAGGTAAATTTGATGCTAAGGTGGATGAGGGCATCTTCCTTGGTTATTCCCTACATAGCAAAGCCTTTAGGATATACAACAAAAGAACCATGACAATTGAGGAATCAATACATGTTTCTTTTGATGAAACTAATATTACCTCTCCGAGAAAGAAGTTTCTTGATGATATTGCAGATTCTTTGGAAGATATGCACAATCAAGAAAGGAATCTAAAAAGGAAGAGAAATGAAGAAAACAAGGATGCTCAAGATGACATAGCCCAAGAAAATGATGATCTTCCCAAAGAATGGAAAACCTCAAGAAATCATCCTCTTGACAATATCATCGGAGATATCTCAAAAGGGGTAACCACTAGACTTTCTTTTAAAGACTTATGCAATAATATGGCTTTTGTTTCTATAATAGAACCCAAAAACCTTAAGGAAGCCATTATAGACGATCATTGGATAATAGCCATGCAAGAGGAACTAAACCAATTCAAAAGAAATGATGTATGAGAATTAGTAGAGAAACCTTTAAACTATCCAATCATAGGAACTAAGTGGGTATTTAGAGATAAAATAGATGAAAATGGTATAGTAATTAGAAATAAAGCTAGACTAGTAGCAAAAGGGTACAACCAAGAAGAAGGTATAGACTATGAAGAAACCTTTGCACCCGTAGCTAGATTAAAAGCCATTAGGATGCTTTTAGCCTATGCATCTATTATGAACTTTAAACTATATCAAATGGATGTCAAGAGTGCCTTCTTAAATGATCTAATCCAAGAGGAGGTATATGTAGAACAACCTCCCAGGTTTGAAGACTCACAAAAATTAGACCATGTCTATAGATTAAAGAAAACACTTTATGGGTTAAAACAAGCACCTAGGGCTTGGTATGAAAGATTAAGTAAATTCCTATTAGAAAAAAAAATTCACTCGAGGGAAGGTAGATACCACCTTATTCATAAAGAAGAAGGATAATGATATATTATTGGTACAAATTTATGTTGATGATATAATCTTTGAATCAACTAATGAATCTATGTGTAAGGAGTTCTCTATTGACATGCAAAGTGAGTTAGAGATGTCCATGATGGGTGAGTTAAATTACTTTCTTGGACTACAAATCAAACAAACAAATGATGGGATCTTTGTCAACCAAGAAAAATATTGCAAGGAACTCATCAAGAGATTTGGAATGGAAAACTCAAAACATATGGCTACTCCTATGAGCACTGGTTTCTACCTTGACAAAGATGAGTCCGGTCAACCCATTGATGAAAAGCAATATAGAGGTATGATTGGATCTTTACGTTACTTATTTGCAAGTAGGCCAGATATTATGTTTAGTGTGTGCATCTATGCAAGATTCCAATCAAATCCAAAGTTTTCACATCTAACTACAGTAAAAAGAATCATAAGATATCTCTTAGGAACAATTAACTTAGGATTATCGTACCCTAATAATTCTTTATGCAATTTAATAGGATACTCAGATTCAGATTTTGCCGGATCTAAAACAGATAGGAAGAGTACTAGTGACACATGTCAGTTCATAGGGTCTACTCTTATCTCTTGGCACAACAAGAAGCAAAATAGTGTAGCATTATCCACAGTCGAAGTAGAGTATATCTCTGCTGGTAGTTGTTGTGCACAAATCTTGTGGATGAAACAACAACTATCTGATTATGGGATTGTATTAGACCACATTCCCATAAAATGTGACAACACAAGCCCCATAAATCTATCTAAGAACCCAGTCCTCCACTCTAGAACCAAGCACATAGAAATTAGGCATCATTTCCTTAGAGATCATGTCCTAAAAGGTGATTGTGTTCTAGAATTTGTAGATACCAAAAACCAACTCGCAGACATCTTCACAAAACCACTACCCAAAGATTCTTTCTACACCATTAGAAGAGAATTAAGACTTCTAGATGCCAGTGACTTAGACAAATGATTTGTTTTATGATGACTTATGACTTATTTGATACATATGCCTTTATTATGATTTGTGGATTATTTATTACCTTGTTTGATTTTTATAAGTTTCTCCTTTTTTTTGTATGAATACATTTCTTGTATGTTTATCCATTTGTATATGATTTTATGTTACAACGCACTTTGGCTTTTTGATGTTGCCAAAGGGGGAGAGAAAAATGGGTATTTTAGAAATCAAGATATTATATTTTCAAAGTTTTAAAATTAAGCATGAATTCAAAAAGAAAGGGGGAGAAAAAGATGAGTGAACGATAGAACAAAACTTGCATGTATTCTCTTGATTTCAGGATTGTCATCATAAAAAAGGGGAAGATTGTGGAAGCAAAGCTTTTCAAGTTTATTTTGATGATGCCAAAGACTCAAGTCAAGAATCAAAAGTGAAGAAAGTTTCAAGAATCAAAGAGTCGTTCAATCAAGAATCAAGATTCAAGTAAAGATATGCAAGAACTTCAAGAAAAGCATCAAGATAAGTATAAAATTATTTTTTCAAAAGAAAAGATTGAATAGCACAATTTGTCCAAAAGAATTTTTCAAAGAAAAATCTTTTACCAGAGTTTTTACTTACTAGTAATCGATTACCATAAGGCAGTAATCGATTACCAGAAGCCCAAACAGTTTTATAACTGTTTTACAAAGTTGTAATCGATTACCATGAGCATGTAATCGGTTACCAATGTTTTCAAACGTTGGATTTCAAATTTCAAGAGTCACAACTTGTGATAAAACATTTTCAAACTTATGTAATCGATTACACAACATATGTAATTAATTACCAGTGTTTCTAAATGTTGGTTTTCAAATTTAAACATGAAGAGTCACATATGTTGATGTGTAATCGATTACACTATAATGGTAATCGATTACCAGTGACTGATCTTGGAAAATAAATTACCAAAAGTCACAATTCTTAAAGTGACTAGTTTCTGAAGATTTTTTTAAGAGTCACAACTTTTAAAGTGACTAGTTTTCAAAACAGTCACAACTTTTAAAGTGACTAGTTTTGAAGAAATTGCCAAGAGTCATAACTTTTAACTTGAGCCATAAAATGGTTATAAATATGTGACCATGGCACGAATTTAAAGACTGATTTTTTGATTCATTCTCAACATGTTTCTAAGAGTTTTTGTTCAATACTTTCTTTGTCAAGAAAAGTTCATTGTGCAAAAACTTGTGCTATTCTATTTTTTTCTCCTTCATTTCTTCTTCCTTTTGCTAAAATAATTCAAAGAACTAACCGTCTGAGAATTCTTTTGATTCCCCAAACAAAGAATTCAAAGAACTAACCGTCTGAGAATTCTTTGCCCAAACACCGAATTCAAAGAACTAACCGTCTGAGAATTCTGTGTAAGAAGTGGCTAGCTTCTTGGTTGTAATAGTGAACACAAGGGAGGGTACATCCTTTGTGGTTCGCTTCAAGTAGAGGGTACATCTACTTGGTTGTTCAAAGAGAACAAGGGAGGGTACATCCTTTGTGGCTCTTTGCTTGTAAAGGATTTTACAAGGTTATTGGAAATCTCAAGAACCGTTGGTTGCTTATGGACTAGATGTAGGCATGGGTCGTGGTCGAACCAGTATAAAACTTGTGTTTGCTTTCTTCTTTCCTATGCTCTTTACTTTTCCGTTGTGCACTTTTTATTTCCGCTTTACTTTTGTCTAAGTTATTGTTTCTGTTCTTTACTTTTTCATAACTTAGTAGTAAAGCCTAATTGAATCTAGTAACATTAAGAAGGATAAACTTTAATTAGTCAAGAAACATTCATAATTAATTCAACCCTCCTTTCTTAATTATTCTGAGGCCACTTGTTCCAACATATCTTTTTGTTATAACAAACTTCATCTCATTTTGTTATTAAGATATTTTTCTTTTCTGTTATGGCCATTTGGAATGCCATCTATTATCTTTTGTTGAAATCATTATAAATATGACAGTAATGAAATAAGAAGGAAGGAAGAATTATGAAGGTAACCATTAGTGTAGTTTAGCATAGCTAGTAACCATTAGTGTAATTTAGCATAGCTAGCTTTGTCCTCTATTCGTAACAATTTGGTTCGACTTGCTGCCCATGGCTGCCTCTACCTGTCAGAACCCCTACCTTGAACCATACCCACCCTAGACTGCCTTGAAGAAGTTGTATACCACCTCAACCTGAACCTATCCACCATGACCACCCATACTTTGGAGATGACCACCAAGACTCTAGAGATGACCGCCAAGCTTGATGTCATCCTTGACCGGCTATCTTCTCTCACGCCTACTCCCCTTTCTCCCAACTCGTGCCCAACATACGCATCACCATGTAGATACCTTAACAATAGAGCCACAAAATACAGAAATTGACCTCCCAAGTGTTCGCTCCGCTTTCATCACCACCGTGGACACCAAGAAGCACATCAAACTCATCCCCGCAATGAAGTTATACATGCTCAAGCATGCCAATTCCACCTCATTCCATCGCTGACAACCCCATCTCTCCTCTCTCAGTTTCTCTCCCTCTCGTTCCGGCGAGTCACGGTTTCCCTTTTCTTCTCTGTCGGGCTCCTTCTTGGAGCTGCCATTCTCATCATCGTTTGCGTCATTTCTCCTTAACCTCTTGCTCTGTTCGTCATTGGCATCGGCGTCCGCTGCCACACCTGCCACCACCACCACCGAAGCCACCGCCTCCACCATCATCTTCGCCACCCGTTTTTAATGCTTTCCTTGGTTGCTCCACGACTCGGGTCATAGACCCAATCCTTTCCTTGGCAGTTCCATGGCGTGGGTCACACACAATACCTGTTCATTCATACATTATAATTGTTAGGCGCAATCTAACCCACAAATAAAGTAACTTCACTAACGTACCTTTTTTTTTTCTAAACTCACCCCTGTTTCAGCTTGTTTTTATTGCCCAACCTTGAGGACAAGGTTGATTTTCCAGCGGTGGGTAATGATAGCAACACTGCTATGGTTGAAGTGTAGGATAAATAGCACGGGCACCAGCTTCAGGATATTCCACCACTCATTCCACTAAACTAATTTTGTTATTGCCTCAAAATATCTTTTTGTTATAACAAACTTCATCTCATTCTATTATTAGGATATTTTCCTTTTCTGTTATGGGCATTTCGAATGCCATATTTTATCTTTTGTTGAAATCATTATAAATATGACACTAATGAAATAAGAAGAAAGGAAGAATTATGAAGGTAACCATTAGTGTAGTTTAGCATAGCTAGCTTTGTCCTCTCGTAACATTATCACATTTGATATGATATGAGATGAGCATAGAGTTTTAAAGAAAACTTTTTCTTTTGAGATTTTATTATTTGGAATAAATATAAGGTTTTGGTAAGTTACTAAAGGAGGTCACACACAATGAATGATTTGTTCGTACACTCTCATCTATTTTTCAGTTGGAATACATTAAGCAACCTATACAAAATATTTAGGACAAAAAAATTACTAGTTTTGATTTTTATTTTAGTTAACTTATTTTAGGACAATATAATAACAATTAATTTATTTATTTTTTAAAAATCTTGTTTCTCTCTCATCTTTCATTTTTATACACATATATGTATCTCTTTTTTCTTGCTTTGGACGACCATGATGTCCTTGTCACGGACTACACCACAACTATTCCAATCTAGTGAATGATTGTAATTTATATCTAAAGAAAATGATTAAAAAATTAGTAAAAGGAAAGTTAAATTGTGATGAGCAATTGATGGTAGGAAATTTAGACAAAAAAAACTACCAACTTTGTAGTGCGATTTGCCAACATCACATATCACACGACATTCGTTATTCCTCACATTCGTTTGGCCGTTACGGATGTGTTGGCGTAGTAGCAAAACACCAAATGTAACACCTTAGCCATGTGTTTGGATGGGGGATTTAGAAATTTCTTGGAAATTCAAATGCACAACATTTTAATTGCCTTGATTTAAATTCCTTTCATTTTGTAAACATTTTGTTTGGATGAGGCAATTCAATTGCCTGTCTTTTAATTTCCTTGTTTGGATAAAGTAATTCAATTTCAATGAAATTCTAATTTTCATTTTTAAATATTTATTTAAAAATTAAAATTTCAATATTGAATGAAAATAAATATGAGTCATTTTTTAAATAGTTAAATATAAAGTTAATTCCACATGATAAATCAAACACTCTAAACTCAGATGATAAAAATTTAAGAAAATCAGCAACAAACCTTCACCAAACATTCAATACTTTTAGTAAGAAGCTAAATAGATTTATTGAATCTTCCAAGCAACTTGATATAAACCATGCAAACATGTTCTAGAGCTTTGAGAACAAATCTACAAAGATATGCCTACTTTGGCTACTGGAAGACTCACTCCAATGGCTTCCTAGTTTCTACAACCAGTACAGTGTGCTTACATATTTATACAACAGTAAAGAATATTGCAGTAAACTACTAGAGTCTAGCAATATTCACATAATCATATATCATTCACCAACAAGGAACTCCTTGTTCAACTTCTCAGAACCAACAAGATGCCATTCTATCTCAAAATGGTATCGTTAGATAGACATGCCACAAGTTAGAACAAATTTGGATTTTGTTTAATGTTTGGTTTGGTGTATCTAGAAAAATAACAAAACAGGACACAAGATTAGAAACATGGTTAGTTTTGGTTCTACTAAAAGGGTGGCACCAAGAACAGAACAGACCATTCAATTCCCTTTTGTTCATGTGACAAACTCTACCAACATGTATACATAGATTAATTACATAATCCAACTTGATATACGAATACTAGTATGTAGTGACTATTGTAGTGACTATATAACAATCCAACTTGACAAACTCTACCAACATGTATACATAGCTTAAACTATGTAGTAACTTTTATCTGCTCAGAAAAAAAATTAAAGCCCACTTGATATACGAATACTAGGTCTTTTCATAGGTAGAAATTTAGAGATTGAGTGGTCTTATATATATATAGTGCTTATGGGATGATAACATCAGAAGTGCACTCAATCAACTGAAGAAGCAAAATAACTATGCTATTGCAAATATCCACTCAGAAGTAATGCAGTGATTGCACAAAATCAAGCAAGAAATGCTTGACACATATCAGTCTGATACTGATAAATTATTTTGTTCACCATTCTAGCAAAACCAGTACATCTAAACATAAAGTGTATCACTGCTGGCCTTTAGTATTATGTTCAGTCTCCCATTCATCTTATATCATGTCAATATGTCAGTGCAATAAATCATCATTTTCAGTTAATAAACACCAAAATGAGCCAGGTTTATTGGAGTCACTAGTGCACAGTTTATAGTAGTAGTTGAAACAATAGCATCATGCTCAAGGAATATATAACATACCTCTGGGGCCATCCAACGCTAAGTTCCTATTTCTCAACCAATTCCCTTAAACCCCCCAAAAAATTATGTAGTTTGAGAAATTCAAACAAATTTGTTTCTCTATTTCTCTTTGATGCATATTCACAAACATATGGTGCTCACAACCTGTCTCAACTCCAAACTCATCCAATTCCACACCCACCAACATATCAAAATCATTGAAACAAAATAAATGAAATAGAAAACGAAACATAAATCAATGAAATCAAACAACCCTTGTAGCTACAAAAATGAAATCAAAATCAAACAAACATAAACTAGAAAAAAGAAAAAAAATGGAGATGAGCGAGGGAGAGAGAAATCTAGCGGTGAGAGGAAGAAAAGCTACGGAGAGGGAGGTGGTAGCTCGTGACGCTGCTGAGAGGGAAAGAGAAAGCCACACTTGTGCACTGAGAGGGAGAGAGAGCTGGTGGTGTGTTGAGAGGGAGAGAGCGTTGCTACGAAGAGAGAAAAAGAGTTGGTGGTGTGCTGAGAAAGAGAGAGCTAGTGGTGTGTTTCTTCGGAAGGATGAATTTTAATTTTTTTTCTTTTGGTGAGAATTTGAAATTAGTAGATTAAAATGCTCAACCAAAATGATATCATTTTAATTACTTTTAAAATATCTTATCCAAACAGATTATATTATAAAAAGGTATTTTAATTTCCCTGTTGAAATACTTTACTTAGTTTAATTTCTCCATCCAAACACATAGTAGAGGATATCAGAATAAACTATGCAGAAACTAAAACATAAACTCATATCACATACACAAATCTAATACAAAGCTCTTGACACTAATGTGCCTTACAAAACATGTCTTGATACATAAACATAGCTAAACTTCCATACACCAAGGATATACAAGGCTATGCTAAAAATATCATCCTCTTGCTTGAGTGGCTCCAAGTTCTCAGCTTCTCCACGAGGCAACCTTATGCTAATATGAAAAATTATGAAAACTATAGGAATGAATTGAAATAGTGAATTCTTTAAGAACTTTAAGTTGACTCTCTTATTTAGAGATCTTTTTCTTACCTCTTTTGGCTTTTCTGGTATTTTCTTAGTTCTCACATTCATAATTAATTTTGCCTCATAATGTCTTTAATTTAGACCATGGAGTAAACTTTAACTTTTACTTAGGCACCTAGAGTTGGCCCCCTATGTCAACCCTATGACCACTGGTGTACTAGACACCTAACATAACGCAAACCAGAATTGAAAAATTTTGCAGAAAAAATACAGCAGTGTAAAACACAACAAATGTAATAATTGTGCAGAAAAATACAGCAGTTAGAGGCATGTAGCAGTGCAGAAAGTGCAGCAACAGAAAGATTAATCATGGAGTAGAGATAAACCCGATGAACACAAACATAACAATGCAAAATTAACAAGAAAAGAAAAGAAAATGCACACGAGAATTACGTGGTTCGGTCAATGTGACCTACATTCACAAGAAAGAGCTATTCTGATAACAACAGCAGCCCCATAGGCCCATCACAACATCCATCACGTACCAAACCCGCACGCACTCACACCAAGCCAAAGTACCTGAATGATTACGAGTGAAGGGGACCCAATTGTAGTAACCAATTCCGTTAGCCATGTAGCCGGTTAGGGGACAACATCTTTCTGTTATAACCGGGTGGCTATTATCCATTTTAAGATAAATGTTAAACTCTATATATATATATCAATGCATGCATGAATAAAGCAAGAACAATTCAGACAACTTAGTTATTTTTCCTTTAATCGCTTTCTTACTGTTAATCATCCCCACTATATTCTACTATGAATCAAAATTTGGATCAAGATACAGTAAAGGACCCGTACCAAAACCTGATTTTACACTATTTTCTCTCAAAACCTTGATCCCTCAATCTTGTTTTTCGTTCTCTCAAAACCTTCTTTCTTTTCTTTTTTTTTCCACCTATCTCACGATTCAACAACAACAAGAAAAGGGGTTGACGTAAGAAAAGGAACAATTCCTATCCTATCCATCCCCAATAGCATATAAGAGATAAGGAAGGCCCATAAAAATAGCTAGCTAGGCTTAAAACTAATTTGGAGACTCCTACCTACATATTCTTTGGTGTATGGAGTGAAAAACAACAACAAAAAAGGACACACAAAAACTGCAAGATGAAGGCGCAAACCAAAATTAGGGTCTCATAAAAGAAACCCCTGCCTCATCTGCATGCAGAAACGGAAACATCCCTAAAAAGGAGGAGAAGCATGAACTTGGAGTTCTTGAGATGACGAAGCAACCTTCTTAGCCAAGAACCATACATATGACAACAGAATAAACATGATAATCAGAACCAAGGGGCTGATTCTTAATTTTAATCATCCACGAGCCAATTGGTACCCAATATCATTCCATTTGTTACCCTTTGGATCCACCATATTGGAGCTTCTATATTTCTCTTGTTGATTTATTAATTGTTCTAACATCTTTTGATACTCGCTCATGTAATGATCACCTATCATCCCTCTCGACAATCTGAGCTTTCCATATAACTGTGTAGGCGTTTCATATAAGTAGACACGTTTTGCATCATGATCATTGTGGTTTGAGTTAGAATTTTCAGACAAATATGTGGGGACAATATGAATGATCCTTCCTGGTGGATAAAGATGTGTATCCAAGTTGTCTAATGTTGAAACTGTACCAACAACTTGTTCAGTATCAACAACCTGATCATTGATCTTTTCTTCAGTATTGCCTCTGATCGTGGCTGCTTCTTTTTCCTGAGCACGAGTGTTAGTGATATCATCATGTGCTTCTAGTACATGGTCTTTAAATTTATTGAACAATATATAGTCAGAGATATCACAAACACCAGGAGTACTAGTAATGTTCTAAGTGTTAGAAAATGGGAAATGAGACACTATATGATGATAAACAAGAATATAAATGTAAGACTTGAGTGAGAAGATACCAGTGTTGATCCACATGGATGATTATTTAAGGAAGAAACAACTAGGCTATATGATCTTTTAAATTTTATGCACAATTCCTCTTAATCTTCAATCTAGTAATATGTTAAAAAATAAATTTGATACATACGACTTAATAACTATACTAATTAAATACTCTTTTATGAATAGTTGTGTCCTTAAAACCTTATACTTATTCACAAATTAAGAATTATAACTTTTATGAATAGTTATGTCCTTAAAACCTTTCTATTTTATCTATCGTAATAATAAAAATAAGACTTATATCATCTACAAATAATTATAAATTCTAATAAATTTATTCTTATAAAAATCACTTTAATTAAATTTTTTATAAACAACATATAATACTTAACATTTATATATTTATATGTAGACTCACGTATTAAAAATATGAAACACCAGACTAGCAATACGATTTGTTCCCTAGCTTATATAATGTGTGTTTGATAACTGCAACAAGAAATTGTTTTTAGAGTCTAGTGAATACAATGTCATACACAAACAAGGGAGTTTGAAACCACCCGGGTGTCACGGGTTACTGCATGATCTTCAATGGCATTCAAACAATAAACAAATGGTAAACAAGATTGAATTGTGCTACGAGTAGCATTTAGGAATTACGCTTAATCTGACCCAGTAAATCATTCGATCAATATTATGTAGTGACCCAATGAAATTAAGCAATTAGCAACATAAATTAATATTTGCTGAAAGCATCTTAGGTTGGGAGTACTTGTTTGTGCACCTCGGAAACGAAATCAAGAACAGAAGAAACCAAAATTATAGGCACCATGTCAGAACCATTTATTATGGAAGTGATAAAGGGCTTTCCGAATTCGGCTAACTCCAATGTCATACAAGCAGCTGCACAAATCACAATTAAGAAACAAGAACTTAGCAACAATGTTTAAAACCGGTTCGGATCGGCTGGTCGGACCGGTAACCGGTGGACTAATCGACCCGAGCCTTCAACTGGATCGGAAATGATGTTAGCTTAGTATAACCCGGTATAAGCCATCCAGTTTCCATGAAAACCAGAGACTTAGCTGTGACTCGGTCCAGTTAATAACATCTATTTTTTTCATCACCAATCTTTGCACGCTACTCCATACGTATGTTGTACGAACGCTTAAATAACCCTTAAATAATTAACAAATTTTTTAAACAAAATATATTAATGATATATACTCATTTCACTTCTTATTTATTAGGATTATTAGAAGAAATGAGTAATAATCACACATTATATAATTATTTTTTTTACAGATCAAACATTAATTAACTAATTAAGTGAAAAGAGAAATAATTAATTTTAAAAAGTTAAAAGTAATTTTAAAAGAATAATATAAATCATGAATAAATTTAATATTATTAACTAAATTGATTAATTTTTTTAATGAAGATGAATCAGTTAAAAGGATATATACATAAGAAATGGAGGGAGTATAAGATGGACAAAATAGAGAAAATTCTGGAAAAGATCTTACGTATACGTACATGAGGTGTTGGCATCTTTGTATCTATTTTGGCAGCTCCCATATTGAGACATGAAGAAGAAATACTAATTGTTATAGTGAAAATATCACACTCAAAAGAAGAAATATTATATGAAAGCAAAAAAATAATATAATATATGAAAAAAAATTATCTGCACAATAATTTTAAAACAAATTAAAATTCAACTTGAAAAGATTCATTCCTAATAAAGTTATTGTAAATTATGCAGGTTTTGATGATGTCAAAAAGAATTTGTTTTAAAAAGGGGGAGAATGTGTATCATGTATTGTTTTGATGATGTAAAAAAGAAATCACTTGACTGTCATTATCAAAAAGGGAGAGAATGTGAATGTATGAATATATGAATTTTGATGATGCCAAAGAAGAATCAAACCAGGGCGCTTCAAAGGATAAGTATTTGCTTCAAGATTAATTCAAGATTGCTTCAACAAACAAAGCCTTGTTTCAAGATTCACTAAAGATCAAGTCTTGCCTCAAAACAAAGGGTTTCAAAGTCATGCCAGGAAGTGTAATCGATTACAGGAAGGGAATAATGAAAAAGAGATGCTGAAAAGGATTTTGAATTTGAATTTTTAACATGTAATCAATTACCATATGTCTGTAATCGATTACCAGTAACGAAACTCCTGAAATTCAAATTCAAAAGGCATGACCTTTCAAATTATAATTGTGTAATCGATTACACAAACATTGTAATCGATTACCAGTGGAGAGTTTTCAGAAAATCTGCCAATAGTCACATCTTTTGATTGGATTTGTGAATGACCATCAAAGGCTTATAAATAGGTGACTTGGGCACGAATTTTGAATAGAGAGTTTTGCTTGTTCAAAATATCTTATCCTCTCAAAAGGAAATGAGAGAGATTCCAAGAGAACTTCATTGCCAAATGCTCTCTCAAAAGAAACTCTTGGGCAACCACATGCAAATCCATTAAGAGTTTCTCCATGGACTTCAATTGTAATATCCTTTTCTTCAAGAGAGAATTCTTCTTTTTTTCTTCTCATTCAAAGAGATTGAATAAGGGAGTGAGGTTCTCTTAAGTTGTAAGGATTCCTGAACACAAGGGATGGGTTGTCCCTATGTGATTCAGACTTTGTAAACGAATTTTTACAAAGGGAAAGGAAAATCTCAAGTGGATTGCTTGAGTACTGGCCATAGACACGAACTTTGTCGAACCAGTATAAAACTGTATTTGCATTCTCTCTTCCCTTATCTCATTTATTTTGTTACAATCAATTTTGTCTTACATGTTTAAAGAACATTATTAAATCGATTGCTGCTTCTTCTGTATTCTAAGCCTATCCCTCTTAAGTTATTAAAGCCTCCGATCCAACAGTTATTATATTACCTGCCACTACTACAAAAAGGCTTTTTAACGACTGTTAAAAAGACATTTTAACGACGGTTTTGAACCGTTGTTGTATGGAGCGGCGTTAAAAACAAAACATTTTTTTATGACGATTCAAAACTAACCATCGTAGAAAATAAAATTTTTCTAAGACGGTTATTTATAAGAACCGTCTTAGAATATATATTTTCTAAGACGGTTAATTGTTAAGAACCGTCTTAGAATGTATACTTTCTAAGACGGTTATTAATAATAACCGTCTTAAAAATTTATGTTTAAAATGACTTTCTAAGACGCTTAATTAAGAACCATTGTAGAAATATATACTTTCTAAGACAGTTATTACTAATGACCGTCTTAAAAAGTCGTGTTTAAAATGACTTTCTAAGACGGTTAATTAATAACCGTCGTAGAATGTATATATTCTAAGATTCTTTCCAATTAACTATCTTAGAATAACGATAAGATATTCGAAACACTAGAAAGTGAGCTTCTAATATGCAGATTCCAATCATAATTTGAGAAACAAAGTATTTGCTAGCTGTACTAAGAATTTTGGTACAAAATTCAAGATAAGCTGAACTTACTTTAAACTTGGATTATTGCTGCCTCATGCAACCTGGGATATAAATTTAAGAGAGAAAAACAATTGTCATTGTCTCCGAAAAAAAATGACAAAGCAAACCAGAAACACTAATAATTTATGACTATGTATCATTGTTTACACATTTTACTTTATTCCTTTTAAAGAGTAGTACATTTGTCATAGGCACTCGGGAATAGTAGTTACAGATTTGAACTTTTAACAGACCATAACAATGTTTTCAATTCTCACATTATCACCCATTCATAATCTATAATCAACAATCATATCCAGGGAAATATGACTTACTTTCATTTACTTCCATTTCTTATTTTCAGTTCAGATTATCCCTAAGAAACAATTAAAAGAAATGGTCAATTTAAGATCGAATAAGGAAAATCATATCCAGGGAAATGACTTACTTTCAATTACTCAAGACTCAACAATCAACATAAAAAGTGACATTCTTACCCATATGGAAAAAGGAAAAGGAAAATGATAATAGCAATCAAAATCCAACTTATTGAGCATCTTCTTTTTGGTTGCAGGAAAAAAAGTAAGGATGTTACTTAACACTTAGATCTGGAAACCAAAAGATATAAAGTGTGCCAATACTCTGCTGTGGGATATTTTCATCCCTTCATATATGCTATGAAACATCTATTTTTTAATATAATTATCAAAATATTAAGAACAATGACAACATTTGATCCTATAAGCACATTAAAGCATTATAGTTTCAACTCCAATGCACAAGAAGTAGAATGCAAAAACAACATATATAATTAGCTTATTCCCTATCTCTTGTAAACCAAAAACAATAAAATGTAAGAATGCACACAAAACTACAATTAATTATATTTTTAATTTAATAGAAACTAAGAAGACATTGCATGATTATGCCTAGGCAACACGCTTACCTGACTGTGATAACATGCATGCGCAAATTAACCAAAGTATCAAGAGCGGCACCCAGTATATGAGTATATATAATATGGGAATTTATACCCTGATCATGATGTTAATTTAGGTGATTTTGACACAGTTAATTATTTAACCAATAGAAATTAAGTTATATTATTATTTTAAAATTTAATGATAATTTGAAAATTAATAATTTTTAAAAAATTGCTAATAAAATAAAGGTATGCCAGCTAACATAATAACAAGAAATAACAAGAAACACGATAAAACAACAAATAAAAAAAGTGATAAAAAATTCGTAATTTTAAAATTTAAAATTCAATAAAAATACAAATACTTAAAAAAAGATAAGAATGAAATTCAAAATTTTAAAATGATGAGTATATTCTATTTAATTAATTTTGTCCCTAACAGGATAAAAGTTGGAGCAAGTGCGTTTTGTGCAGAGTCTATTAGAAGATCAGGTCTCAACAAAGTGTAGAATGCTATAGCAATTATTATTTTTTCATTTATTTATATTAGTTTTTCTTAATTTATGTGAAAAAAATTCTAAGAAAACAAAAATTATGGGAGAGACTGAATATTGATTAATTGGGATTTTTGGGCCATCATTAACACTCTATTCCGACAACTTGGATCCATGATCACATCTAGCCTTATAAAAATGTAGTTTTGATGATAACAAAGATGATGACAAAAAGCCCAAAAGAATACAAGAGAATGATTTCAAGAACAAGATTCAAGAATCAAGAGAAGTTTGATTTCAAAAATCAAGAAAAGATGAATTCAAGGTTCAAGAAAAGAAATCAAGAAGACTTCACAAGGGAAGTATTGAAAAGATTTTTCAAAAAACAAACATTGCACAATTTTGTTTTTCAAAAGAGTTTTTCTCAAAATTTTCTAAGTTACCAGAGTTTTTATTCTCTGGTAATTGATTACCAGTTTCCTATAATTGATTACCAGTGGCAAAGTTTGACTTCAAAAGCTTTCAATTGAATTTGCAACATTCCAATTGATTTCAAAATAGTGTAATCGATTACAAGATATTGGTAATCGATTACCAGTGTCTATGAACGTTGAAATTCAAAATCAAGTGTGAAGAGTCACATCCTTTCATAAAAGCTTTGTGTAATCGATTACAAGGATTTGGTAATCGATTACCAGTGACAAGTTTTGAACAAAAATCAAAAGATGTAACTCTTCCAATGGCTTTCAGTTTTTCCTCAAAGTCATAACTCTTCCAATGGTTTTCTTGACCAGACATGAAGAGTCTATAAAAACAAGACCTTGATTTGCATTTAGAAATTCTATTAAATTTTTTTTCAGATATTCTTTTACAACCTTTGCATCTCTTTGAACTTCTTCTTCTACTTCTTCTTCCTTTGCCAAAAGCTTTCAAAAAGTTTTATGGGTTTCCAAACCTTGAAAACAAAAGTGTGCTATATCTTTTCATTCTCTTCTCCCTTTGCCAAAAAGAATTCGCCAAGGACTAACCGCCTGAATTCTTTTGTGTCTCCCTTCTCCCTTTTCAAAGAATTCAAAATGACACAGTTTGAGAATTCTTTTGATTCTTCCCTTTCTCTAAAACAAAAGATTTCAAAGGACTAATCGCCTGAGAATTCTTTTGTTTCCCCTTCACAAAGTTTCAAGGGACTAACCGCCTGAGAACTTTGTCTTAACACATTGGAGGGTACATCCTTTGTGGTACAAGTAGAGGGTACATCTACTTGGGTTGTTGTGACTGAGAACAAGAGAGGATATATCTCTTGTGGATCAGTTCAAGTGGAGGGTGCATCCACTTGGTTGTTACAAAGAGAACAAGGGAGGGTACATCCCTTGTGGATCTTTGCTTGTAAAGGATTTTACAAGGTTGAAAAGAAATCTCAAGGACTACAGGTCGCTTGGGGACTGGATGTAGGCACGGGTTGTTGCCGAACCAGTATAAAACTCTTGTGTTTGTCTTCTTCTTCCCTACACTCTTTAATTTCCGTTGTGCACTTTAATTATTGCTTTTACTTTTGGTTAAGTTTCTATTTCTATTCTTTACTTTCTTAACAACATAGTAAAAGCCTAAGAAGGATAGATTTTACTTAGTAAAGGTTCATTAATAATTAATTCAACCCCTTTTTCTTAATTATTCTGAGGCCACTTGATCCAACAATTCTGAGACGACATCACGCGAGCAAGTCGCTGCGCGACGGCTTTGGTTGCCACGTTTTGCATGCGCTTGACGGTGGAGATACCGGTGGCAGAAGTAGTACTAAGGTGCGACTGAGGATAAGCCGGCGACATCGTCGGTGACGAGGAATCGGTGCTGCTGGAACCGCCGCTCCACTGCCGGGCGTAGATCGGACTCGTGTTTCTCCTCCGATCCATAAGTGTGAGGTGTTGCGGAGAGATTGAGCTAGATTTCTCGAAGCGATATTTTCTCGGGAAAATTGGGAGGAAAGGTCGTAGAGATAGAGCTAGGTGTTGTGGCATGATTCATCTGAGAAATTATAAAACAAAAGAAAAAAAATACAAAAACCCTCAAAATCTGAGAAATCCCAAACTAAATCATGCCGAAACCCCCAAAAAAGCGAAAAATGCAAAACCCAGAATCCTAAGAAATAAAAAACAAAAGAAAAACTATTTTTCTTATCTCACAAAAAAACAAAAGAATGACACAGTGTGTTGTACTAATCTCAAGCCATGGAAGCTTGGGATCTTAACTTTGTGGTGCTTGAACGACAGTGAGGCTAGTGGCTGACTTGAAGAGTCAGAGAGGAAGTGGAGAGAGTGGAGCGAGAAATGAAGGGAATTTCAAAGAGGCTAGGGATTTCAAAGACACAGTGGCACGGAAAAAACAACGACGTTTTTACACATAAAACGTCGTCATTTCTTGTTCCTTCTAATTACATCGTCGTACATTCTAAGGTGATTCCGTAAAATCCATCTTAAAATGTGCGCCATAAAAAAATTATTCTTCTTAATTACAAAATTGTCACCGCATGATTTTTTAAGACGGTTTTATATAGCGATCTTAGAATGTACGTCGTAAAAGAACAATTTTTCAGTAGTGTGCTATAATGAAAAAAATATGACAAGCAAAAAAGAAATATTATATGAAGAACAAGCAAACAAAAATTATATAATATATGAAGAAAGTATGTACACAAACAAAAAATTAAAATTCAATATCAAAAGATTCATTTCCAATACAATTTTCATATTAATTGTAAAAAATATCGCAAGCAAAGAAGCAATGTTATATGAAGGCAAAACAAATAATATAATATATAAAGACAATATGTCCATAATAACTTCAAAACAAATTAAAATTCAACATGAAAAGATTCACTCCCAAGAAAATTATCATATTAATTGCTATAATGAAACTATCAGATAAAAAGGAAAATATTATTTTGAAGAACAAAAGCAAAACAAAAAAACATTTGAGGAGATTGCTTATATTAGAGACACAGATTTGCTAGCTAGTATTATTCTTTCTCCGCTCTCCTAACAAGAGGTTTTAATTTGCATAGTTGGGACACATAAAGATTGTTCGTATTCTTTTGCTCTCATAGATATGTTTTAAAGTGCAATTATCATTGGACGCCTCTATTGTCATAAAAAAAATCTTACTGCAATTAGCTTCTATATCCATCATTTCTCAATCAACATGTCCACTAACTTTCAACTATAGCTAGAACTACATAAACTAATCACATAATATGAAAGCAGATATGTCCCATTAATTCTAAATTATTGAATATTATATATTATATATTAAATTATTGTTTATGTTTCATTATCTTGTCACCTATCCAAAAATTTGAGTTTTCACATACTAATTACATCTTCAGTATCTGCACAACGCACTATATATTTTACATCAAGCCAATACTAAAATCATTTGATCATGTAAATTAAAGAAGTTAGTAAAATCACATGCCTGGCCCAAACGTAACACAAGTGCATGAAGAGAACTCCTCCTTTTCTCTAAGCATGTATGTCAACAGTGCAGCAGTACCACCACCAAGCGAGTCCCAAAGATCTATGGAAAGATTATTATAATCATAACAATTAAAAATGGCAAATATAAGTTGAGTTACATATGCATCATTGAGTAAAAAGAATACAAAATTTTAATCTATAAAATGTTGAAGCTAGAGTATGGCATTTTAACTGAAAACATATAAAGCAATAAATAAAGAAATGGAATGAAAAAAATCAAGTATTATCAGGCCCACAAAAAAAAAATTATATAGTACCGTACTTATAAATATTAACTACTAATACTTGACCAATACTTTGTGGTATAACACGGTAATAGAAGATTCTAGTTTGGTTCAAAAAAAAAAAACAGAAGAAGATTCTAGTTAGGACTTCAGCCGTGTACAATCAAAAAAAGAAAAAGAAAAAAATCTAACAAACACGCTTCTGGTTACCGATTCTTAATAATCAATAAAATTTCAAACATGCTTCCTTGATGTTATCTTATGTATGTTGTGGCCGCGTCTTGACTTGGTCCATATTATTAATCTTAGATTTTAACTTTAATAATCTAACAATATATCTAGGTAAATAGTCACTTTTATTCTTGAGTGTGTAATTTATTGACAAATATGTTTTTGAAAGATGAAAATATAAAATATAGTCTCTAAAGTGTAGAAAGTGTGACAAATATATAATGATTGTGACTAATTATTGTAATTTTGAAAAATTTATAATGATTGTGACAAAATTTTGGGAGAGTTATATCATATTAGTAAATGTGTTTTCGTTATATAATTTTTAAGTTTCATCAACGGTTGAGACTTGCATAAAATATTATCCATGAAATTGAATTTTTATTGCTTTGGTGAATTCTTTTTACTTTTCTTCAACTACAAAAAAATTAATCATTTGGTTGTTAACTTTTGAATAAAAGTCATCAACACAGAAAAAAAAGAATTTTTTTATTATAAAACAATTAGAAAATCATTGTTTCTGTTTAATCAAATACTATTTATTTAATTGTTTTTTTTTATAGATTTGTTATAATAAAATATGAATGTCTATTAGTATATACAATGACATCAAATTACCAAATTATAATAAAATTTTATTGATTTTTAAATTAATATTTTTAAGTTATACACAATTATTTTTTATTGACTGATCATTTAAAAAATCATAACCTTAAAAAAAATCATTCCAAAGGAGTTGTGTGTTTTTTACAAATTAAAAGTGTCATTGCAATTGTAATTTTCCCTAAAAATTATTCATGGATCTAATTTAACTATAATGTTTTACAATAAACATTTTTTTTTTACTTGAACCTTTCATCAAGCATATGAGTATAAATAAATTATTTACGAGTTTATAAAATGAATATTCTTTTTTTTAGACTCAATTTAATTTATGAGTTTGTTAAAAAAATTGTCGCAATCATTATAAATTTTTCCAAATTATAATAATTAGTCACAATATACTATTAACGTCCGGATATATTTGTTGCACTTTTTGTACTTTGGGAGACTAAATTTTGTATTTTCATCTTTCAGGGACCTATTTGTCAGGAGTGGGAAGACGAAAAGTAAAAAAAAATATTATATGACAAATATGTCCCCATGCTGACAATTAGAGATGACCACGTTGGCAATCATTTCAATGACAAATTCATTCCTCTATGCCACGTAGGTTATTTTATTAACGGTTACGAACGGAAGTTAACAGTCGGATATATTTGTTTCACTTTTTACACTTTCGGGGACTAAATTTTATATTTTCATCTTTCAGGGACACATTTATCATCGAATTACACATTTAGGGACAAAAGTGACTATTTATTCAAATGGCAGACCTTGGGTTTGACGAGTCTTTGGAGAATCGACTAGTGATGCGTTCGTCCTAGATTTTGGTGAGACTCACCAAGGACGGACCTTGGGTTTGATGAGCTTGAAAGAATCATCAAGGGTAGACCCTGGTGATGGAAGCTTGCTTGTGGGGCTTCTATGGAGGCTGGATCTTTGAGCTTCAATGGGATCCTTTAATGGTGATTTTCCACCATGGAGATGCAGCGAAAGACAAAGGAAAATAGGTGAGAGGAGGCGCCATCCATTAAGGAATAAGCCATGGAAGAAGGAGCTTCACAACCAAGATGAGCCTTGGATAAGAAGCTTGGAGAGGATGCTTCAATGGAGGAAAAGAAAGAGGGAGAGAAAGAGAGAGGGGGGAGCACGAAATTGAAGGAATAAAAGAGGTAGAGAAGTGGAACTTTGAAGTATGTCTCACAAGACTCTCATTCATCAAAGTTACAACAAGTGTTACACATGCTTCTATTTATAGACTAGGTAGCTTCCTTGGGAAGCTTTCTTAAGAAAACTTCCTTGAGAAGCTTCTTTGAGAAAGCTTCCTTGAGAAGCTAGAGTTTAGCTACACACACCCATCTAAAAACTAAGCTCACCTCCTTGAGAAGCTTCCTTGAGAAGCTAGAGCTTAGCTACACACCCCTATAATAGCTAAGCTCACCCCCATGACAAAAAAACATGAAAATACAAAAAAAATCCTACTACAAAGACTACTCAAAATGCCCTGAAATACATGGCTAAAACCCTATACTACTAGAATGGCCAAAATACAAGGCCCAGACGAAGGAAATACCTATTCTAATATTTACAAAGATAAGCGGACTCATACTTAGCCCATGGGCTCGAAATCTACCCTAAGGCTCATGAGAACCCTAGGGCCTTCCCTTGGATCTCTAGCCCAATCTACTTGGAGTCTTCTACCCAATGCCCTTGCGGGGTAGGATTGCATCACCTGGGTTTTACGAGCCTTTAGAGATGCAAGAATCACCAAGGGTGGACCTTGGGTTTGACAAGCCTTTGGAGAGTCTACCTGCGACGCATCCATCCTGGATTTTGGCGAGACTCACCAAGGGCGGACCTTGGGTTTGACGAGCCTATTTTTGCGAGCTTCTAGAGAAACAAGACTCACCAAGGGTGGACCTTGGGCTTTCTGAGCCTTTGGAGAATCGAGGCTCACAAAGGGCGGACCTTGGGTTTTGTAAGCCTATGGAGCTACGACCAAGGACATGCATGTCTTGTGTTTTGTCAAGACTTACCGAGGATGGACCTTGGATTTAACAAGCCTCTATAGAGTTGACACAAGAAGATTATAAAAGTGAAGGGATGTGTATTTTATGCAGTGTAGTCAATTCAACTACAAATTCCCTTCGTTATCCCGGATGTGCCTCATTAAAACCTCTCAAGCCAAAACCCTAATTTTTCTCTTTTGAGACAAAAGACTTGAGTAGGAAAAAGAATACAACATCCGATCTTGCAGTAGGTCAACTGAAGTAGAACTTCAGATGAGTAGCATTCCATGTTCTTGGAATCACTTTTGACATTTGGATCCTGTAGTTGGTATGCTCCACTGTCTAGGTTTGGTATAACCCTGAATGGGCCTTCTCAGTTGGGTCCAAGCTTTCCTGCTCACAGATCTTTTCTGGCTTCGCCTCGGACTCGACATACGAGATTTCTGGTTGAAAGGCTCGTGGTTGAACCTTTGTATTGTAGCATCTTGATGCTTGGAGCTTGGTAGCTTCTTCTTTGATTCTAGCCATCTCTTGGACTTCATCCATTGTCTCTAGTTCTACCCTTATGTTTTCTTCATTTTGTTATTGCTGGAACAACAATCTACTTGTTGGTGGTTCCTCGACTTCGATAGGATCATGAAATATGTGCCATATATGAGTCGGTAAGGAGTTTCATTGGTCGTTGTCTGGGATGAACAATGATAAGCCCATAGTATATTGGGGAGCTTCTCCTTCCATAGACCCTTGGACTTTTCGAGTCAAGTGCACTGAGGATAACTTTGTTGGTTGCCTCTGCTTGACCGTTAGTCTGAGGATGTTCGACAGAGGTGATGAAGTGCTTGATGCCTAACTTTGTCAGGATGTTTTCACAAGCCTGGGTATTGAATTGGGTGCCATTGTTGGTGAAAATGGTGTAAGGGAGGTCGTACCTACATATGAGGTGCTTCCAGGTGAACGTCTCAACCTTGTTGGTCGTGATTTCTGGTAGTGGCCTTGTCTCGATCCACTTGGTGAAGTAGTCGATGATGACGAGTAAGTATTTGGCTGCTCTTAGAGCTTTTGGGAGTGGTCCCAGTATGTCCATTTTCCCCACATGGCAAAGGGCCAAGGGGAGCTCAAGCTGTGAAGATTGTTAGGAGGGGTGTATGGCACGTCTGCAAACTCTTGGCATCTTCTGCACTTCCTGGTGAAGTTGAGGGCGTCGGCCTTGAGTGTTTGCCAATAGTAGCCGGCTCTCACCACTTTGGTGGTAAGGAAGTGCCCCCGGTGTGAAGGCCGTAGATCCCTTCATGAACTTTTCTCATGACAAAATCTGCCTGTTGGTTGTTCAGGCATTTGAGTAAGGGTGTTTTCAACCCTTTTTTGAATAGATCACCATCAAAGATGGTGTAATAGCAGCCCTTCCATTTCAGGTGTCGGGCTTCATTCTCGTCTGGTGGCGACACCCCCTGAATTAGGAAATTCTTGTAGCGGGTCGTCCAGTTTGGCGCCTCCTTTTCTCCAACCATAACTTCTTTAGTGTCAATGGTGGGAGTTTGGAGCATCTCTTGGATGATAGTCTTGAGGTGCCCAGCCTTTTTGGTGCTGGCCAACTTGAAGAGCAGGTCTACCCTGGTGTTGTTATCCCTAGGTATGTAGTACATCTCAAAGCATTCGAAGTTGTCAATGAGAGTTTTTGGCGATGTGATAGTACTTAAGCAACACTGTTTCCTTTGTCTAGTATCTGTTGGCAACCTATCCCTAGGCAAGTTGGGAGTTTTTGTAGCTTCTTGGCTTTGACTTCTCTTGCTAGTTTTAAACCTACAATAAACGCCTCATACTTAGCGTGATTGTTTGAGGCTTTGAAGTTGAGCTTGAGGGGTTGCTCTAGAGCGACATTGTCAGGGCCTTTAAGGATGATCCTGCCCCGCTCACCCTCACATTAGACGCACTATCAACGTAGAGGCTTTACTAGTCTGGGGTGGTTTGGTCATTTTTAGAAAATTCTGCCATGAATTGTCGGGGTTTGTACTGGAGGTCAAACTGTGAAAGTTCTACAAAGCAGGCTACCATTCTTCCTGCTAATTTAGGCTTTTGCAAAACCTGCTTAATAGGGTAGTTTGTCTTGACTACCACTGAGTGACTCTGAAAGTATGACCTTAGACGTTGGACTGAGGTAATGAGTGCTAGTGCCACCTTCTCTATCATTTGGTAGTGTTTCTCATTGTCATGGAGTATACGGCTGGTGAAGTAGATGGGAAGTTGGTGCTTCCCTTCCTCTTGTATGAGGGCTGAGCAAACGGCTTCCTCAGCTATTGAAAGATATAGGAGTTGGGGTACTCTTGGCTTGAGTCAACTCATGACTGGTGGTGTTGCAATGGTCTTCTTGATGGCTAAAAAGGCTTTTTTATAGGTCTCGTCCCATAGGAATGACTCAGTTTTCTTGAGCAGTTTGTAAAATGGATTCGTTTTTTCGATGAGCTTTGAGAGGAACCTGGACAAGGATTATAGTCTATCATTTAGCTTCTGGACATCTTGGATGTTGGTAGGGTTGTACATCTCCAGTATGACTGTGCATTCGTCGGGGTTGGCTTTTATTCCTTGGTGTGTGATTATAAAGCCTAGAAACTTGCCTCCACCGACTTTGAAGGTGCATTTTTCTGGGTTGAGGTACATGTCATATTTGCAGATTTCTCTGAATACCTCTTCCAGGTCTGCCATATGATGAGCTATACTATGGGATTTGATCACCATTTTGTCGACGTAGACATCAACATTTCATCCAATTTGCTGTTTGAAAACCCAATCCATCAATCTTTGATATGTAGGGCCTGCATTTTTTAGGCCAAAAGGCATGGCCTTGTAGCAAAAGTTGACATGTTTAGTGATGAATGTTGTTTTCTCCTCATCTGGAGTGTGCATCCAAATCTGGTTATGTTAATGGTTTGGCAAGTATACCAAATATTCAAGTAGTAAAGACTCGGAAGTTCAAGTGTTGATTTCCACAGGGACTTTATTTTGTACTTGCGTTGGATAATTTCCAATTTATAAGAGGAAAAGAAAAGATGAGGTAAAAGATGAGCAAAAAGAACGATAACTGAATAGTAGATATCAGTAGACAAAGGAAATAATAGAAGACAAAAGAATTAATAGGGAATTCATGAAATGAGAATGTTAGGACCTAGCATGCCTTATTTGGTCTCGCTTAGCGGTTTGGTCTCGCTAAGCACATGGTTCAGGCTTAGCGAGACATCACTTTTTGAACCTTCATAATTTTCTTCTTTTTACCTGAAATTGAAGTGAAATTTACATTAAATTCAATAGGAAGGCTTCTACTAAGCACAAATGAAAACTAAACTACAAATATTTACAATCCTACCAAATTTACAAAGAAAGAACAAATCACTTGTCCTCAAATTAGTCATAAAAGACGACTAACAAACTCCCCCAAATTTACAGTTTTGCTTGTCCTCAAGCAAAGAAAGAACATATCACTTGTCCTCAAATGACAAGCTCACAGTGGTTATTTAAAAACAATGTTTGTTCCAAAGAATTCAATCACATGACATGAATGACAATCAATGCTTCAATCAACAGCTTCTCACAAGACATGCAGCTTTTCAAATATGTGAACATGATTATTAAGAAACACAATTGAAATAAGCTAGTAAGAATGACAGAAATCAAGGAAGGATCATCACCCAAAGCCTCACGGTCACTGTTTCACTCAAGCACAAGTGTTTAGGTTATCTATCAATCAACAACCAACATAAGTCTCAATCTTTGCACTTCATCTCATATGATACAGTCAAGAACACACAAACTGAATTCGAAGGACTTTACTAGGCTTGTAATGAGGTTGGGCTGCCACAAATCATGATTTTTCTAGGATGCAAAAGCTTAGGTTCTAGGAGAGCATTCATCCTTATATCAACTTTTTTCTTTTTATTCCAGCTCTATTACTTGCCTTTCCGCACTTAACTTTTCTTTTTCTTAATTAGCGGCACACACACTTTTATTTTATACTTACAGTTTTTTTTAGATACTTGCTGCTTATTAGCTGACTATGTGTGCTACTATTTTCTTACCATTACAAGCTTTCACCCCATAATTCCCCCAAATTTGGGCAAATTTGCTTTGAACCAAAATTTCCTTTTATGAATGATGCTCTCCTACAACCTAAGAGAAGGTAGAAGGAGATAAACTGTACAGGCTCAAGGTTCAATCAAACAATCATACTTTTAACTCAAAATGGGTGCAAGGGATAAATCAATCATGCACAAGGTAAGCTTTTTAGCTAAGTGGCTATCTTTAATCAAAACATGGCCTTCATCATCTTCAATTTCATGCATTCATTCCATATTCAGAGATTCATGCAAAAACCATTACTTAACATTAGTCGTTCTCTCATAATTAAAGATCACACTCTCACCGGGTTGCGGCTAATGCGTTCCTTCACAATCAACTTGACAAACCAACTAACATTTTCAATCATGATCCTAATTCCATGTTCTTTCTCTTCTAATGACTGCATGCTCATTCAAGGCATATGATCCACGCATTTCAATTCACTCACATCATAGAATTGATCAATTCAAACCAATCACAAACACTGAATTCCAAAATCAAGCATCAACCACTGGATAATAAAAATGCACTGCTCAATCAAGCTTTATACAAGCTATCAACCAAATAAAAACTATAAACTAAAATTTAAAAGCTGAAACATAAACATAAATCTAAATTATCAAATGTACTAAAGACGAAATAATAATAAAAATGTTCAAAAAGCAGGGAAATAAAAATCCTGATCCTGTCAATGATCTTGTGCATGCTCATTCAGGTCCAGTGCTGGTGCAGATGATGGATCCTGAGAAAGAGGCAGGTCTGACATTGGTACAGATGGCTCAGGTTGAGGAGATATAGCTAGATCAGCCTAAAAAATAAAGGGCTCTGATGGAGAGGGCTCTAATGCTGTAACATCCTCCTGAACCTGTACAACAACTGAATCAGGCTCTAAAGTGAATGGCTCAGGAGGTGTAGGCTCTGCAGCCTCTGGAATGTCCTTCTGCTGATCCTGCTGAGGCTCCTGGGCTGTGGAGGCCTCACCCCCTCCCAAAGGAGAAGGCTAGACTCCTGGCCAGGCCACCTGCTGAATAAATTCTTCAATGCTTATAACTGGCCGCTAGTGGACCACATTCTGCAAGCTCTACATGATCAGGAGCAGGCCCTGATGCAGGCTCTGCAACATAGAAAAGAATGGCTCGGAGCTCTAAGAAGAAGGATCCGGAAGAACTGGAGTTGCTGGTGCTGGAGGGAGAGGAGAGGTAGAAGGAGCTGATGTAGAAGGAGCTGAGGTAAGAGGAGTTGAAGTAAATGGTGCCTCAGATCCTCTGGCCCTAGATTTGCGGGTTCCCCGAAAAGTGACCGAAGGGTCATCCAGGTTACAACAATTCTTTTTAATATAAGCCAAATTAATGGCTAGGCTCAGGGATTCAAAGGTTATAGAATTAGATGTGACTACTTAGGCCTTGCATAAAGCAATAATAAGGGCTGGAAAACCTAGCCTCGAGGAGTCATGTTGTGCGATGAGAGAAATCTGACCTGAGATGAGGGATCCCAAGTTCATATTCATCTGCATTACAAGCCCGTAGATTAATTTAGCCCTATCCGAAGTAATATCTGAAGTATGAGATGTTAGGGCTAAGTTAGAAAAAGATAGAAGACTCTAGGTTTAGGCCAGAGTAGTAAGATTCTTCCTCAAAATCTTTAGAGGCAGCCCGTCTGCATTCAGCTCAAATCCCCTCCCAGGGATACATAGATGGGCTGCAAGCTCTTGAGGATCTGGCCTCAACTTGCAAAACCTGGAGTAAGAGGGCAAGCTCTCCCCTTCCTTGATGACCACTGGTGTCTTCAAAAAGGTGTTGAGGGCGTCATCATCAAATTTAATTAGGTGCCCTTGCACCCTCACCTGCTTTGGTGATTTATCTTCAAGGTCATAAAGGTTGGCATAGAATTTGTTCACTAATGCCACGTTAATGCTCCCTTCAGAGAAGTTAGTGACCTCCTTATGCCAATTCCTCCACTCAATTTCTCTCCTGAATTCATCAAATTCTGTAATGTACAACTTCACATTCCTTTCTGGAAGGATCTTCCGGCCAAGGACATTGTCTATGTAGCGGTCCCAGGCATCTTGGGATACAAATCTTGATCTATCATACCTAGCCTGGGACACTAAAGCTGTTGCTTTTCTCTTACGGGAAGCCATCTACAAAACAAAAGAATCATAAGACAAGATTAGACAAGATTTATTCAAAGTGAAAAGCAGAAAATAAAACTGAAAATAAGGCTGGGCGCTTAGCGCGCCTTCTGAAATTTTACTCATGAGCTAAGCGGGATAGCCACGCGCTTAGCGATTGAACACAAAAAGACTTTTTTCTGCAGAATAGGCTTAGCGAGCAGACTCGCTAAGCCTAATTCCGAATTTTTAAAGACAGAAAGGGATTTGCGCTTAGCACGGCACGGTGCACTTAGCACGACTACTCTATTGGACATCACTGGCTTAGCAAGCAATTCCAAGAAATATAAAAACAGAGAGGTAATTGCACTTAGCGTGACAGCCCCTCTGAGAGGCCTTTTCGTGCCCCCACCAGAGGGTAGGTTGTGATACTTCTAGAGAGCGGGCCTTGACCGAAAGTTGTCAGTAGGTTGACATAGCTTCCAATCTCTACTATTTTTCTTGCAAAGCCAGGGAATGAACCAACTTGAGGGTGGACCGTGCTAAATGAAACTTCAAGCCTTTAGAATCTTTTGCAATATAAGATGTTAGTGGAGCTACCCTAGCCTTTGAGGACCTTGGACACCATGAAGTTGGCGATTATGATGGAGACAACCATGGGGTCTTCTTGGTTGATAGGATTAATACTCTTGAAATCTCTATCAGTGAAAGTCATAGGAGGGAGACTTCATGGTGATGGTGTGTTGACACAGTTGATGTTGATGTTCTGGATGGCGTGGAGGTAATGCTTGCAGAACTAACAGGACTGCCCTCCATAGGAGAATCCACCAACAATGGTGTTGATTATACCTCTGATTTTCTAGGCGGGCTCCTATTCTTTTGGAGGTTGTCGCTTGCATCTCTGTTGTTGGTGTCTCTGTCTCCCCCAATTTTCTACCTTGTCCCTTTTTTTTTCGGCTTCATGATTTCTATGTTGATCCTTCTGGTGTCCTCCAAGTCTCGCTCCTGCTACATGACTGTCTGGCCTCTTCACAAACTGGGCTAGATATGCAACTTGTATGAACTCTTCTATTTTTTCTTTCAAGGCCCAATACTCTTTTGTGTTATGATCGTAACTATGGTGGTATTTTAGTATTTGGTCCTGTCTAACCTCGGCTTTAGAGGAAGTGGCAGAGTTAACTTTATGGGTACCTCCATGTTGAAAGCCTCCTCTAGGATTATAGTGCGTTTGGCTGTCAAGGGTGTGTAACGCTCGTAACTAGGCCCTTTTGGGAGAGGTTGATACTTGTCTGGTTTATGCCTCTTGTCCGACTTGTGTAAGCCAGTCTTCATGCTTCCTTCTCACTTGTTGTGCTTTTGTCTAGCTATTCGAACCTCGTTCCTAAACTTGGACAACTTTTCCATCTGGATGTAGACTTTGGCTCGTTCACGTAACTTGTCCATGCTATTAGGAGGTCTCTTGAATAGACTATCCTCAAACTTATTAGGCCTTAGAGCGAGGAGCATGGAGTGTAATGTTACCTCTGGGTTGAGATTATGGATTTGGACAACAATGCATCCAAACCTATCCATGAATTTCTAGAAAGATTCATCACCTGCTTGTCGTAGGCTGGCCAGAGCGGCTGATGTCATACGATGTGATTGGCTGGTTGTCTATTGCATATTAAAGTGTTCGACAAGAGTGTCAAAACTATCCATGGACCTTCGGGGAAGCCCACTGTACTAGGTCAATGTCACCCATTTAAGGGACGATGGGAAGACACAACACAAGATTGCATCATCATTGGTGTATAGATTCACTTGGGTGAGGAAAGCGTCTAGATGTTCATCTGGATCAATGGTTCTATCATATCGCTCTAGGTTGAGTGGTTTCCAACCTAGGGTTATGTCAGTTTCCATGATGCAGTCGACAAAGGGGCGTCGATGAATAGTTCGTTCTGTAGCACAGTGTATGTGGGAGAAACATGGATCATCTTGAGTGTTGATTGTGTGTTGAGGGGGTGATTCCCCTTGAGTGCGCTCAGGCAATATGTGAGTGAAGTGCTCGTCGCCCTGAGGGCATTTGACATGGGCTTCTAATGGATCATGGCCAGCCTTTAGCTTTCTAAGTTCCTCCTCATGGCTCGCTCCATCTCCATAATGCGGTTTTGGAGTTGTTGGAGAGTATTTGTATCTGTCATGGTTGCTGGAGGAGAATTGGAGCCTTCGAAAAGGGTTGCACATCTGAGTTAGGTAAGTAAGAAAAAGGCACATCATTCGTGCTTTTGTGTCAGGGCTAACCCAAAGGGTTGATGAGTACATCTGAGTGTCAAGTAATGTGCCACATGTATTTTATTAAACTTGGACAATACAACTACCTCTAATGACTTTATTCTTTGCATATTCAAACTTAAATTTGTCTCAACAATAATCATTGAGGGCCAAACCTATATTGCTCTAGGAGGAGGCTATAAGATTAAAAAATGCAGCATAAAAATCACAAGCACTACAATCAAATAAAAAAATAAATAAAATAAACACAACTCTAAAACAAGATGGAAAATTAGTATAATCACAAGCACTTGAATTCCCAATAACCCTCTTTGTTTGTTGTTGATGGGCAACACACCACTTCTTATACTCAGCAAAATCCAGAGCTATCCTATGTCAGGGTGGACATGGCTAAGGTGGGCTCAAAGATCTCGCACGTCAGATGATGAGTGGCCTTTGTTAAGAGTACACGAGGGAGGACTTGTAAAACAAAGGACTTCGACACTCAAGTAAGTACGTGAGTTAGGAAAGTAAGAGTGAGATGGAACTTGGTGCTTATAAAGTAGAGCGAGAGTTGTGGGTCCTTGTTTGTAGTGGCTGTTACGGTAACGTAAGAACCCTTGCGGATAATTATGGCCTTGTAGAGAATAGCCAATAGATAATTATGGAATATAGATAATGTGTAGCTTAGAGACAATTAAATACCTGCCACGTGATAAGAAGATTGCAATATATTCAAATAATAAAGTGGTTAGAGATAACCTGTCAGTTAATAGCCTGGCTACTAAGGTTTGGACATTCGTGTTTCTGTGCTAGAGCTGACATAGAGGGCTGATATGTCTATTGGAGTGCCACATAACTTGCCACGTGTATTTTGTGGACCCTATATAGTATATAATCCCTCCAAGCTCTGAGCCGTCTTGTGAGCGAAAGAGGTTGTCTAGTGTCGAGGGAGGTTGTATCGTATCGAGGGTAGTGGCCTTGATGAGTAGGAGGGCCACAAGCTTGTCAAGGCCCTAAGCATGGACAAGTGTTGTTCAGTGTTGAGAGTGGTAGCCTTGACAAGTGTTGTCCGGGTTGCTTCTGTCAAGTTGTCTGGGGTGGACACCCTTTTTGATGCAATCCTCCCTATGAAGGGACCAGTCACTAGAGCCATGAGCAAGAGGCTCCAAGAGGATTGGGCTAGAGCTGCTGAAGAAGGTCCTAAGGTTCTCATGAACTTTAGGATAGATTTTTGAGCCCATGGGTCAAGGTTGGGTCCAATTATCTTTGTACGTATTAGATTACGATGTCACTATATTTGGTTCTTGTAATTAGGGCTCCATAATGTAGGTAGGGTACCCTAGAAATATAGGATTTTTCAGCCCTTGTATTTTAGGGCACCTAGACTAGTTTTTGTATTAGGGGTAGTTTTGTAATTTCACATGCACTAAGTGAATATTTAATGTGTGTGTTGGCAAATAAATTTAATTGAATTGGTAGAAGCCCAATCCAATTAAATTTTAGAGGGGGAGGTGAGCATTTGCTTACTACACCCCATTGCCACATCATATAGTCACACTTTGTACATGTCCTTCATTCTTTACATGCCTCATGACACCTAAGCACACTTAGTGGATAATCTTGGAATTGATCTTGGATTAGTGGGCTGAACCATAACTAAAATTCACTAATCATAATTAGTGAAATTTTTGCTCCAACATTTGGCTCCACAAATTCAAGTGAAATTTGAATTGAAATTCAAATTTCCCTCCAATTTTGTGTGACATTTAGGCTATAAATAGAGGTCTTGTGTGTGCATTTTTTTTGGAACTTTGATCATTTGAAAATTAAACTTTAGATTTCAGAGCTCTTTTAGAGCATAAAATTTCGTGCTCTTCTCTTCCTCTCCCTTCATTCGTCTCCTTCTTCCTCCAAGCTCTTATCCATGGCCTCCTATGGTGGTGAGCTTCTTCTAGACTAATCTTCTTCTTGAAGTGGCGTCTCCAATCATATTCCTCCTTCTCCATTCCGCTCCCATCAAACTTCAAGAAGCAAAGGACTGCATTGATGAAGAAGATCCAAGGCCTACAAGCTCCACATAGAGCTACATCACTTTTGGTTTTGTAGGTGAGATGTGACATGTCAAGGGGGTGGAGTCCTTGTATTTGGCGATTTTGCCCTTTTCTGACTGTTGGAGAATACATTGAATACAAATGTTTCATTTTGTCTTTTGCTACAGGCGGGTGCAGCATATGCATGTTGTTCTTACTTCTTACATACGTGTCACTCATGGAATGACACATATTGGAGACATGGTGCATGGGTGAGTGGAGCGGCCTCGTCGTGTGAAAAATTAGCGCACCATTTCAGCTCTCGCCAGTTACTAAAGTGTCGCACCTCCACTTTAAATGGAGTGGGTGTTTGATTTGTCATCACCGTAACTTTTGAATTTTTTCCTTCTCTTCTTGAAATTTCTTTATTCTCTTGTTCGCTATTTGCGATTCCCCTTCTTCTCCATTTGTCTTCTTCACATTTCAAGGTATTCTCTTTGACAATGTCTTCTTTTATCTCTAACTCCACCATATGCTTGGGCGATAGTGACTCTAAGGGTCGTCTCCATCGGTGGTTCCTCCTCGGAGGAGACTCGTCATGGGGCTTTCGATAGCAAGTCCGCTTCCTCAAAGAGTGTGACGGTCTTGTGTCGTGCTGGTGGAGGCACTTCTCACCTCCGCGGGAGGGCGCAACCTTCCACTACTTCTCCAGTTTGGGAACTTGTTCTGGTCACCATGATTCTTCCCCTAGTGGTGGCGGGGACGTTAAGGCGTTCCCTCGTGTGCAATGTAGCCATAGTGTTGGGTTGCCCTCGTCCCCCTTGTCGTTGCCGGTTTTGAATGGGTAAAGGATGATGTTCTAAAATATAGGCCCTTCATTACTTCTGGGGAAAGTGTCCCTGCTCTGTAGCGCCAAGTGAAATGAGCAAGCCTTGAGGACTCCACAAACTAGCCATTCAAGCTTGTGGCAGTGATGATTTCCCTTTTCTAAGGGCGACATCGGGCAATTCGCCCTTCTTTTTTATGTACATGTGTATGTTCAAGGTCTTGAGTCAAGTTCTCTCCTGGATCACTTTCCAGCATGCTCTGCTTGAGCACTTGAACATGGCCCCTTCTCAACTCCACCCCAATAGTTGGGCCATGGTGAAAGCCTTTGAGATTTTGTGCCCCTTCTTCAACATCCGACCCAGTGTGTCGGTGCTTCCATATTTTTTTTAGATGAAGTTGAGGGGCACAATCGGTTGGGTCTCCTTGAACAACGTATCTAAGAAGCTATTGGATTGAACATTTTTCGCCGCTTCAAGGACCATTTCTCCAAGATCCCGGCTATTGTCATTGTGACTGATGGCCTGCCATTAACGTTCAACAGAGAAGGGGAGCCCTATTTCTCGTTCTACTAAAAATTCGACCCCACCAGGTTCAAGTCGTTTGATGAGGATCTATTGACCCTTGTTGAGAAGGTCAACAAAGCTATATTGAAGTAACTATCGGCCTCACTGGAGACACGAGCCATTTTTGTCTTTTCCTTCGATAGATGATCCTCTCACTGCCTTGGATGGTAAAGTGCCTTACCTTGCTCTCTTTTGTGTTTGAGGTAGGTGCCAGCCTAGACTAACACCTGTTGTGTTGTTGCTGCTTATTTTGCATGGGTGATTTCTCTTGGAAGCCCCTAGTGAAGGAGGTCGGACCTGCTAGTGGGACTGTGTCACCTTTTATTGTTATTCTTCTTGCTAGAGAAGAGGTCAACTTACTGTTGAGGTTGGCCTTGCTTCTGAAGTCGTTGAGGTCTTCCCCAATATTCCTTCCTCTCTTTTGGCTAAGAGGAAGAGAGATGACGGTGCTGGGGTATCAAGCCACAAGAAGTCGAGGGCCCTTTTAAGCCTTCGTGCTATGAGGTAGGCTTTAAGGTTAACGCCCGGTTTGGGTCGCCCCTTGAGTTTGCAGGATCTGCCTTCGGCTCTGTCAACCGTCTAGACTTCTGCTCTTGCTTTTGCTATTGTTCCTTCTCCTCCACCTCCACCTACTGTGGTTGTTAAAGAGGTTGCTCCTGCTGCTAAAGTCAGTGCACCAGCCACTTTTGCTAGTCTTGTCGTGGCACCTTCATCCACCGTCACTGCACCCTTGTTCAGTGCCAATTTTTTGACAACAAGTGCTCTAGAGATGTGGCCTCCTTCTTTTTTCGGTCCACTAGTTCCTGACTTCCACCTCTTATCACCCCCATGTTTCTGTGGATCACATCTACACCTCTAGCGATGCTGATTCAGTGTGGGGTTTGAGTTACTAGCAAGAATAGAAGACCCCAACTAGCTTCGTGTCTCCTTTTGACAAAAATATCATTCGGCCAGTTGGGGTTCAGAATGCTGCTAATTCTGCATGGGTCTCCCTACAGAGAAGTTTGGCGATTCTGGAGGAGAATGGACAATGACCCCTAGAGGCTCTGAGCAAGGTGGCGTCCTTAGAGGTGAAGATTGGCAAGTGGAGGGTCACTGCTTAAAGTGTTTAGAGAATGGAGTGTCCTAAGGCGGCAACACCATTATCGCCTTTGCTGAGGTCGTGAGGTCAAACCATCAACTACCTTCCTAGGTTGGTAGTGTTCTTACCAAGTTGTTGCGCACCCGGCTGGATGGTGATGAGCTGTTTGAGCACGGAAAAAGGTTTAGAAAGGCAAAAGAATGAGTTGGCTGGAGCATTACAATGGAGAAGGACAAGCTTGCCAAGGTAGTCGTGGACCTGAAGGCCCGGCTGAAGGAGTCAGAGTCCAAGATGGAGGATTCCGAGTTATGGGCATCCAAGGAGAGGGAGGCTAACTAGGAGTTTGAATAGGAGTTGCTAGTATACAAGAAGGAGGTTGTCGAGTAGCATGAAAAAGGGTTGCACAAGGCTGTTAGGCAGGCCGGGTTCTTCGTCAAGGACCTTGTCTTGGCTCTTTTTAACCCTTTCTAGCACGTGAATGATGGTGTTCTACTTATCAAGGAAGATATAACTGCTGAGGAGGAGACGAGCAAGGAGTAGGATGTTGGGGCCAATGTTTAGGCCGATGTTTAGTTTCTTCTTTGTTGGATTTTGGCCACAATGGCTATGTAATTATGAAAATTCTTCGTTTGATAATGAATTTCCTTTCCTTTGTTGATGAATTATGCACTGTTTATATGTTTTGTATGTTGTATTTGTCTATGCAATGCTCCGTTGCTTGTGGTAGTAAGGATAGGCCAATAAGAGTGGGATCTTGACGGTGTAGGAAGCAAGACCTTGAAATATTTGTATGAGATAGAGAAATAGATGACATGAGTTCATCTCAGGTTTGATTTCAACCTAGTTAAAGGTCTTGTCACTCATCTTGTAATGCTTCCTTTTGTTTTGCAGAGCTTCTCCCATAACACTTGTGAGGAGCTAGTGTGACTTCCACTTGGTTGAAGGTCTTGCGACTAGTCTAGTGGTAGGTCATTTTGACCTATGGAACCTAGACCTTTGACTATGGTAGTCATAGTTCCTAATGAGTAAGCTTACCAAGGGCGCGCCTTTGGTTTTGTAGAGTCCATACCAAGGGTTGACCTTGGGTTTGTGGTGTTCCTGTAGACTTATATTCCTATACAGATAAAAGTGAATAATAGGGAAACTTACAAGGGTGGACTTTGCATACCTTAGATTTTTGCAAATGCAAAATTTGGCAATAGAGAGGCTCACCAAGGGTTAACCTTGGGTTTAATGAGCTTTGAACTAGGGATGCGTTAGCCCTGGGTTTTGGCGAGGCTCACCAAGGGTGGACCTTTGGTTTAATGAGCCCTTGGTAATGTGAGACTCACCAAGGGCAGACATTGGGTTTGATGAGACTTTGGAGAAATGAGACTCACTAAGGGTGAACCTTGGGTTTGACAAGCCTTTGGAGAAGTGAGACTCACCAAGGGCGGGCCTTGGGTTTGACGAGCCTGTAAGACTCACCAAGGACAAACCTTGGGTCTTTCGAGCCTTTGGAAAAGCGACATTCACTAAGGGCGGACCTTGGGTTTTACGAGCCTTTGGAGAAGCGAGACTCACCAAGGGCGAACCTTGGGTTTGATGAGCCTATGAGACTCACCAAGGGTAGACCTTGGGTATGAGGAGCAAGACTCACCAAGGGCGAAACTTAGGTTTGAGGAGCTTGTGACACTTGCCAAGTATGGACCTTGAGTTTGACAAGCCTTTTGAGGAGTGAGACTCACCAACGGTGGACTTGGGATTTTTCGAGCCTTTGGAGGAGCAAGACTCACCTAGAGCGGACTTTGGGTTTGATGAGCCTGTGAAACTGACCAAGGGCAGACCTTGGGTATGACAAGCCTTTGAGACTCCCTAAGGGCAGACCTTGCATTTGACGAGCCTTTGGAGGAGCGAGACTCACCAAGGGCAGACCTTGGGTTTGACGAGCGGTTTTTTTGAGCTTTGGAGAAGCGAGGTTCACTAAGGGTGGACCTTGGACTTGACGAGCCTTTGGGGGAGCAAGGCTCACCAAGGGCGGACCTTGGGTTTGACAAGCCTGTGGTGCTATGACCAGGGAGGCAATTGTCCTGGGTTTAGTCAATGCTCATCAAGGACAAACCTTGGGTTTAGCAAGCCTTGGTAAAATTGACATAAGAAAATTAAAAAATTGAAGGGAGATAGGCTGTAGTGAATTAAACACAAATTCCCTTTGTTACCCCAGATGTGCCTCATTAAAACCTCTCAAGCTAAAACCCTGATTTTTCTCTTTTGGGACAAAAAACTTGACTAATAATAAAATTACAACACCAGGTCTTATAGTAGGTCAACTGAGATACAACTTTAGATGGGTAGCATTTCATATTCTTAGAATTGCTTTACCATCTAGTTCATGTAGTTTGTAGGCTCCATTGTCTAGGCTTGTTACGACCCTTAATGGGCCTTCTTAGTTGGGACCAAGTTTTCCCCACTTGGGGATCTTTTCTGGCTTCACTTCAGACATGCCATACAAGGTCATCGAGGTGAAAGTCTCGAGGTTAAACCTTTGTATTATATCTTCGTGATGGTTGCAGCTTGGTAGCCTCTTCTTTGATTTTGGCCATCTCTTGGACTTCGTCTGTTGTCTCAAGTTCTACCGTCTTATTTTCTTCATTTAGCTATTGTTGGAACAACAGTCTCCTTGTCGATGATTCCCTGACTTCGACGGGGATCATGGTGTTTGTGCCATATGTGATTCGAAAAGGTGTCTCGTTGGTCGTTGTCTTAGGTGAACCATGGTAGGTCTAGAGTCTATTGGAGAATTCCATTTTCCACAGATCCTTACACTTGTCGAGTCTAGTATGTAGGACCTTGAGGATGACTCTGTTGGCTGCCTCCACCTAATTGTTGGTTTAGGGATGTTCGACGGAGGTTACGAGGTACTTGACACCTAGCCTTGTCAAGAAGTCTACATAAGCCTGAGCTTTGAATTGGGTGCCATTGTAGATGACAATGGCGTAAGGGAGGCTATACCTGCATAAGAGGTGTTTCCAAGTGAATTTCTCCACCTTGCTGGATGTGATTTCTCGTAGTGGTCTTGCCTCGATCCATTTGGTGAAGTAGTAGATAGCTACTAGTAGGAACTTGACTGTTGCTAGAGCTTTTGGGAGTGGTCCCAATACGTTCATTCCCCACATGGCAAATGGCCAAGGGGAGCTCAAGCTATGGAAATTGTTAGCAGGGTTGCATGGAATGTCTACAGACTATTGGCTCTATCTATATCTCTTTGTGAAATCTGTAGAAGCAAGCTTCATGATGAATCAAGATTGATTCAAAGAGTTTTGATGATAACAAAGATGATGATCTCAAGAATCGATAACAAAGATGATGATCTCAAGAATCAAAGAATGAGTTCAAGATTGAATCAAGAACACTTCAAGGTTCAAAAGCAAATTTGATTTCAAGAATCAAGTTTCAAGATTCAAGTTCCAAGAATCAAGATCAAGATTCAAGACTCAAGATTCAAGAATCAAGAGAAGACTCAATCAAGATAAGTAGTAAAGAGTTTTTTCAAAAACTGAGTAGCACATGAATTTTTCTCAAAAACCTTTTACCAAAGAGTTTTTACTCTCTGGTAATCGATTACCAGATTATTGTAATCCATTACCAGTAGCAAAATGGTTTTCAAAAAGCTTTCAACTGAATTTACAACGTTCCAATTGATTTCAAAATGTTGTAATCGATTACAATGATTTGGTAATCGATTACCAGTATGTTTGAACTTTGGAATTCAAATTAAATTGTGAAGAGTCACATCCTTTCACAAAAAAGCTTTGTGTAATCGATTACACTGATTTGGTAATCGATAACCAGTGATAGTTTCTGAACAAAATCAAAAGATGTAACTCTTCCAATAGTTTTCAAATTTTTCTAAAAGTTATAACTTTTCCAAATGGTTTTTAAGTTTTTCTAAAGGTTATAAGTCTTCTAATGGTCTCTTGACTAGACTTGAAGAGTCTATAAAAGCAAGGCTTTGATTTGCATTTCATGTATCTTTTCAATTCATTCTTTAGACAACAAACTCTTGCCAATTGATTTCTGAGTCTCTTTGAACTTCTTCTTCTTCCTTTTGCCAAAAGCTTTCCAAAGTTTTCTTGTTTTCCAAACCTTGAAAACTTGTGCTATTCATCTTTTTCATTCCCTTTTCCCTTTGCCAAAAAGAATTCGCCAAGGACTAACTGCCTGAATTCTTTTTGTGTCTCTCTTCTCTCTTTTCAAAAAGAACAAAGGACTAACCGCCTGAATTCTTTTGTGTCTCCCTTCTCCCTTGTCAAAGAATTCAAAACGACACAGTATGAGAATTCTTTTGATTCTTCCCTTTCTCATATACAAAAGATTTCAAAGGACTAACCGCCTGAGAATTCTTTTGTATCCCCATTCACAAAGTTTCAAAGGTTTAACCGCCTGAGAACTTTGTCTTAACACATTGGAGGGTACATCCTTTGTGCTACAAGTAGAGGGTACATCTACTTGGTTTGTTGACTGAGAACAAGAGAGGGTACATCTCTTGTGGATCAGTTCTAGTGGAGGCTACATCCACTAGGTTGTTCAAAGAGAACAAGGGAGGGTACATCCCTTGTGGATCTTTGCTTGTAAAGGAATTTTACAAGGTTGAAAAGAAATCTCAAGGATCGTAGGTCGCTTAGGGACTGGATGTAGGCACGGGTTGTTGTCGAACCAGTATAAAAACTCTTGTGTGTTTGTCTCCTTGTTCCCTACTCTTTTAATTTCCGCTGTGCACTTTAATTCCTGCTTTTACTTTTGGTTAAGTTTCTTTTCTATTCTTCATTTACTTAACAACATAGTAAAAGCCTTAGAAGAGTAAATTTTTAATTAGTAAAGGTTTAGGAATAATTAATTCAACCCCCTCTTCTTAATTATTCTGAGGCCACTTGATCCAACAAGTGGTATCAGAGCAGGTATCTTGTAGAAATTTTAACCACTTCAAGATTAATGGCCTCTTTAGATTCTTTGTTTTTTAAAAGTATTTTTAGGAATAGGTTATTCCAAGATCATGATGAAGACCAAGTCAACTTGTGTCTCATGACAAAATCTCATGAGAACAACAAAGAAGAATCTGTAAGGAAGAAGTGGTACATCGACAATGGATGTTCCAAGCATATGACAGGAGATGTATCCAAATTTACAACCATTTCTCCTAAGAAAAGTGGACACATTACATATGGCAACAACAACAAAGGCAAAATTATTGGAGTCGGTAAAATAGGTACGAGTTCTTCTACTCCTATTGAAAATGTTTTACTTGTAAAAGGTTTGAAGCATAGTCTATTAAGTTTTAGTCAATTATGTGATAGAGGATATAAAGTATCTTTTGATTCTGAAAAATGTGTTATTAAGCATGAGCATGATAAAGATATTGAACATATAGGTTTCAGAGAAAATAATGTCTACATGATTGATTTAAAACAAAAATCTGAAAATGATAGATGCTTTCTAAGTAAAGATTGTGATCCATGGTTATGGCATAAGAGAATTGCTCATATTAACATGGATCATCTAAATAGATTAATTTCAAAAGATCTAATTATTGGTTTACCAAAATTAAAATTTGAAAAAGATAAGTTATGTGATGCCTGCCAAAAAGGTAAACAAACAAAAATGTCTTTTAAATCTAAAAATACTGTTTCTACCACTCAACCATTACAATTATTGCACATGGATTTGTTTGGACCATCTAGAGTCATGAGTTTTGGAGGAAGTTACTATGAATTAGTAATTGTTAATGACTATTCTAGATATACTTGGACTTTATTTCTTACTCATAAAAATGATGCATTTCATGCATTTAGAAAACTTGCCAAAGTCATTCAAAACAAAAAGAATCTCAAAATTATCTCCATCAGAAGTGATCATGGAGGTGAATTTGAAAACAATGATTTTGAAATGTTTTGTGATGAATATGGCATAGAACACAACTTTTCTGCACCTAGGACTCCCCAACAAAATGGAGTAGTAGAAAGGAAAAATAGAGCCCTAGAAGAAATTGCAAGAACTCTTTTAAATGACACACCTCTTCCAAAATACTTTTGGGCAGAAGCGGTTAACACCGCATGTTATATTATGAACAGAGCCTTAATCAGACCCATTCTTAAGAAAACCCCATATGAACTTTTTAACAATAGAAAACCAAACATTGCTCATTTACATGTTTTTGGATGTAAATGTTTTGTTCTAAACAATGGTAAAGAAAGCCTAGGAAAGTTTGATGCTAAGGCAGGTGAGGGTATCTTCCTTGGGTATTCCTTACATAGTAAAGCATTTAGAATATACAGCAAAAGAACCATGACAATTGAGGAATCAATACATGTTACTTTTGATGAAACTATTATTACCTCCCCGAGAAAGGAGTTTCTTGATGATATTGCAAATTCTTTGCATGAAACACAAAATGAAGAAAGAAATCTAAAAAGAAAGAGAGATGATGAAAACAAGGATGATCAAGTTGACACAACACAAGAAAATGATAATCTTCCCAAAGAATGGAAAACTTCAAGAAATCATCCTCTTGACAACATCATCGGTGATATCTCATAAGGGGTAACAACTAGACACTCTCTCGAAGATCTATGCAATAATATGGCATTTGTTTCATTAATAGAACCTAAAAACTTTAAGGAAGCTATTATAGATGACCATTGGATAGTAGCTATGCAAGAAGAATTAAATCAATTTGAAAGAAATAATGTATGGGAATTAGTAGAAAAACCTTTAGATTATCCAATCATAGGAACTAAGTGGGTATTTAGAAATAAATTGGATGAAAATGGAATAGTAATTAGAAATAAAGCTAGACTTGTAGCAAAAGGATATAACCAAGAAGAAGGTATAGACTATGAAGAAACTTTTGCACCTGTAGCTAGATTAGAAGCCATTAGGATGCTATTAGCATATGCATCTATTATGAATTTTAAACTATATCAAATGGATGTCAAGAGTGCTTTCTTAAATGGTCTAATTTAAGAGGAGGTATATGTGGAACAACCTCCTGGGTTTGAAGACTCGCAAAAATTAGACCATGTCTATAGATTAAAGAAGGCACTTTATGGCTTAAAACAAGCACCTAGGGCTTGGTATGAAAGATTAAGTAAATTGCTATTAGAAAAGAATTTCACTCAAGGGAAAGTAGATACCACCTTATTCATAAAAAAGAAGGATAATGATATCTTGTTGGTACAAATTTATGTTGATGATATAATTTTTGGATCTACTAATGAATCTTTGTGCAAGGAGTTTTCTATTGATATGGAAAGTGAGTTTGAGATGTCCATGATGGGTGAGTTAAATTACTTTCTTTGACTACAAATCAAACAAACAAATGATGGAATCTTTGTCAACCAAGCAAAGTATTGCAAAGAACTCATTAAGAGATTTGGAATGGAAAACTCAAAACACTTGGCTACTCCTATGAACACCAGTTGTTATCTTGACAAAGATGAATTTGGTCAACCTGTTGATCCAAAGCAATACAGAGGTATGATTGGATCTCTACTTTACTTATCTGCAAGTAGGCTAGATATTATGTTTAATGTATGCATGTGTGCAAGATTTCAATCAAATCCAAATTTTTCACATTTAATGGCAGTAAAAAGAATCATAAGATATCTATTAGGAACAGTTAATTTAGGATTATGGTACCCTAAGAATTCTTTATGCAATCTAGTAGGATACTCATATTCGGAGTTTGCGGGATCAAAAACAGATAGGAAAAGTACTAGTGGCACATGTCAATTCATAGGGTCTGCTCTTGTTTCTTGGAATAGCAAGAAACAAAATAGTGTAGCATTATCCACAGCAGAAGCAGAATATATTTCTGCTGGTAGTTGTTGTGCACAGATTCTGTGGATGAAACAACAACTATCTGATTATGGAATAGTATTAGATCACATTCCCATAAAATGTGATAACACAAGTGCCATAAACATATCTAAAAATCCAGTTCTTCACTCTAGAACCAAGCATATAGAAATTAGGCATCATTTTATTAGAGATCATGTTCTAAAAGGTGATGTTGTTTTAGAATTTGTAGATACTAAAAATCAACTTGCAGACATTTTCACAAAACCACTAGGTAAAGATACCTTCTACACCATTAGAAGAGAATTAGGACTGATAGATGCCAGTGACTTATCCAAATAATCTATATTATTATTACATTTGGACAATTTAGTATTTCTTTATTTGCATGGTGTGTTTGAACAATTATGAATTATGTTATATGACTATGTGATTTTTTTTTATATATATTTGATCTAGTCATGTTTCTTGCTTCATAATTGGTTTATATTCTTCAATGTATGCCTTGTGAATGATTATTAGTATATGATTGTCTTATACTTGTTACGCACTTTGGCTTTTTGTTGATGCCAAAGGGGGAGAGAAATAGGGATTAAATCAAGAACTCACATGAGTAATCAACTTAATTTTAAGAGAAGCATAAATTCAAAAACAAAGGGGGAGAATGGAAATTTATGTGAGTGATCGACTAGGAAAAAGTGTGTGTGTGTGTGTGTTTCTTGATTTCAAAAGTTGTCATCATCAAAAAGGGGGAGATTGTAGAAGCAAGCTTCATGATGAATAAAGATTGATTCAAAGAGTTTTGATGATAACAAAGATGATGATCTCAAGAATCGATAACAAAGATGATGATCTCAAGAATCAAAGAATGAGTTCAAGATTGAATCAAGAACACTTCAAGGTTCAAAAGGAAATTTGATTTCAATAATCAAGAATCAAGTTTCAAGATTCAAGTTCCAAGAATCAAGATCAAGATTCAAGACTCAAGATTCAAGAATCAAGAGAAGACTCAATCAAGATAAGTATTAAAGAGTTTTTTCAAAAATTGAGTAGCACATGAATTTTTCTCAAAAACCTTTTACCAAAGAGTTTTTACTCTCTGGTAATCGATTACCAGATTATTGTAATTGATTACCAATAGCAAAATGGTTTTCAAAACGCTTTCAACTAAATTTACAACGTTCCAATTGATTTCAAAATGTTGTAATCGATTACAATTTCGATTACAATGAATTGGTAATCGATTACCAGTATGCTTGAACGTTGGAATTCAAATTAAATTGTGAAGAGTCACATCCTTTCAAAAAAAAGTTTTGTGTAATCGATTACACTGATTTGGTAATCGATTACCAGTGATAGTTTCTGAACAAAATCAAAAGTTGTAACTCTTCCAATAGTTTTCAAATATTTCTAAAAGTTATAACTTTTCCAAATGGTTTTTAAGTTTTTCTAAAGGTTATAACTCTTCTAATGGTCTCTTGACTAGACTTGAAGAGTCTATAAAAGCAAGGCTTTGATTTGCATTTCATGTATCTTTTCAATTCATTCTTTAGACAACAAACTCTTGCCAATTGATTTCTGAGTCTCTTTGAACTTCTTCTTCTTCCTTTTGCCAAAAGCTTTCCAAAGTTTTCTGGTTTTCCAAACCTTGAAAACTTGTGCTATTCATCTTTTTCATTCCCTTTTCCCTTTGCCAAAAAGAATTCGCCAAGGACTAACCGCCTGAATTCTTTTTGTGTCTCTCTTCTCTCTTTTCCAAAAGAACAAAGGACTAACCGCCTGAATTCTTTTGTGTCTCCCTTCTCCCTTGTCAAAGAATTCAAAATGACACAGTCTGAGAATTCTTTTGATTCTTCCCTTTCTCATATACAAATGATTTCAAAGGACTAACCGCCTGAGAATTCTTTTGTATCCCCATTCACAAAGTTTCAAAGGTTTAACCGCCTGAGAACTTTGTCTTAACACATTGGAGGGTACATCCTTTGTGGTACAAGTAGAGGGTACATCTACTTGGGTTGTTGACTGAGAACAAGAGAGGGTAAATCTCTTGTGTATCAGTTCTAGTGGAGGCTACATCCACTAGGTTGTTCAAAGAGAACAAGGGAGGGTACATCCCTTGTGGATCTTTGCTTGTAAAGGAATTTTCCAAGGTTGAAAAGAAATCTCAAGGACCGCAGGTCGCTTGGGGACTGGATGTAGGCACGGGTTGTTGCCGAACCAGTATAAAAACTCTTGTGTGTTTGTCTCCTTCTTCCCTACTCTTTTAATTTCCGATGTGCACTTTAATTCCTGCTTTTACTTTTGGTTAAGTTTCTTTTCTATTCTTCATTTACTTAACAACATAGTAAAATCCTTAGAAGAGTAAATTTTTAATTAGTAAAGGTTTAGGAATAATTAATTCAACCCCCCATTCTTAATTATTCTGAGGCCACTTGATCCAACAAAATCGAGGGTGTCGGCCCTAAGTTTTAACCAATAGTAGCCAGCTCGCTAGCAAATTCTACCAGAAAGTGTGCCATGAGTTGTGTCTTCATGGGGCCGTGAGGTTCATACTAGAGATTGAACTCTGACAGTTCTACTGACCATACTACCATCCTTAATGTCAATTCAGGTTTATGCAAAACATATTTGATGGGTAGTTCAACTTGACTACCACTTGGTGACTCTAAAAATATGGCCTGAGACATCATGCCGAGGTAATGAGTGCTAGCGCCACCTTCTCTATCATTTGGTAGCGCTTTTTAGCGCCACCTTCTCTAAAAATATGGAGTATATGACTAGCATCCTAAGTTTTAGCGTCATGGAGCTAACGACTTTGTCAGCTACTAAGAGATATAGGAATAGGAGTACTGTTGGCCTGGGTCGACTCATGACTTGCAATGTTGAAATGGTCTTCTTAAATGCCAAAAAGGCTTATTCACAGACCTCGTCTAGTAGGAATGGCTCAGTTTTCTTGAGTAGTTTGTAAAACGGCTTCGCTTTTTTGGCAAGCTTTGGGAGGAACTTGGACAAGGATGCTAGTCTACCATTAAGATTCTAGACTTCCTGGACATTGGTTGGACTGTGCATCTCCAGTATGGTTGTGCATTTGTCGGGGTTGTCTTCAATTCCCCGATGTGTGATCATGAAGCCTAGGATCTTGCCTCTATCGACCTTAAAAGTGCACTTTTTCGGGTTGAGGCACATGTCGTATTTACGGATTTCTATTAATACCTCTCCTAGGTCTACCACATGTGGGGCTTTGCTTTGAGGCTTGACGACTGTTTTGTCGATGTATACCTTGACATTTTGTTCGATCTATTGTTTAAAGTTCCAATCCACCAGTCATTGGTATGTAGCACTCGTGTTTTTTAGGCCGAAGAGCATGACCCTGTAGCAAAAGTTGGCATCTTCAGTAATGAATGTGGTTTTCTCTTCATTTGAGACGTGCATTCGGATTTGATTGTATTTGGAGTAGGCATCCAAGAAGCCTAATACTTGGAATCTAGACACTCAATCGACTAGCTTGTCGATGATGGGCAAAGGATATGCATCCTTGGGGCATGCCTTGTTGAGATCAGTGTAGTCAGTACAGATTCGCCATTTGTCATCGGCCTTTTTGACCATGATGACTTTGGTGAGCCAGGTAGAGTACTGGACTTCTTTAATAAAGTTGGCTTTGAGGAGCTTGTCTACTTCCCCTTCGACTGCCTTACGTCGTTCTTCTCTTATCTTCTTCTTCTTCTGTGATATTGGTTTGGCTTGAGGACAGATTGCCAGCCTGTGGCATAAAATGTTGGGGTGGATACCCGGCATGTCAAATGGATGCCAAGAAAATAGATCTGTTTTCCTGTGTAGGACATCAATTATGCGTCTATGCTCATGGCTGATGAGGTCCCTGTTGAGCTACATACATTGGCCGAGTTTGGGTTTGAGTTGCAGCTTAACGAGTTCTTTAATACGCATTGGGCCTCTATCAATAGTGTTGTCATGCAGATTTACATCGAATATGTCGTCCAAGCTTGCTTGGTAGATGATCAGGGCTCTAACTAGAGACCCTTCATCCATGCTAATGACTTGAGTTTCCCTACTCGTTGTGGGGTGAGGCTTGGCAGACTCCCTGGTGGGAGGATAGGGTGTCACTTTTAGGCTTTCAGCGTAGCACTATTGTGCCTACTTTTGATCTACCTTGACAGTCATAATCTCTCCTATTAAGGTGGGGAACTTCATCTTTAGATGCGTGGTGGAGACGAAGGCTCTGAGCTCGTTGAGCGTTTTTCTACCAATCATAGCAAAATACAAGGTATTTGTGTTAACCATTAAATACCTTACTATAAATCTCCTCGAGAGCTGGCTTTGACTGAAGGTGGTCATTAGGTCCACATAGCCTATGGTCCCCAGCAAAACTAAGGAGAGGTCTAGAGTGAGGATGGACCGTATCAGATGAGACTTTGAGTCTTTGGAATGTTTTCCAGTATAGGATGTCTGTGAAGTTGCCCTCGTAGATGAGGACCTTGGACACCATGAAGTTAGCGATTATGATAGAGAAGACCATGGGGTCATCCTGGTTGATAGAGTTGATACCCTTCAAGTCTCTATTAGTGAAAGTGATAAGAGGGAAACTTCATGGTGATGGTAGGTCGACATAGTTGATGTCGATGTCCAGGATGGCATGGAGGTGACGCATGCGGGATTGGCTGGACAACCCTTTGTAGAGGAATCCACCTGTAATGGTGTTGATTACACCTTTGATTTGTTGGGCTGGCTTGTTTTCCTATTCTTGCGGAGGTTGTCGATCGCGTCTTTGCTAATGGTGTCTTTATCTCCATTGATCTTTGGTTATGTCCCTTCTTCTGTTGGCATCGTGGTTTCTATGTTGATCATCCTGGTGTGCTCTAGGTCTCGCTCCTGCTGAGTGATTGCCCGACCTCTTTACAAACTAGCCTAGATTCCTAGCCTGTATGTGCTCATCTATTTTGTCCTTTAGGGTTCAACAGTCTTCTGGGTTGTGATTGTAACTGCAATGGTATTTGCAGTATTTGGTCTTGTCTAAACCCGACCTGGGAGGAAGCAACAGAGGTAGCTTGATGGGTACCTCTGCATTGAAAGCCTCCTCTAGGATTGTAGTGTGAATTGTCGTTAGGGGTGTGTAGCCATTATACCTAGGCCTTTTAAGGAAAAGCTAGTGTTTGTATGGCTTGTGCCTCTTGTCTAACTTGTGTGATTCGGTCTTGGTGCTGACTTCTCTCTTATCACCCTTTTGCTCGGCTTGTCAAACCTTTTTATGGAACCTGGACATTTCCTCCGTCTAGATGTAGCCTTTGGCTTGTTTGCGCAACTCGTCCATGGTACCTCTAGGAGAGGAGCATAGCGTTTAGTGCTACCTCTAGGTTAAGATTTCAGATCTGGAGAACAATGCATTTAAACCTGTCCATGAATTTTTGAAGGGATTCATCGTCTACTTATCATAGATTGGTCAGGGCAACAACGGTCATGCAATGTGACCTGCTAGTTGCGTACTGTGTGACACCCTCTACCCCTCACATATATACTAACAAAGGAACAAAAATTCAAATATTAATTAAAAGTATTTTTAAAACATTTTTAAAAACAAGCATTTCAAAGGGGTAAAAGCCTCACATTCACTTTCTTCTACATCATATTAAAACTTGTTCAAATAAATAATAAATTCATCTTGACTCAAACAAGGCCATCTAAGACTTCATACAATAAATATAAAATCCTATACCCCAATGTCACATCCTATCAGAGCGTTGCGTCCCAACATCCTTCATCACAAGGTTCCTTAAAGCAATTCACCTAGTCATCTACTTCCCCGAACACAAAGTTCAAGATCATCACAAGATCCAAACACAAAGAACACACAGGGAGTGAGTTATCACATTCCTAACTAATAGAGAAACAATATAACTAGATATACATATCATATAAATGAGGAACAACTTACTTAAACATAACTCACGTAATTCCATCACTTTGTCATTTAAAATTCACTTTTTAATCATCAATCACATTTCACATGAATCACATAATCTGATCAAGACATCATAACACATCAATTTCATAATGAACAATTAGCAGGCGTTATGTAACAGTTATGCTAAGACTTAAGCCTATATGCAATGTGGTACCATGTCAGTGAAAAATCACCCTGGGGTGCTTAGGAGTACATAACAAGAGACACCACACAATGGGTATGTCAGGTCACTCTCACTAAGTAAAATCATAGGTAGACTAGTCAGGGTCACACTGTTTTGCGAGAATGCTCCAACCATGTGGGATCGGCACAGGCTTAAAGGAGCACTCAAACCGAGTGACCCCCAAGGCCTACACTTTGAAGAGTCCATCAGGGCCTCTCCCTCCTGATTCAGGTCCAACCCCTAAAAATCATTTTTTGCAAGCAGACACTGCTCATGAATTATACAATAATCACGACCTCACGCTCGTGTTTTAAACACGTTTAACAAAATTGTGCTATAATTTAACACTGGTTCCTGAATAGGAAACCTACATTTTCTCTTTAACACTGGTTCCTAAATAGGAAACCTACATTTTATCTTTAACACTGCGCATAAACATTTTTCTCAATATCAACACTGGTCGGGTTATTGTATAATTCATGACTCACAATATAATTAATGTAACATCAAGTGTCAAACACACACATTTATTCACAATCAAATATCATGTCCACAGTTTAACATCTCATAACGTTACATCAATCATCTCATGTTTACACGTATCTCACAAATTGACACATTCAACTTTGTACTACTTAATCTTCACAATAATATTATAATGTCATTATAATAACTTATTACACCTCATAACTCATATACACATCACACAATAATAATATTTGTGTGACACCAAACATATATATGTATATGAGCATAGAAATTAAAACTACATTATTTTTAATCAAAGAATTTATATAACAATTAATTTAAGATTACATCAAAGAAATTACTGCTAGGCATTAACCTTACAAATGTGTTTAATTTATTATTTAGCATTACAATATATATATATATATATATATATATATATATATATATATATATATATATATATATATATATATATATATATACACATAACATGTTGATCATCATCTTGGAAAGATATAGAATAGGGTAATAATTCATATAAAATAAGCCATTAAAAATAATACTATTTAGAGTATAATTCACGTTAATAAAAAGAACTCATTTTTTAGGATTTACACTCAACACAAGAACGCATCAATTTCACATCAATTGGTTTGTCAAACATATAGAATTCACAGCTATAATTATAAAGATAGAATCAAAATTTGTAGAAATACCCCAAAACTCATTCCAATTGATACTCTAAGGATCCATACACATGTTTTCATTAATTCCCAATTGTGAATAACCCATCCCTTACCTCTAAGGGCTCATGTGTCTTCTAACATAGATAGCAGCATCTCTAGTGGTTCCATGAGATTCCTCCAGTTTTTCCTTCGACTGCTCTGACAGAGTTTCCAAACATTAGAGAGATAGAGAAGGGATTGAAGCCTCCACTTGTACTGTCTTCGTGCGATTCCTTTTTCTCTCTCCATATATATTATTTCATAACTCCCAACGGTGAAGGTGTGTGGAATTTAATTTTGAATCATATATCCAAATTTTATAAAAATCCAACGGTTAACGAAACCAGGATTGCAGTTTTACGGAGACCATTTTGGGTTTCAGCAGGAAAAGAAAAAGTTACGGTGCGAAGAGTATTTCTCTTAGCTCCGACATGTTTTTATAATTATCAACGGTGAAAATACTCGGAAATGGGTTTCAAACGTGGTGCTCATATTTAACGACGATCCAACGGTGAATCATTCTGAGATCGTCATTTTTATGAGGCAGGTTTGATAGGCTGCGGGAAAAAGAAAGGGTTTTGGGGAGGAGGAAAGGGAAAATGAAATTGAGGGGATAAGCAGTCATAAAAGCTACCGTCTAACCTAACATATCGCTATTTATACCTAGGGTATTCACAACCTATTATTTTATTTATTTTTATTATTTTATAAAAACAAACTCTATTTATACCGTCTGACCTAACATACCCTTTTTATTTTTTTTTATCAAACTATTATTTTAATACACTTATTTCTCTTTATTTATTTAATTACAAAAACCTTATCATAAAAATCTATTTATTTACAAATAAAAACTCTTTTTAAATTAGTCTATGAAAAATGGGATGTTACATACTGTGAACTGAAGCGCTGGACAAGAGTGTCAAAACTATCGATGGACTTGGGAGGGAGTCCTCTGTACCAGGTTAATGTCACTCTTTTAAGGGATGTTGGGAAGACCCGACATAGGATTTCATCATCATTGGCATATAGATTTGTCTGGGTGAGAAAAGCATCCAGATGTTCATCTGGATCAGTGGTTCCATCGTACCACTCTAGGTTGAGTGGTTTCCAACCTAGGGGTATGTCAGCTTCCATGATGCGGTCGACAAAGGGGTGTCGACGAGTAGTTTGCCCTTCAGGATAGTGTATGTGGGAAAGACTAGGATCATCTTGGGTGTTAATTGTGCATCGAGGGTGTGATTCCCTTTGAGTGTGCTCATGCATTATGTGGGAAGAGTGCTCGTCACCCTGAAGGCGTTGTACTCAAACCTCCATCCGATCGTGGTCAGCCTTCAACTTTTGGAGCTCCTTCTTATGGCATCGCTTCATGTCTGCAATGCGGGTTTGGAGTTGTTGGAGAGTATCAGTATATATCATGGCTATTGGAGGAGGATTAAAGCCTTTGAAAAAGGTCTCGCATTTAAGGCCAGACCGTGTGCTAACCATGGTTGAAATGGGGAGGCCACGAGGCAAGTTTTACCATGGCCCCACAGTGGGCGCCAAATGTACTTACCAAAATCTAGAGCTATTTCACGTCAGGGTGGATGTCGCTAAGGTGGGCTCCAAGATCTCGAATGTCGGACGATGAGCAGCCTTTGTTCAGAGGACAAGAATGGGGACCTACAAACTAAAGAACTTTGATGCTTAAGTAAGTACTGAGTTAGGAGAGTAAGAGTAAGAATGAAAAGAGTGAGATGGATCCTGGTACTTATAAAGTAGAGTGGGAGTTGCAGGTGTTTGTAGGGGTTGTTATGGTAATGTAACAACCCTTGCAGATAATTACCAACTTGTAGATAATAGCCGATAGATAATTGTGGAATATATATGATGTGTAGCTTAGAGATAATTAAATATATGCCACGTGATAAGGAGATTGCAATATATTCAAATAATAAAGTGGTTAGAGATAACCTTTCAGTTGAGAGCCTTGCTACTTAGGGCTGGACGTCCGTGGTTCTGTGCCAGGGCTTACATGGAGGGCTGACATATGTAATGGAGGGCCACATAGCTTGCCACGTGTATTTTGTGGACCGTAGATAGTACATCGCTATCACACATTCTCCAATGAAATTAATACTTACAACAATTGGTTTGAGCTTCACCACCACCATGATTTGTGAGAAAAGGAAAAAATAGAAAATAATGAATTAAAAGATTAATAAATGGCAAAGATGTGTTGCTTCACCACCACAACTGTGCAATGTCATGTCTTCGAGAATCGATGTTATGGTGTAGTGAGTACTTATCATGTAGGGATACAGAGAGACACTGCTTCATTTTCCCTGAAGAGACTCCACATAATTTGATTCGCTCTAATGACAACCACCTTCCAAATGATGCATTGAGTGTGGTGGAATGATGGACATGTTTGCAACAAGCATCTGGACCTGTTCTCTAAGTGAAGGAACTTTGATGATGAAGGTGAAATTCAAAGGGATTTGGATTCAAATTAGGTTGGGGAAAGAGAAGGGGTGGAAGGTGTATAAGGACGAGGGCACCTGATGGTGAGGGCACACGAGGGAAAGTGACAGTGAAGGTTAGCACGAGCACGAGAGCCACTTGCTAGGTTGAAAGTATCTGATGAGGGTGAGAGTGTAGAGGATGAGCATATGCCAAGTTGAAAAAGATTCTCTAACCACCACGGTTTTTTAAAAAAATGTTGTTGAACACACTCAACCATGACGATTTTTAAAATGAATGATGTTGAACTTGTTGGGTTCAAAATCCTTTGTGTTTTAATTATGACAAACCTTTTGAACACGAATCATAAGTCTTCTGAGTTTATGCCTACTAATGAGTTTGCTTAAGTGTATTAAGAAAATACAAGTTCTATAGATAACAACAATTAAAGTAAACTTAGGGTTGTCATGAGTCACTCAGAAAGGATGATAGACTTCAAAGCTTAAAAGAAGACTCAAAGTATCCTTGGTTGTGTACTACAATGAAGAAATCAACATGTTCACTAGATGAAGAAAAAGCTTCAAGCAATGAGAAGTAATAAACAATTAAAGGACAAAATGAATGTTGCAGACATAAAAATTGGCACAATGAACATGACATGAAGAACAACATTGTTGCAACACACTCAGAATGGAATTTCATCAACAGGATGAGTTCATTATGGACATTGTATCGGGAGTTCTAGAAAAGCAATTAAGTTGTTCTTGGTGGCTATAGAAAGCTTGAAGAAATATCGTAAACTTTCATGGGTAAGTCCTAGCCTGATACAACCTAGATCAGAGAAAAATAAATCTTAAATTTTCATAGTTTGATATGCTTGGACAACTTGATATCTGTGCACTAATTTGTACAAATTTGAATTTGAGATGATCTCATTGGATGTGGAAAGCTAAGATAAATAACTGCATCTTTCATGAAGAAGTAGCGGGCTAATATTCCTTGTATCTTGGAAGAAAATGGTCATGAAGATTGAGATGTCATTATGTTCTCACAATATAACACATTGTAATGCTTTGAATACTACTTATGTTGTAGTAGTCCATATGATTATAGTGCTTGAATGTCAAGGATAGAATTCTATACAACTATCATGAAGACATTAAAAGCCAATTTGGCCATTCAAAGGGTCAACGAAATAAAACAAAGTAGCAGGCATAACATGGTACAACAAGCTCATTTCAGAATTGGTGTAGCTCTATGTAGAGCTTGTAGGCCTTGGATCTTCTTCATCAATGGAGTCCTTTTCTTCTTGAAGATCAATGATAGCGGAATGGAAAAGGAGGAAAGGTGATTGGAGATGCTACTTCAAGGAGAAGATGAGTCAAGAACAAGCTCACCACCATAGGAACCATGGATAAGAGCTTGAAGGTAGGAGAAGATGAATGGAGGGAGAGGGAGAAAGGGGAATGAAATTTTGAGAGATAGAAGAGGGAGAATGAGGTCTAAACTTTGAAGTTTAATTTCTCAAATCATCAAAGTTGCAAAATGCACACAGAAGGTGATGTAGCTCTATGTAGAGCTTATAGGCCTTGGATATTCTTCATCAATGGAGTCCTTTGCTTCTTGAAGATCAATGACATCGAAATAGAGAAGGAGGAAAGGTGATAGGAGATGCCACTTCAAGGAGAAGATGAGTCAAGAACAAGCTCACTACCATAGGAAGTCATGGATAAGAGCTTGAAGGTAGGAGAAGATGAATGGAAGGAGAGGGAGAGAAGAGGCACGAAATATATGCCTCAAATGAGGTCTATTTATAGCCTAAATGTCACACAAAATTGGAGGGAAATTTGAATTTTTATTCAAATGTCACTTGAATTTGAATTTGAATTTGTGGAGCCAAAATTTCACTAATTATGATTAACGAATTTCAGCTATGGTTCAGCCCACTAATCCAAGATCAAGTCCAAGATTCTCAACTAAGTGTGCTTAGGTGTCATGAGCCATGTAAAGCATGAAGGACATGTACAAAGTGTGACTATATGATGTGGTAACGGGGTGTAGCAAGCAAATGCTCACCTCCCCCTTAGGCTGGTCCAAAATTTAATTGGATTGGGCTTCTCCCAATTTAATTAAATTTCTCTCCCAACACATACATCAAATAGTGAACTTAATGCATGTGAAATTGCAAAATTACCCCTAATACAAAAACTAGTCTAGGGGCCTTAAAATACAAGGGATGGAAAATCCTACATTACTAGGGTACCCTCCCTACACTATGGAGCCCTAAATACAAGACCCAAAAATAATGAAATCCTAATCTAATATGTATAAAGATAAGTGGGCTCATCCTTAGCCCATAGGCCCAAAATCTATCCTAAGGCTCATGAGAATCCTAGGGTCTTCTCCTGCATCTCTGACCCAAATCTTCTTGGATTCTTCTATCCATTACCCTTGGGAGGTAGGACTACATCACAAGGCCTCTATTTATAGCCTAAGTGTCACAAAAAATTGGAGGAAAATTTGAATTTCTATTCAAATTTCACTTGAATTTGAATATGAATTTGTGGAGTCAAATTTGGAGCCAAAATTTCACTAATTATGATTAGTGAATTTCATATATGGTTCAGCCCACTAATCCAAGATCAAATCCATGATTCTCGACTAAGTATGCTTAGGGGTCATGAGGCATGTAAAACATGAAGAACAAGCACAAAATGTGACTATATGATGTGATAATGGGGTGTAACAAGTAAATTCTCACCTCCCCTTTAGGCTAGTTTGAAATTTAATTGGATTGGGATTCTCCCAATTCAATTAAATTTCTCTCCCAACACACACATCAAATAGTCCACCTAATGCATATGAAATTACAAAACTACCCCTGATACAAAAGCTACTCTAGGTGCCCTAAATAGAAGGGCTGAAAAATCCTACATTACTAGGGTACCCTCCCTACACTATGGAGCCCTAAATACAAGGCCCAAAAATAATGAAACCCTAATCTAATATGTACAAAGATAAGTGGGCTCATCCTTAGCCTATGGGCCCAAAATTTACCTTAAGGCTCATGAGAACCCTAAGGTCTTCTCCTACATCTCTGACCCAATCTTCTTGGAGTCTTCTATCCAATGCCCTTGAGGGGTAGGGTTGTATCAAGAATGTTTGGAATACAAGTTTTTCGTGCCATCTCATAAGTTTTCCTATACGAAGAACATTCATTGGCTTTCCATCTACATAAGAGAACTATCTCAAAGCATAACATCATATGTATGAAAGTTATGCAAGCCAACATATTTGTAAATGATACATATACAAAGAGCATAACATAGCAAGTATTTTGACGAGTTTAGAAAAAGCTCATAATGGATGTCTCAACTATTCTTTCAAGTGAGAAGTGTTAGTCGATGAATACGACTAACTTTTGTGTATAAAACCTATGTAAATTGTATCGAACTTCCCCAATTTATGGTTATTTTGTAGTGTTATAAGTACTTTCTGTTAAGCATAGGTAATAAATACTTAGTACTTCCATTTTGTGTGTTTAATAATCATTTTCTCTCAATTTCAGGTTAATTAGGCGACTTTGAAAAGTATTGTTTTTCACCTTCTCGCTAAGCCAATCTGCTGGCTTAGCGAGCGTCTGCTAAGCACAACACTCATTGGCTAAGCACGATGAAGAATTTGGAAGAAGATGAACTATACAGGTTCGCTGAGCGCACCGCTTCATCTCACTAAGCGCACCGCTTCAGTCCATCCGCTGAGCAAGAAATGCACATGCTAAGCCGAAATTCACTAATGTGCGCTAAGCAGTTCAGAATTGTGCTAAGCGCACGAGCACGAACAAGGCCACCTATTTAAGCTTGAAATCAGATTTTGTGAGGGAGTTTGGGCTGAGAGATGAAGCATGTCTAGTGATTCTAGAGAGAGAAAGGTCCAAGTTCCAGAGAGTTTTGAGAGATTTTGCTGTGTGAAGATCTACAGAGACTAGAGCTTGAAGAGGAAGCTGTTTTGAGAGCTTGAGATGAGTTTGTGAGTGGCTGTGAGATCCTAGAGGTGAAGAAGACATCCTCACCACTTGTATTTTTGCAATCTTTCATCTTGTTCTTCTATTTCTTGTAAAGGAGGCTTCTTGGTTATGGAAAGCTAAAATCCTCTATTGGATCTTCCCTGTAGGTACTTGATGTAAATATCTTTCTATCTATTTAATGATGTTTTATGTGTTCTCAGTGCTATCAACTTTTCATTCTAGTATGCCTTTACCTTGATCACGTAGATGCATGCTTTGTTAGGGTCATTCAACAGTGGAAACTGGTCTGATTCTGATGACCTTGATAGGACAGAGCTAAGTTGTTGTACTATCACGAGGAATCGGGGTGCAATAATTTAGTTGTAGTATGTTTGTCTTAATGCGGTTCTGGTTGAGTTTAGTCCAACAAGAGGAATCTAAAGACGATGCTTGATGAGGATTAGGCTTAACTATCATGAGGAATCGGGGTTTAGCATCTCAGGAGACACCATAGGAACACATGAGCATTGTTAGATAGAAAATATCCTTTTAGCATCAGGCACCTATTAGGAAGACCAATGTGTTTTCTACTTGTTTTTACACATCATTTCTCTTGCATGATTTTCCTTTTTGCATAGATAATTTACATACCTGTTCATATTCACACTTAGATTTTCACACCAGACACCTATTCAATGAAATTGCTTACCAAGTAACACAAGTTCCCCGAGAGTTCGATACTCGGTTCTTACCGTTTTATACTACTTGTGCAATCTGGTGGACTTGCCGGAAGCGAACAAGTTTTTGGCGCCGTTGCCGGGAAACTTCTTTTTATTTGGAAAGTTAGATCGTTTTTAGGTGTCTATTCTTTATTCGTTATTCTTTGATTATATGTGAATATTTGTTCTCAATTCATATTTGTCTTCTCTTATTGAATCGGATAACCACTTTTCTGTTAGTATTCTGCATGTATAGACTTTCCTACAGGTGATCTAGTTATTCTTTAGAAAGACAACCCTTTCACTGTTATATCATGAATATTATTATCTCTATTCCACTAATGAATTGTGATTTAGCCGGAGGAGAGCATCACTAGGACAATTGTTATTTTTACTCTATAAATAACTTTGACCGGACATAGGAATTGGCCATGTACGACTACCATGAGAAAGAAAGAACCCCAGATCTTGAAAGTATATTGGCAGACTTCATGACATACCAAGCTAGCTCTAAAGGTTACTGTTATTCTATGCAACAACAGGGAACTAAATTTGAAAAGGACTATTCTTCTGCAGATTATCAAAGGGAGTCACAATGGCAACCTGATTATCACAATGAAGTAGAAGGATTTCTTAATATGGATGATCTGTTAATGGAATTCAGGGATACGATAGAGTCAATGCAACAAGTCTTTAGAAGGACTGAAACTCATATTAGTAAGTTGGTAGATAACATGACTAACGCGATGGCCAGAAAAGAGAAAGAGCATGCAGAGATTGAAATACATCAAGAAAGCATTTTCAATCCATCATCAATTGACCAATGAAGAAGAAAAGCATGAAGTCTCCAACACCCCAGAATATCCCAGCTTGGCCACTGTCAGCTATGTTGGAGGGAAAGATAAAGGTAGATTAGAACTCAGTGTGGAGGATCAAAAAATCTCTTTTGACCTCTTTGAAGCCATGAAACACTTAGATATAGGTGATGCCTGTTTTGAGGAAGAAGAGATGAAGCAGGAAATAGCATTATCAGCTTCAACCATGGTACTACAATCTCCTTTGGAAAGAGAACCTGGTTATGGGATAGATTTCTTAGTTTGTGTTGAAGAGCTTGATGATCCAAAAGACAGTTGCATTGATCATGTGGTTTTTGAAGAATTGGAAAAAATGAGACCAACAGAAAAGCCCAAAGCAGAATTAAAGACCCTTCTGGCACATTTAAAGTATGTATTCTTGGAAGATGATGAGACTAAACTTGTTATAATTAGCAACACTTTGAAGAAAGAAGAAGAGGATCAATTGGTGCAGATTTTAAAACGTCATAAAGCGGCTATTGGTTGGCACATTTCTGATCTAAAAGGGATCAGTCCATCATATTGTATGCACAAAATTAATTTGGAAGCCAATTATAAGCCTGTGTGATAGCCTCAAAGAAGGTTGAATCCTATAATGAAGGAAGAAGTAAGAAATGAAGTGCTCAAGTTATTAGAGGCGGGCCTCATCTATCCAATTTCAGACAGCTCATGGGTTAGTCCTATTCAAGTCGTTCCAAAGAAAGGAGGGATGACAGTGGTAAACAATGATCGAAATGAACTAATTCCTACTAGAACAATCACATGATGGAGAATGTGTATTGATTATAGGAAGCTTAATGAAGCCACGAGAAAATACCACTACCTGCTTCTCTTCATGGATCAAATGCTTGAAAGACTTGCAGGGCAATCTTTCTACTACTTTTTGGATGGATACTCAGGTTACAACCAGATTGCAGTAGATCCCCAGGACCAAGAAAAGACAGCTTTCACATGTCCCTTTAGTGTTTCTGCTTATCGCCACATGCCATTCGGTTTATGTAATGCCCCCGCTACTTTCAAGAGATGTATGATGGATATTTTGCTGACGTGGTAAAGAAATGTATTGAAGTCTTTATGGATGATTTTTCAGTCTTTGGAGCATCTTTTGGAAATTGCTTAGAAATTTAGAGAAAGTGTTACAGCGCTGTGAAGAATCCAATCTGGTGCTTAACTGGGAAAAATGTCACTATATGGTTCAAGAAGGCATTGTGCTGGGATACAAGATCTCTAAAAAAGGAATTGACGTGGATAAAGCTAAATTAGATGTTATTGATAAACTTCCACCTCCAGTTAATGTGAAAGGCATACACAGTTTTTTGGGTCATGCAGGATTTTATCGGCTATTCATTAAAGACTTCTCAAAAATTGCTAAACCCCTAAGCAATCTATTGAACAAGGAGGCTATGTTTGTATTTAATGAAGAATGTCTAGAAGCCTTTAACACTCTCAAAGCTAAACTGGTTTCTACTCTTATGATTACATCACTAGACTGGGGACAAGAGTTTGAATTAATGTGTGATGCAAGTGATTATGCAGTAGGTGCTGTGCTGGGGCAGCGGAAAGGCAGAATGTTCCACACCATCTATTATGCTAGCAAAGTTTTGAATGATGCTCAGATTAACTATGCCATGACTGAAAAAGAATTGCTGGCAATTGTGTTTGCACTTGAGAAATTTCAGTCTTATCTGGTAGGATCAAAGATAGTGATTTACACTGATCATGCAGCGATTAAATATTTGTTACGCAAAGCTGATTCCAAGCCACGATTGATCAGATGGATACTGCTGCTTCAAGAATTTGATTTAGTCATCAAGGACAAGAAAGGTTCTAAAAATATGGTAGCAGATCACCTATCCAGATAGGTGAATGATGATGTCACTTCAAAGGAGGCTAAAATAAGAGATAAATTTCCTGATGAATCTTTGTTTCTGATTTTAGGGAGACCCTGGTTTGCTAACATGGCTAATTTTAAGGCAGCAGGTGTCATACCTAAAGATCTCAATTGGCAGTAGAGAAAGAGATTCTTCTATGATGCTCGACATTATGTTTGGGATGATCCACACTTGTTCAAAGTAGGTGCAGATAATCTCCTTCGGAGACGTGTGACAAGTGAGGAGGCCAAGGGCATATTGTGGTATTGTCACAATTCACCATGTGGCGGGCATTATGGCAGAGACAAAATAGCAGCCAAGGTCTTACAGTCAGGATTTTTTTTACCAATACTCTTTAAAGATGCCCATCATCATGTCTTAAAGTGTGACCAATGTCAGAGAATGGGGGGGATTTCCCGAAGAAATGAAATGCCTCTGCAAAACATTATGGAAGTTGAAGTTTCGATTGTTGGGGTATTGATTTCATAGGTCCATTTCCTTCATCCGCAAGGAATGAATATATTCTGGTAACTGTTGATTATGTGTCTAAATGGGTTGAAGCTATGGCCACTGCAAGGAATAATTCTAAGACTGTGGTGAAATTTATCAAGAAGAACATTTTTTTCTCGATTTGGGGTACCTCGAATCTTGATCAGTGATGGTGGTTCGCACTTCTATAATACTCAGCTTCAAAAGGTGTTAGGTCAATACCATGTGAATCATAAAGTGGCATCCCCCTACCATCCGCAAACTAATGGGCAAGTCAAAGTATCCAACAGAGAATTAAAGAAAATACTAGAAAAAACAGTGGCATCAACCAAAAAAGATTGGTCAGCCAAATTGGAAGATACATTGTGGGCTTACAGAACTGCATACAAAACTCCAATTGGTTTGTCTCCTTTTCAATTGGTGTATGAAAAATCATGTCATTTACCAGTTGAAATGGAACACAAGGCATATTGGGCTCTGAAATTTCTGAACTTTGATGAGAAGGCATCCAGGGAGCATAGAAAGATCCAATTATTGGAGCTAGAAGAAATGCGATTAACAGCTTATGAATCCTCACGACTTTAAAAAGAGAAAGTCAAGACATATCATGATAAGAAATTGTTGAAGAAAGAATTCAAACTGGGACAAGAGGTACTACTTTTTAATTCAAGATTGAAATTATTTCCTGGTAAGCTGAAGTCCAAATGGTCTGGACCCTTTGTTATCAAGAAAGTTCGATCTTATGGTGCAATAGAGCTATATGACCCATAATCTCAAACTTCAGATAGAACATGGGTTGTAAATGGCCAGAGGTTAAAACTGTACCATGGTGAAGAATTTACAAGGACACATAGCACTGTTTATTTGATCACCCATTGAGGTAAAAACGTCAAGCTAATGACGTTAAAGAAGCGCTTCCTGGGAGGCAACCTAGTTTTAATTTTTGTTATCTTTGTTTTTGCATGCATTTGATCATTTGGAACTTGCTGTATAATCTTTACATTGGAGTTTATCATCTTATCCTTGAATGTTAGATATAAGGGTTCAAATCTGTTAAGAAAAGGACTAAAAAATAACTTAGAATTTTTTTTAAAAAAAAATAGTCCTTTTGCTAAGCGCAAGCCTTGCGCTAAGCGTATCTTTGTTCATGTGCCAAGCCGTGAGTCTCAAGCGCTTAGCACCCAACCCTTGCATCTGAGGCTGATTTGGTCCGCTAAGCTGGCCACGGCTGAGCTAAGCCAACTTCAATTCAATCTGAATTTGGCTAAGCTGCAGCCTGATCGCTAAGCCCATCATACACTTTGGCTAAGCGCAAGTTGTTTCCGCCAAGCTCAGTTCTTTGCGGCCAGAACTGGGATTCATGGAGCTGAGCACCAATCATGGTGGCTAAGCTGACCTTCTTGTTGCCTAAACTCAATTTGATTGAGCTAAGCGCCATTCATGGCAGCTAAGCTCAAATGCTTGCGGCAGTCATAGCGCTGAGCGATTCTATTGTCCGCTCAACACCCACTCCTCTGCACTCAAAATGCATGATTTAGCTAAGCGGGCCAAGAGCCTGGCTTAGCGAGAGTTGCAGGTTTTCTAATCTGTAGATCTCGCTAAGTGGTTTGATCCATGCGCTAAGCCTAACTCTAAATTAAAAAAAAAAAAAAAGCTTAGCGCAAGGGTTCGCTAAGCGACAGACCTTGAGAAACCAAACGTCTCTCAAGTTCGCTTAGCGTAACATTTCGCTAAGCGAGAGAGTCGAAAATAGCTTATTGAAGTGTAACATCAGTACACTCACACGTGCCCAAGCATTTTTGCATAAACATTCCCTTTTCTCTCTCTCATCCAAAATCTCTCAATCTTACATCTGCATGCCTAAGCATTTTCTTACTGCATTATCTCAGTCAAACCAAAGCTTCAACGATACAAGTAAGTTCCCTACTACTTTTTTTTCCTGCTATTTTGCTGAACTTTAGGTTAGACAACCTTAAATCTAGCTTTAAGAATTATAGGATATTAATATTTTTAGAAGTAGTTAGAGTTTAGGACTCTGTGTAGGTTGTCTTGTGTAAAATATGTTGAGAACTTTGCATGTGTGATATGCCTATTAGAGGCCTCAATTCTGGAAGAAAATGCATTGCGTTTTCTGTTTTTTTTCTGGAAAACACGATGAACTCGCTCAGCGTGCTTGCTGCACTAAGCGAGTTCATCAATATTCAGAATATTTGCGTTTTTCGGAAGAACTCATTGAGCACGCTTATCGTGCTAAGCGAGTTTATCTTTTGAGGATGAATATTCATCCTCTTGATATAGTACTTGTGGCTAAGCGAGGATGATTCGCTAAGCCCAGGTAACTTAGTCAAAATTTATGTTGATAACCTCGTGCTAAGCCGAGCTTCCATAGGCCAAGCACAATTCGTTGCGGCATTTTCTAAGCTGGACGACCCTATTCGCTAAGCTCCCATACTTAGTGAAAATTTTATTATGTTTATTGCCGCTAAACGCAGCTTATAAGGAGCTAAGCACATATCCTTGTGCTAAGCGGTAGTATATTTTGTGAAGGTCTGCTAAGCGAATCCTATCTCGCTAAGCGGTTGTTATCTTTCTTTCAACTTGACTTTTGCAGTTGTTTGGATCCCTTTCTTGCAGATGGCATCAAGAAAAAGGGCAAGAACCGATGACATCCTTTCATCATCCAACCTAGCTCCTCCGACAGCAGCCATGGAACCAGATGTCCAACATTCACATACTGTAATCCTTATGCTACATAGTTTATTTAGGGGGCAATTGATGATCATGTATAACCAGCAGGAGTTGGCTCACAATAGGCCAATCATATCTATGGAGCATTTTCTTGAAAAAGTGGCCTGGCCTGAAGCTTAGCTTCCATTGGAGAGATCCCATGAGGTTGTTCCTCCTAAGCCCAAACTAGCAAGGACTGAGCCGATACCAGCTGAACCACAACCTCTAGTAGTGGATCCACCTCCTTCTCTTGAGCTTGAAATATTGTCTCCTCCACCAGCTCCAGCTCCACCTCTGATAATCATCTCCAATGAATCATCTAATGAAGCTGTTTCCTTTCCTGATTCGCCATCTTGCAACATAGATGATGGTTCTGAATTTTCTGATTGGATGAACTGCTGACTGATTCTCCAGTTTGGACATTGATTTCCTTTTTAGATTATTATTATTATTATTATAATTATGGTTTTAGTACAGTATTTCCTTTATGTCTACATACACTACTAGTTTTATTTATGATTAATTGATTTGCTCATCTTGAAGCATTTTGAATAGTTTAACTTGGTTTTTAATGATATGGCAGTGAAACACTTTTATTGATTTGTGAAAATGGTTGTATGCTTTTATTTTGAATTGAATGCATGATTGTGATGGAATTTGTGTTTCTTTTCATGAGTTTGAACAAGTGTGTATGTTAGACAAAGAAAGAACAAGAATGTGAACTTGCATTAAGAATTGTTAGTCAGTAGACAGATTGATTGAGAAAGAAAAGCTTGAATCAAAACCGGTGAGAGTGTGATCTTACACTGTGAGTGAACGACTAGCTTTGAGTAATAATCTTTGCATCAATATCTGAATTTTAGAATGAAATGTATAAATGAGGACATGAAGGCCATGATTGTGCATATACAAGCCTTTTGACCAAAACGCTTACCTTGAATGATAATTATATCCTTTGCACCCTTTTTGAGCTGAATGATATTGTTAAAAATTTGAACCCTGAACTTAAATAATTATCTCCAGATACCTTGTTTAGATTCTAGGAGAGCATATGGTTCAAGGCAAATTTACCCCAAATTTGGGGGAGTAGAACTAATTGGGATGCAAAGAAAGAGATAAAGCATCAACACACACAACACATAAGTTGTGTGTTAAAAAAAAGGGAAAAGTGTGCTGATGTAACAAGGTCAAAAGCAAATGAAAGTGAAAAGCCAGTGAGAAAGCTAAGCGCATGAAAAAGATCACTTGGATAAGTCTAGGATTTATGCTCTCTTAGAATCTAAGCCTTTGAATCCTAGAAAAACCAATGATTTTTTGTAGCCAAGCCTCACTACAAGCCTGGGAAAGTCCTTCTGATTATGTTTATACAATTTTGACTTTATGGCATGAGATGAAGTGCAAAGATTGGACCTCTTGCTAGTTGTTATTAATGAATAGCTTAAACACTTGTGCTTGAGTGAAACAGTAGCCGTGAGACTGTGGTTTAAGCTACTTTCTTTAATATCTGTCTTATGATTAACTTCATCTAATGGTACAACTTACATTTTATTCTTCTCTTTGAATAGCTGCATATTTTGTGAAAGCCAAGTGATGAGTACATAATGTTTCATTTTTCTTATCATGCAATCAGTAATTTTTGTTGCATACACCTTTGTACAAGATCACTGCATGTTATTGTCGCTTGAGGAAAAGTGAGTTGTTCTCTTTTTGCTTGAGGACAAGCAAAACTGTAAATTTGGGGGAGTTGTTAGTCGATGAATACGACTAACTTTTGTGTATAAAACTTGTGTAAATTGTATCGAACTTCCCCAGTTTATGGTTATTTTGTAGTGTTATAAGTACATTCTATTAAGTATAGGTAATAAATACTTAGTACTTCCATTTTGTGTGGTTAATAATCATTTTCTCTCAATTTCAGGTTAATTAGGCGACTTTGAAAAGTGTTGTTTTTCACCTTCTTGCTAAGCCAATCTACTAGCTCAGCGAGCGTCCGCTAAGCGCAAAACTCATTGGCTAAGCGCGAGGAAGAATTTGGAAGAAGATGAGCTGTAAAAGTTCGCTGAGCACACCGCTTCATCTCACTAAGCACACCGCTTCAGTCCATCCGCTGAGCGAGAAAAGCACGCGCTAATCCGAAATTCACTAATGTGCGCTAAGCGGTTCAGAATTGCGCTAAGCGCATGAGCACGAATAAGGCCACCTATTTAAGCTTGAAATCAGATTTTGTGAGGGAGTTTGGGCTAAGAGCAGAAGCTTTGCATGTATAGTGATTCTAGAGAGAGAAAGGTCCAAGTTCCAGAGAGTTTTGAGAAATTTTGTTGTGTGAAGATCTATAGAGACCAGAGCTTGAAGAGGAAGCTGTTCTGAGAGCTTGAGATGAGTTTGTGAGTGGCTGTGAGATCCTAGAGGTGAAGGAGACATCCTCACCACTTGTATTTTTGAAATATTTCATCTTGTTCTTCTCATTGTTGTAAAGGAGGCTTCTTGGTTATGAAAAGCTAAAATCCTCTGTTGGATCTTCCCTGTAGGTACTTGATGTAAATATCTTTCTATCTATTTAATGATGTTTTGTGTGTTCTCTGTGCTATTAGCTTTTCATTCTAGTATGCCTTTACCTTGATCACGTAGATGCATGCTTTGTTAGGTTCGTTCAACAGTGGAAACTGGTCTGATTCTGATGACCTTGATAGGACAGGGCTAAGTTGTTGTACTATCACGAGGAATCATGGTGCAATAATTTAGTTGTAGTATGTTTTTCTTAATGCGGTTCTGGTTGAGTTTAGTCCAACAAGAGGAATCTAAGGATGATGCTTGATGAGGATTAGGCTAAACTATCATGAGGAATCGGGGTTTAGCATCTCAGGAGACACCATAGGAACACATGATCATTGTTAGATAGAAAATATCCTTTTAGCATCAGGCACCTATTAGGAAGACCAACGTGTTTTCTACTTGTTTTTACACATCATTTCTCTAGCGTGATTTTCCTTTTTGCATAGATAATTTACATACCTGTTCATATTCACACTTAGATTTTCACACCAGACACCTATTCACTGAAATAGCTTACCAAGTAACACAAGTTCCCCGAGAGTTCGATACTCGATTCTTACTATTTTATACTACTTGTGCGATCCGGTGCACTTGCCAGAAGCGAACAAGAAGCTTTAGAAGATTTGAATGAAGACTATATGTGTGATGAAGTCAGTGCTTCCCTTTTAAGATCTCAACCTTACTAAGTTGCAAAAATATCAATAGGCATTACACAAGAGATTTATCAAAGGCTACAATAAACATACAACATCAAAATGAAGCTACATCAGAGTCTACATTAAAATGACGAAGAATTTGACTCTGAAAACTAAACTTCATAATGGATTTTAGAATGGTTCAGAATGCACCTCAAAGACAACATTAGTTATTCCATATGTTGCCACACATACAGAGGGCACATCAAAAGACTGAGGTTGAAAGCATCTCACTTTTTATATGTTGCCATATATACTAAGGGCACATCAAAAAGTGAATTCTAACTACATTAGAAGATGCACAAGTTGAAAGTTGGGAATGTCCTTGAGAAGATATGGTGTGCAACATCAAAATGAAGGCTGGAGAGACTTTGTGAAGCTAGATCCAAGGACAGAACACTAACACGACAACAACCTTCACATGTTACCTATGTTGGAGTATGCTACTTCAAAATGGTTTGTTCTATGATGAAATGTTTGGGTTGATGAAGTTGAGCTATCTACAATGTCATATCATGTTATATTCATCTAAAGGAACCTGCATTAGAATAAGTTCTTTCCCAACATCAGAGTATAGGTTTGATATACCTTCAGAAAGCTACTCAGAATTTGATCATGAAAATGACAACATCAGAATGGACTAATAATATATGAGCTAACAATTGTAAAGTTAAAAGCAATCTCTACTTCAAAAAGAAGTCACCCAACTATTTTAACAACTAGTTTGACATGTGGGACCTACAAAAATACATAGGACAACTATGAAACATGAGAGAGAAGGTAGGAGACAACCTATATCACACATAAACCAGATTCATCTTCTTTCCCCACTCCAAATGTGTTCTGAGCTCAAAATGATTGTAACAAGAGTGCATACAACTCAGAGCTTCTTAGTTCACTAAAAACATGTTGATTTTGAAAGCTTCATCAAACCCATGGTTGAAAGTTTGTCTCAGAAAATCTCTAAATCTCTCTCATGCTTCTCCAATACTTTCATCATATGTTTGCTAGAAAGAGGATATAACAGCCTTTAATTTGTTGATATTTGACCTTGGAAAGTATGTGTAGGAAATTGGTCACCACATCATTGTAGAAGCAAAGCTTCATGATGAATCAAGATTGATTCAAAGATGTTTTGATGATAACAAAGGTGATGACAAAAAGCTTAAAGGTCAATTCGTGATAATCAAAGAATGAGTTCAAGATGATCAAGATGTTTAAGATGTTCAAGATGTTCAAGAATCAAGAATCAAGATTCAAGGTTCAAGCTTCCAAGAATCAAGATCAAGATTCAAGAATCAAGAGAAGACTTAATCAAGATAAGTATGAAAAGGTTTTTTCAAAAACTGAGTAGCACATGGATTTTTCTCAAAACATGTTTACCAAAGAGTTTTTACTCTCTGGTAATCGATTACCAAAATATTGTAATCGATTACCAGTAGAAAAAATGTTTTTCAAAAACTTTTCAACTGAATTTACAACATTCCAATTGATTTCAAAAAGTTGTAATCGATTACAATGTTTTGGTAATCGATTACCAGTGTCTTTGAACGTTGAAATTCAAATTCAAATGTGAAGAGTCACATCCTTTCACATAAAAGCTTTGTGTAATCGATTACACTGATTTGGTAATCGATTACCAGTGATTGTTTCTTAATAAATCATAAGATGTAACTCTTCAAATGGTTTTTGACTTTTTCAAATTGGTTTTAAGTTTTTTTAAAAGTCATAACTCTTCTAAATGGTTCTCTTGACCAGACATGAAGAGTCTATAAAAGCAAGGCTTTGTTTTGCATTTTTATCTATCAATCCAATCTTTGAATCTCTTTGAACTTCTTCTTCTTCATTGTGCCAAAAATCTTTCCAAAGTTTTCTGGTTTTCCAAACCTCGAAAAGTTGTGCTATTCATTCTTTTCATCTCTTCTCCCTTTGCCAAAAAGAATTCGCCAAGGACTCACCGCCTGAATTATTTTTGTGTCTCTCTTCTCCCTTTTCCAAAAGAACAAATGACTAACCGCCTGAATTCTTTTGTGTCTCCCTTCTCCCTTGTCAAAGAATTCAAAATGACACAGTCTGAGAATTCTTTTGATTCTTCCCTTTCCCTTATACAAAATATTTCAAAGAACTAACCGCCTGAGAATTCTTTTGTATCCCCATTCACAAAGTTTCAAAGGTTTAACCGCCTGAGAACTTTGTCTTAACACATTGGAGGGTACATCCTTTGTGGTACAAGTAGAGGGTACATCCTTTGTGGTACAAGTAGAGGGTACATCTACTTGGGTTTGACTGAGAACAAGAGAGGGTACATCTCTTGTGGATCAGTTCTAGTGGAGGGTACATCCACTAGGTTCAAAGAGAACAAGGGAGGGTACATCCCTTGTGAATCTTTGCTTGTAAAAGGATTTTTACAAGGTTGGAAAAAGAAATCTCAAGGACCGCAGGTTGCTTGGGGACTGGATGTAGGCACGGGTTGTTGCCGAACCAGTATAAAAACTCTTGTGTGTTTGTCTCCTTCTTCCCTACTCTTTTAATTTCCGCTGTGCATTTTAATTTCCGCTTTTACTTTTGGTTAAGTTTCTCTTCTACTCTTTATTCACTTAACAACATAGTAAAAGCCTTAGAAGAGTAATTTTTTAATTAGTAAAGGTTTAGGAATAATTAATTCAACCCCCCCCCCCCCCCTTCTTTATTATTCTGAGGCTACTTGATCCAACAATCATCCAACCTAGATAATTTCTTGGGAGGAAAGGATCTCAACCAGAAGATTGCATCTCTAGCTAGGGAGAAAGGAAACAAGCACAATGAAAGTAGAAAGGTGAGTGCACGGATTCTCATGATTTTGTTTGTAGAACTGATGGTTCTTAATAAGTTGGAAGAGTGTTGGCTTCATCTCCAAATTCACTACATTGGTGAATGTTGGCCTTGCAATGGTGTTGAAGTGTGATGGTCCAGCGTATATTGTAGCATGACCCTTCTTGCCTCTTTTGTTTGCTCTTATTTCTCTTGAGTGTTTTTCAATTTCTAAATGTGTTTCTTCTTAAATTGTAGGTCCTACACATCTAAAAAAATTGTTAATTTACAAAGAAATTATTGAATCTGAGTATCAATAGTCAATAAGAATAAAAAAAGAATGAGTGGAATATAAGTCTAAAAGAATGTAATCTAACAAACTAAAAGAAAACAAAATTTTCCAATTTCCTAAATGATGAAACACAAGTCCCCAACAATCACGCCAGTTTCTTGTTGTGCTTCAGACATGATAGGCAAGGGTACCTAGTCTAATGTGTAGAAAAGAAATAGTAAGTATTAAGAGTTATTGTACCGACAAAGATTGTATGTAACATAAAGAAATTAACAAATTTTTACATTCATTCGTTGTAGGGAGTTGTCAATTCACTATGGTGAATGTGTGGAGATTTAGTTTTTAGAAAAAAAATGTTTTTCTATAGCAAGGCGTTAATTTGCTATGGCTCAACCAAACTGATTTTGGTTTTTCAAAACACAATTTTAGGAGTAAAAATGAATCTAATAGATCAAAATGTTGTTGAGAAGAAATCCATAGAATTCTTCATATGAAACTTATTCCTAATCAATCTCCTAGTTCAACGCAACCAATATCCAAACTACAATAACTAATTTTAATTCCTTAGAAATTAATCCTTGAGTTCTAAGTCAAATCCCTAATACCTTAGGTGACTCAAACCTAGAAACTCATAATAAGATCAATGAATTTCTGCAAATTCTCATTTGATCAATTCCTGGCATCAAAGCCTTTCACAATTTTAATTCAGATCTAGTATTTGAACTTGTTTCCACACAATCCAAATCCCTAAAAACTAGGTTGATCACTCCTAACATGCATCTAAGCTTAGAACTGAAATATAGTCATACTAACTACGAGATTTAATTAGAAAATATAGCTTACATATTTGAATTCTACTTCAATCACTCAACAACTGTGCATTTTAGCTCATTGGGACTATGGAAGCTCCAAATAGAACCTCAAAAAGCATCAATGGAGGAAATGCAAGAGAAGAGAGATATAAGAGAGAAGAGAGAAAAAGTCAAAATTATATTTCTAATTTGATCAAATGAACCAAAAGTCCTTTGTATAGATGTCATAAGCTCTTTTTATAGAGCTAAGTTTACATTAATTTTTTTATGCCTTAGAAAGGTTTCACTTACACTAATGGACTACAAACTTCTAATCTTAATCTTTATGCCTTTGGACCTCTATTCATTGAGGCGAATGGTTAATTCGCTGTGGCTAGTTTCTATTCATTCCAAAGTCTTCAACTCTTTATGTTCTCTATCGTGAAATGCATCTCCATTGAGACGAATTCTGTATCAATTCTAATTGATCAAGTGTCTTGTTTTGCTAAGGCAAAATCATATCTCAATTACTGTGACGAGATCATATTTGCAACTCTTCATTTCTTGATTGATCAGAATCTACTCCTGTAAAATGAAAGTTTACACAAAAATTATATTTTTAATTTTTTCCAAAACAATTTTATACAATTTATTATCAAAGACCACAATTATTAACAAAAGTATTAAATAAAAGTTAAGATAATTGCTCACAAAATAAGGAGTGAAAAACAATTATCAAATCCCCAAATAGACAAAAGGTATGGTCATGGTCTTACAATTTAACAAATTTGCATATACCTCCAACATCCTCCGTATCCCCTCACTCATCAAAAGAGAAGTTAAAAAATCCTCATTATGCTTTTAATTGTAATGACATTCTCCAAGCTAGCCTCCCCTAAAAAGATTGAGTCATTGACATATTGGAGTAAGGTAACTTCTACCTTATCCTTCCCTACAAGATATCCTTTGAAGAGATAATTTTTTTCACCTTCCTCATAGGCCCACTTAATCCTTCCGCCACCATAATAAAAAGGAAGGGTGCTAGAGGATCTTCTTGACGAAAACCTTTAAGCATGGAAAATTCACTTATGGAGCTACCGTTAACCAACACTGAAATTGTACTTGACTCAAAGCAGCCCTTAATCCACCAAATCAATTTATCATAAAAGCCAAAACCTCTTAAGCTAACAATAGAGAAAACTACTTCTATCACTAAAACATTTCTCAAATTCTCACCTTTGTCAAACTATTTTCCTTTTATCTTTATTTGTATGCCATTCATTTGTTTCAATTTACCTTTTTTTCCTTAATTTGTAAATTAAATTTTAATATTTGAAATAAGTTATCAATAATTAAAAATTACCATATAAGAAATTTAAATTATAATATATTTATATATCCAAAAATATTTATTCATTATAATATAAATTATATAAAAATAAATATTTACCAATTTCAAAGACTAAACAAGAATCCTTGTTGCAACGTGGGTCACGACAATATGGCAATAAAAAAAGATAGAGTGAGTGTTTTCCAAAAAAGGAAAACTAGGAAAGTCACCACCAACGTTTGTTTAAAGAAAACATCGGGAAAACAAAAAAGATAAGGAATAGTCTATGATTTGAGAAAAAAAAGGATTTTGGAGTTGTTTACTCACGAGGAGGATATTAACACTCCACACGTCCATTATGAAGACTATAACCTTTAATTGAGTGTGATAAAATAAAGTGAGTTCTTAATTATTTATCTTCCATTGAGAACATGAATTATGTTTGTTATATTTTGTTTAATTTAGAAAAGGAAAGCAAATTTTTATTTTTAGAAAAAAGAGGGGATTTATGTTTTTTTAGCTTTTTAGGTCGATAATGGGTTTGCCCTCGTTTAAAGGTTGCATGTTGGGTTGATTTTATCTTTTTTTTGAAAGATTTGTTTTAATTGCATGACAAAAATTCGTTAAGACATTGAACCTTGAAACGATGTTGAATCTGAAAAAACAAAGCAGGGAAAATCACTCAAGGCATTAGACCTTGAAGCGACCCCGAGTAATGTGTAATTTTTGTGGAGAAAAAAAAGAAAAATTGAGTGATAATTTACTTGAGTATTTTTACCATTTTAGAAAAAAGATTTTTGTTTTGTGGTAAAATTTGTGAAGTCAAGCAAGTCGAAGACCCAACATGGCATTCACAAAATTTACTTATACATTATTGAAACACCACCAAGCAAGTCGAAGACCTAACAAGGAGTGCACGAAACATGAAAAAAGAGAATTGAGTGATTATTTATATGAGTACTTTTACCTTTTTAGAAAAGATTTTGGGTTTGCGAAAAACTTTGTGAAGTCAAGCAAGTTAGAGACCCAGCATGACATTCACAAAATTTACCCACACGTCATTCGAAAACCACCAAGCAAGTCGGAGATCCAACATGGAGTGCATGGAACGTAAGCGCATACTAAAGAATATTAATGCAAAATTGCAAAAATCAACAAATAATTGACATAGCGTTATGTAATCAAATAGATCAAATGAGAATAGAAAGGGATAAGATAGAACCAGGGGTACACTCAGTAATTAACAGTGTGGGATTAAAACGTGAGAAAATAAATTAAATAAGTAGCGGAATGTTTATAAAACATTATTAATTAAACTAACTAATTAAGCAATCATAATAAAAGGACAATCAAGTTGAAGAATAAAATAAATAATAAAGACAAATAGAAAAAATTAAATGTAAGAAAGAGCTATCTACTAATTTACTTATTTATTATTATTATTATTTACTTATTTTTATCTTTTTTTAAGGGTTAAAGTCAAAGGGTTGAATTTGACTTAGTCAACACTGATGGAGTGCTAACATGGTGGGCCTGGTCATCAGCCTAGGTGGCAGGGATGCGTACATGGAGGAAGGAGCTATAGCTAGCAATATTTATTTTGTTTTAGACTTCTCAAAAACACACTAGGCCTAAAAGGAAAGAAGGTGCATGTGTAAAAAGATGATAGTGTAAATAGTAGTTTTTATTTTGTCTTAGGCTTTACAAAAACGAGTTAGGCCCAAAATGAAAGAGGGTGCATGTATAAAAAGGGATGCAAATAGTGATTTTTATTTTGTTTCAAACCAAACTTTTTTCAAATGACTCTCACTCTTTTACTTGAGGGTTGGGTTGGGTTACTCTAACCCGGTTCCAACCCTAGCCCAATTAAAAAATAACAAGAGAAGAAAAGAGGGAAGAAAGAGAGAAGGAGAGAAGAAGGGAGCTAGAAAGAGAGGAGAAGGAAGGAATGAGAGGATACCCAGAGACTCCTCCTCCTTCTCTGGCCCATAGTGCCAAATAGCATGACGTTTGACTCCTTTTGCCTCCTCTAGATTTTTGCCTCTTCAATTTTTTCTGTGTCCAATTGAAGCTCAGACCTCCCCCTATTATATTGTTCCTTCTCCTTCTCTTTTACCTAAGAGAGCTCATTAGGTCCCTTTGGATTTTTTTCCCTTTTTATTATTATTTTTCTATTTTATTATTGTTCTTCTTTTTTTTTTCATTTTGTTATTGTTCTTCCTTTTCTTTTTTTTTCTTTTTCGTTATTATTATTATTATTTTAAATGTGTCCTGACAAAATTAGGATCTGACAATCCTGATTAATTTCACATATAGTTGAACAATGAAATGGTGGTTGTGAGAGCACTGGATTTTGTGAACATTCATAATGGGTGTTATGCTTATGGTAAATAACTTTCAAAATCCAAGCTTGGTTCCTTGGACAATCCAAAATCAATGGAAAAACTATCTGTTGAAAACTCGTTCTATTTGATTAAGAATTTATCATGTTTTCAGAGAGGACAATAGTTGTGTGAATAAATTAATATTGGCTAAGTTATGGTGGCTTTAGATGTTGGGATGCTATGCCTAATTTTATTGTGATGAAATTTTTCACGTAATAAACTAGGATTGTCATTTTATAGATTTACATGATGTTTACTCATGTGTTTGGTTTGGTTTCTCCGTGTTTTTTTTTATTGTTTCTTTTATTATTCAATAAATTTGGATATGTGGAGTAGAGGATAGCTTGTGTCAAGAGTGGTAAGATAGTTGGGATGCTTTGCATAATCTTGATATTCTGGCCCTCATTTAAAAAAAATGAAGTTGGTATTTTTTAATTGTATGGAAAAAAAACACGTGATTCCGTAGACTTGAAGCATATGCATAGCGCATCTAACAGACCTCCGTTTTGTACCTTTGTTTGCTTGCTACTTTCACAATTACGTGAATGACCGGAGACAATGAAATGTCACGACATTTACATTTCATGAATAGGTCAAAATATTTGAATTCGAATTCTCAACAAAATATTTAATGATGGTTTTTTTTTTTCTCTCAGAATCATATAGTGTGTTAAAATTTATGTTTATTTTTTGTTTGTTTTCCCACGTCCTTTTTTTAAGATATTTCTGTTTGAGGTAGGATCAAATATTAATTAAACGTGAACACCTAAATTCTAATTTTGATTCACCACATTATGAGATATTAGTCCCTTCTACTAATCAAATCCAACCCTGGTTGGTATATTTTCGTTTTCAAACCAGGTTTAACAGAAAATCAAAACTGACAACCTAAAGTAACGTAGAAGTTAAAATAGCATGCCTGCATGGGACAAAAGAAAGCGTATCAATATTCACACGACGCCAATCCAAACATATTGAATGGTTGATATTATAAAGAAAATGATAACACACTAAGTCCACTTATTTCATTTTAATTCATAACAAAATAGAGTGTGACTAATATATATAAGATTTATACATAATATGTAATTTTTTAAAAATATATGCTACTAATATGTAATAATTTTATATCATAATAAGTTCTTAATTAAACTGCTATAGTTTGATATGAAAACACTGCGATGCTATAATTTTTAACACATTAAGATTTTTATTTAAGTAGTATTTGAGTTTCCACATTACACAATTTTTTTTATGTAACTAAAATTATAGTAAATAAATACTTCTAAATATATAAATTATATTACAATTAAAATTTATAATGTCATAAATATTTTTAAATATATAAATTATATATTAAATTTATGAAAAATAATAAATATTTTAACTCAAGTTAAACCAAAACATATTGAAACCAACAAGTTTGTTGCTTTCAGTGATACTGGACTAATTTCCTTAAGTAAGATTTAAAATTTGAGTATTGTGTTAAAAATGTGATTGAGAGGGAGAATTTTTGAAACTGAATAGTTGAGTTCCTTGATGAAGATTAAAAGTTGGACATACTCGGTACCAATGATATGATTAAAAAAAGAAATATAAAGTTCAGAAAAATACCTAAAAATACGTCCGTTGAAGAAAAATTCTGACAAATGTTCCTATTAAAGAGTGACATATTATTGGCCATGAAATAAACGCTTTCATCCAAGAGAAATTTGTGAATAAACTTTGTGAACAGTAATAAAAATCAATGATTTACGTTTATTTTATTGTCACGTCATTTTAGAATAAACTTTAATTAAAAGTATTTTTTTTAAGAAAAATAAATACAAGGGAAATTTTAAATTGAACATTATAAGAAAGAGGAAATCACACTTTTAATTTAGATTTTATAACAAGAGCCATAAATAATATTACTTTATTTTTTTAAATGGTTATAGAAATTCAATAATGAAAATTCCGTTGAAAAAAAATATACCCGACAGAGTTCAGTTTATGAATATGGTAAGTCATAGTAATGAAAATTATTTTGAATTCATTAAAGAATGTGAGAGAAATTTGAAATTTTATTAAGTTTAATTTATATTAATATGTATGTTTCTATAACTTTATCATGTTTTTAATTATTTTTTGTGCAAAATTATTTTTATAATTTAAAAATATTAATCTGATTTTTTATTTTTATAATTTAAAAATTTTGTAATAAAATTCTTAAGAATAAGACATCTGTACAAATTTCTCATCTGGTATCACTTGACAAAATACGTGGGAATAAAAAGACTTCAAAATGGCACTCAACCATTTCATATCAATTCAACAAGTCAACGCTTGGGAATATACTAAATTTTGCTTCTAACTTACTTACTAGGTGAACGTGGTGACGGGGTTCAAGTAGTAAGTAGAAAGTCTTGAATTTCAATTTTGTTGTTGCCATTCTGCATCAAATCATATTAAAGTGTGCTTAAATATATAGGTAATAAATAAATTCACATACCTATCTTCTTTTTTTTATCTCATAAAATTCCGGTTTTTTAGCACATTAACCATTTATATTAAATCACTTGATTACCCATATCCTTTTAAAATACCACGAAGCGTATCAACTGGTCATAGAGTTATTAATTTCAGTTTTATTAATGGTCTTGAGGATACATGTATTCTTAGCCCGATAAAAACACTCTTTTTTATCCTTTTATCAAATAATTTTAATAATATACTCATATGCTATAAATCTGAGTTCACTTCCTTAATGAGATTGCTTTTAGGAGTTATTTTTGAGGGAGACTTATTTTACGAAATATTCCTTAATGAGAGTATTTTTGGTAGTATTTTTTCATTCCCGTTGAGCCGCATGTTTTATCATACATATATTGGGCATTTCATTTTTAAATTTTTTATTCCTTTCAAGTATATTTTTAATTTTAATTTAAAATTTAATTAAATTTAGAAATTAGGACAACAAATTTTCTTCTTACAATTACAAATAAGGCCTTCGTTCTATAGGGCCTCCCTAATCCACCTTGTTGAATATGGATTGCCTTTGATGACGGTTTTAAAACTGTTATAGAATATGTTGTATTTTTTAAAATAAAAAACTTTTTATGTGTACTTTTATGATTATTTCTTTGAACAGCTGTCATAAAAAGCTCAACATTAATGATAATTTTTCACAAAATCGAACATGAACTTTTTATGATAATTTTTTGGATAACCATCATTAACGTCAATATTTCTTTGGCGATTTTCTTGAAACCATCATGATTTTTTTAAATGTTTCTTTTGTTTTAAAGAACACCCAACCTGTAATTTGACCAAGAATAGATACATGTAGTCCAATCCAAAACAAATATAAGAAATATACTTAGACAATCTACACCAAATTATAAATTAATCAATTAATTAATATCAATAAATATGATACATGATGTACTATATTATCAAACATTGTTCAAATACATGCATTGTTTTTACATTTTAAAAAGTATGTTGTCCATTCCTTGCGAATTGTTGTAATGTTCTCCAATTCCAATGATGTTTCATCACTAAACCACTACATCATATAATAAACACAAGTTAATCACATTAAATAATGAAAAGTGTAATAATTAAAAATGTCAAAGTAAACTACTATATTATTAAACACAAGCTAATGGCATTTTACAATTAAAAGTCTAATAATTAAAACTTGTTAAAGTAAACTAGTACACTGTGTTCCATTCATTCTTCAAACCCCCTATGACTATGGTCTATATCCAGTGCATGACACAATAGTCACACTCATAGCCTCCAGTTTGAATATGACTCTAAATTCAATTATAAAAAAATCAAGTAAGGTCATCAAATTTAACAAGAGACGTAATCTTCACGTAACAAACTAGTATAAAAAATGACTATTTCCAAACTCTTCAAATAGACAATTCAATATTGAATACAATGATTAATCCAAATTATCCGTATTAATCATTATATTCAATCTCAAACGGGAAACTAAGGTTCACTCATAATGCACATAACTTTACTATAAAACAATACTCAAATATCAACAAAAATGTTATAAAGCATTAAGTTAAGGATTTAGATACTACCAGACACAAATTTTATGAATTAATTTCACACTTGTAACAAGCACAGAAGTGTCACAAAAAGATGCATACCTCTGAAGATGCCCACTAACAAAAACAAAGAGTGTGGTGGTATGTTATACAAAAGTTAAGACTCATACAAAAGTTGAATGTTGCCTGCACTAGCACAACACAACAGAGGAAAAAAAGAAAAATAAAAATTCTATCCAATTGATATATTAATAGAAAAAGTAGCAAAAATAGTTGAGTAGAAAGTCATAAGAACATCCAGCTGATCACTGTTATTTACAACTCAACAAACAAAGTCATATCATGCATTAATTATTTTCAGCTTAACAAACAAGAAAAAACTCTATCCTGTTGTTCCATAACCAGATTACAAGTCTCTTAAAAAAAATAAGAAAACTAATTTTTTGATAATAAAGTAAATGAACCTTAATTTGTCCTAATGAAAAATTAACTTATGGATCACTCAAGGTTATCAAATATAAACTTCCTGGGATGTGTCCAAAAAAAAATTCTTGGGAATGATCTTGTGTCCACACTTGGAGCATTGGCTCTATTTTTAGTGTTGCATACCACAATTGGAGCAAGCATGAACGAGAAATAAGTTTTAATACTAAGGACAACAATGTAATTTTGAAAGCTATTAGATCTGATATGATATAATCTATCTATTAAAAAAATAATACTGTATCTAATGGTTAGAACTAGGTGGTGCACTAATGTACCCAAAAAAATTTAGGTGCATTGTAGAAAGTACAAATGTCCAAGAGTTTGACCATCCATTCAAGTACAATTTTTACAAGATGCAGCGGAAATGATATAAAAATTTAATTAAGAAAATAGTGATAAACATCCATGGTGCTATTCTAAGTTGAGCAAAATAAGAACAACCATAATACAACAAATAAAAATACAAATATGAACATCATATCATATGGAAAGACATACACAAATCCCAACCAACTAAGCAGGCACATGTATTGAGTTTGATGCTTGTGTTAAGAGTCATAGATTGGTCTAATAACCCATTAACACCTCGTCATCTTAACTTGCTTCATCCTCAAGTTACACAGGAATTCAAGCCACATATTTCACAAGTTTTGCTAATCATACAAATCAAATGATTAGTGCATCTAACAAGCCTATAATAGTAAGTGCATTAAATTTCTATAGTTTAAAAACATAAGTAGGAGCAAACCAATTGAATGGATTATGCATTCAATGCGTGCTATATTCCAAAACTTAATAGATGATCAAATTATTGATCTTGAGCCATATTTTAGACAAAAACAAGTAAAGCCATACAAACAAGTTTATAAAATGCTTTGCACCCTTGGTCACTTTAACCAATCTAAGTTTTGAATACATAATCTCATAAATAACAACAAATATTACTAATTTGCCAAACTGTTGTCACTTTTTAATGTTCTCATGTTTGGGCTGGGGAAAAATTACTCAAAGGAAAATAGTCAAGATAAAGACACAAAAGAGAGTTTATTCATTGAAAGCTAACAATGAGATTATCCTCAATATGATTGGAAATATGGAATAAAAAACTTGGAGTTTCCCAACAATGTTTCATTGTTAAGGATTTCTTTTTGGACTTCCCGATCTGATTTCATAACTAGAGAATTTCCAAACTTGAAAGAGAAAGGTAATGCAGTGTAATTGATCCAATACAGATTATATGTCCAATAAGAAAAGATAATCCTAAGCATAATATTCTTAACTAATGATATGGTCAATGTAAATCAAGAAAACCAACCTAAGGAAAATTGATGCCAGAAAGTATGAAGCTTAACTGTACATTGAAGTCATGTAAGTTTCAACTACAATTTTAAAAGAACAAAATAGTGATCAAATGAAAGTATTCAATAGATTTTCATCTCATGAAGACTATCACTTGCCAAGCCACTAAATCCAACTATTATTTTCATCTTAATATATTTTTGTAAAATAACTAAAACTCTTCTAAACTTGGTATTTTAGTTCACACTAATAAGTATATTACTTAAAAATAAACTAGAGACTGAAGTGTCATAAGCTTCCAATTAAACAGTCAAGATAATTTATCAGATTACAAGTCTCTTAATCACAAAAATAGGAAAACTGATTTATCAAGCTTTGAGGATAAGAAATCCATATTTATAAATCCTATTCTTGTTTAAGTGAATGCTCTAATGCTAGAGTTTAAGAATTCGACTCTCTTTAGAATCCTGCCAAACTCATTTGTTTGCTTTTAGACACAAAGTATAAGTTCAACAGAAATTAATCTTTGCCCAGTTTGTTCTTCTTGGGATTTTTGTTGTGCGTTCAAGATTTTAGTCTCTTAGCCTCTCTAGTGTATTACGTTAACATTTATGGAAATTGACTTTATAACGTGGATCTCACCAATATATGCTTATAGCATTAGTCACATAATATCTGTACATGGATATAATAATGTTGAATGTGACTTTCATATTGATTGCTATTAACTTTAAATGTTCCTATAGGTATAACTAAGAAACCATTAGTGATTGAAGCCAGAGCTAGAGCAAATACTTGAAAAGAAAATGGAAAAATTCATAACAAAAAGATGTTGAAAAAGGTATGCTTATGTTATATCTTCAACTTTTGTACTATCATATCTATTGTAGCCAAGTCCGTGTATCTTCTGTTGACACATTTTACATGTCATCCAATTTTTTACTAGTTAGCTACAAATTTCAGAGATCCCAGCCTACAAAGACATCATCAATGCTACAAAGGCAGCATACAAACTTTCGATGTTCACTCTTCCTATATTAGCTTTGATGTTTACTTAATTATATTTGAAGCAGTTTCTAGACTAGTCCAATTAAAACTAATATAGTGTTCGAAAAGGATAAATCAGTAAAAATAAACAAAAATAGAATGTCTAAACAAGAAAATAAGGAAAGAAGGAACCTGAATTGGATGTGGAAGGTAAGGTGGGCAATAGAGGGATTTGCGATAGGAGCGATGGGTTTTGACTTGGTGAACATTGAGTTTCTTGTTGATGATGTTGACCTAGAAGTAGATGTTGTCAGAGAAGGCGAGTTCTAGTGAAGCAGAGTGAAGCCACTGCGAGGGCACATGCCGATGACAACGAAGACACACACGAAGGTAGGGAAGCACCATCGCAGTGAATGGATTGAAGTGTCATCGTCAACGAGTGAGTGAGGGCACGAGCACGAGGGTGAGTGAGTGAGGGCAACCACGAGGGTGAGTGACTGAGTGAGTGAACAGACTGAATGCGTGTTACTGGAAGATGAGTAAGTGATATGAGCACGCCAACAACGACAGTTTTACAAAAATTGTTGTTGTCCATCTCCTCTTATTTACAAAATTGCCACTGCATTTTATTTTAAGACGGTTTCTGGAAACCTTCGCCGATTTGGCATTGTTGTATACTTGTATACAATTTTTGTAGTAGTGGTGATCAACACACTATAATATCAAGACCAAAGTGAGAGAAGAGAGTTCAAGATGTTGCACTTAATTCAAGTGGAAGAAGGCCCAACCTAATAATGCATCAACATGGGCTTACAACCAAATTTTTATTTGATTTTATTTAAGTGTCTTTGTACTGATTTTAATTGTAATAAATGGGCTTGTTTAATGCTAATTAGGATCCCAAGTTTGAATTCTATAATAAGGATATTTTTATTTAAGTTGTAATTTAGGCCTTAAGCTTGTTTGGGCCTTTTGCTCACGTTTCTTAAAATTTGGGCTAGTCACCAACCATATTAGAAGAGATGTCACTACTAGAAAATATATGTATTACATCGCTTAGTAAACATCGGTTTTTATGAAAACTGATGTTAACAAATGCATAATGGAATTTTTGAAAATAACTGAACGTTGTTAACATCATTTCTAAGAGAACCGATGTTAAGTATTAAACTTAACATTAGTTTTATTAAAAACCAATGTTGTGTGTCATGCGTCAACATCGATTTTGTTTAGAACTAATGTTGAGGCTTGCATGTTAACAATATTTTTAATATAAACCAATGTTGACCTTAACATTAAAATACGAACATTCATATTCTTATTTCATACCTCTCAAGCGCCCAAAGCCTTACTGTGTAGAACCCTCACCTCTCGTTACAACTGTTGTGGTCATGTTTGTCGCCATCGCAAGCTCAGTTTAGTTGTCCCAAACCAGTCTGGAGGCCTCGACTGTTATTGTCGGCATCAATCCTCGCTTATCATTGCCATCACTGTCAATTTTAGGTTCATATATCATTTTGAAAAGCTATTTCTAGTTTGTTACTTCTTCCTATTAGGGTTCCCAGGTGTTGGGTCATCTGACATAGCTCCAATGTGGTCTCTTCTTGGTTTGCTAGGGCCACACTACCTGCTACTACTTCAACTCCATTTCTTTAGCAATTTCCCCTGCCACATTGCTAACATAGCTATTCCATGCTCTTATATTTGATTATTGTTTTTCTTCTTTTGTCATGTGAAATGTTAATCTAAATGAATATATAGTCGCTTCCTCTAATAAGCATGATGGTCAATAGAGGTTAATTACAGAGCGATTGTGTTAATGTATTGAAGTATTGTTCTAATTCTCTGATCTCAGTTTAAGCTCCTATGAATAATTTTGGGATTTCTACATATCCATAAGAAATTTTTGAGTACTCGCATAATTCAGCTCTTGCGTTTAATTAAAGGCATGTTTATTAATTAGTGTTTCGATCACATGCCTAGTTAGCAAGACATAGAATTCAAAATGCTAATATAATATTAGAAAAAAAAAACATTTGTTTATTTTATTCAAATACTTCTTTATTTCTTAACAAGGAAACCCATCATTGGGATGTCCTGTTAAATTAACCATTGAATGAAAACATCATTATTATAGGAAATACATATAAATATTGTTTGGGCATATATCAATATGAGCTTTCTTTTAAGCCTTGAAGAATCTAAATTGGAAGGGAACATCACTTAGTGCCAAACACTGGTTCCCATTCTGATCCATAACCATCCCAACATTCTTGCACTCGTGCTTGCAAGAAGGGCACATACTGAGACAATATGCAATTTTATAGTTATAAGCACCATCATACTTCACAATATTGAACCAATTGCCAATGGTTTCCTTACCTGAGTTTCCAACACCACCGCCAGTGGTAACCAACCCATGTCCCTTAGAAACATTAAAATTATCAATCTTCCACATTGTGGAATGGTGAGGACAAGTTATGTTACAAGCGAGGAACATGATGTTGAGGTCAGTATAGATACTAGTAACACTTTTTAAGGGTTAATAGGTATGAACCTTAGTGGCATGCGATGATTTATATCCACAAACAAAACGTCAAAATGGCATGAGTTACCAATCTTTGAGAGTCCAAGGCCTTGTGGACTTCTACAACTTGTGTAGGGCATGGATATAAGAATGTTGTAATTAACACTAGCCTAGAGAACTTTCTCTGATGTGTCAATCACTTGCTCAAGTGAGCCTTCAACTGCTCCAAGTAGTGGTTGTGAGCTCAAGGCAAACAAAATAAGAACAAATGATGCTAACAGTGTGATGAACTTCATTGCTTTTTTTTTTTTTTTTGCTTTTTGTAATTTGTGTTTGGTTATCTTTGGATGGAGTTTAAGGAGAAGGTTTGTATCAATATTTATAGGTTGCTAGGAGGATTTATCTATGGGATTCAACATAAACATATACACGGATAAGGTCATTGATTTGCACAATACAGTTGGGCCCATATTTTCATCAACATAAGAAAATCACTTTAAAAATGGGCAAACTTAGGTGTAATTTTTCTTGTACTCCAATAATTTTCCAAGAAGCATGAAGAAACGTGTGAAGCATCACTACTAGAAAATCGATTCTTAGTGGCGGTTGTAAGTGTTGTTTACCGACGCTTATAATCACTGAAAAATTTCTTTCCATCGGTTCCCAAACCAACACACAAATTGTTGTCGTTTAAACACCTAATGGAGGTTTTAGTGAAACGTTGGAATAACCGCCACCATTATGACCAATGGCAGTTCCAACAGCGGGTAAGATCTTATTGCTTTTATAAAATGTAGATAACAATAGTAGATCTTAATTTTTTAAATTTTTACCAAACATGGCAGTAGTTGGGACTGCCAATATCTTTGTTATAAACTTAATAATATTTTTATCATACTTCATGGCGATTCAAAACTGTTGGTATAGTTTTGGTAATTAAAAAATGTTGTTCAAACAATCTTTGATTTTTTTTGTTAGTTGATAACTGCTATTTATAAGTATATTTTTGGGATTAAATTATATGTGAATTGATAATTTTTCTCTCCTATTTCTTTCTTTTTTGTGCAAATAATTGTTATTTTAACATCATTTAAGTTTTTGTGCAGAAAATATAAAAAGTTGATGAATTTATGATACTTGGTGAGTAAAGTAAAGCCCAAAAGAGCAAATTGGAAATCTGAAGAGGCACGCTTAGCGCATCCTAGGCACAAAGTGCGAGACACGGACTTAGCGGGAACAACACACTTAGTGACAGTAGGATAATTCAAGAAAGCAAAGCTAATTGAGGAAAGAATGCTAATTTAGGAAAGAGTCGCGCTTAGCGTGAGCTAGGCACTAAGCGTGAGGATTATCACCATACTCGCTAAGCATGACAAACACGCTGTTGCATGGAAACTAAGCGATTTGCACCTATAAAAGGAGAGAGAGAAGAAGGAAAAAACACAGAAAATTCAAGAGAATACAATTCCTTATAGAAGGCAAAGGCTAAAAGAAGGAGAAGCAATCATTAGGAGTTATTCCTTCCCTCCATTCCCTTTCTTATCTATTCCCCCCTTACTAAATATTCCCCTCTTGTAATTGTAAAGCCTCCCATGACAATGAGAGGCTAAACCTCTTTTGTTGGGAACTTGACAACCAACTACTTTTGATTTGATTTCTCTTCTTATCTATTTAATAATATTACTTTTGCATTATCATTTCTTATGCTTAATACTATTGCTTGTGGCTTAATCATCCACTTGCATGGTAAGTTTTAGGGGTAGCGTTGGGAAACATTATTTTCTAATAGAACTGGGAAAAGGTATCTCAATAAAGTCATCATTAGGAATATGTTGATTTTATTTAGCCTATTATACATTTCTATTCTCTATGTAATTTACTATTTTATCTCTGTAAAGGGATTTGGGAGAGAAGATAGATAAGTTAGGCTCTTTCATTACAGGGATCTTGGTTAGAGTATATTGGTAGATGCAGGTGTAAATTGGAATAATTATAAATAGAGAAAAATCATTAATATTACATCAAAGAGTAGTACTGATAGACTAAGTTTCCAACATTCTCATCTTCTGAATTTAACTTCTATACTATTGGCTTTTCTCATCTTTTCTGTTTTTAATTAATTAATTCATGTTTAATTTCTTTCCTTGTTTAATTTAATTCTCTGCCAATTTAATTTATTGTTTCTCTCACAATCTTTTCAAATCAATTTTTCCGAATCTTCTTCTTAATTAAATATTCATCTACCCAAGTACAAACAAAGTCCCTGTGGATTTGACACTCGGACTTCCATTTTAACTTTACTACTTGGGACGAATTGGTGCACTTGCCAGTTCATGAACAACTTTTTGGCGTCGTTGTCGGGGACTTTATTCTTTGTACATGATATTTTGGATATTCTATTTTATTTTTCTTTACTTTCATTTTCATGTTTAATATTTGAAAAAGAAAATTCTCAATTTTTTATGTATTCACTCTCTATTTTTAGTTTATGTTTTAATTCTTTTACCTCAATAATCTGCACGATAGTCTTTTTTTTCTTCTTGTATGCGAGGAAACAATCTTGTCCCATTGTATCTAGAGATTGAAGTAACATGTAGAAGAAACAACATTGCATGAAGAAGGAGAGAACAACAAGGAAATCAATAACCATCATCCTTAGTATCATCTTCTTGTTTCCCACATCCCAATTTTGAAGAGCATATCATGGCAGAGGACCATCCATAGAGGATAACTCTAGAAGACTAATCTAGTTCCTCCACCTCAGTATTTCACAAGCATAGCCCGGTCCGAAGTTACAGCTGCCAACATCACTTACCCACATTCCCTCATCTAGCTAATTCAAGGCAATCTCTTCCATGGGCTACCTAATGAAGATCCATATGCCCACCTTGCTACATACATAGAGATCTGCAACAGGGTGAAGATAGCAGGAGTTCTAGAAGATGCCATCCCCCTCAACCTATTCTCCTTCTCCTTGGCTGGTGAAGCAAAAAGATGGTTGTACTCGTTCAAGAGAAATAACTTGTAGACATGGGAAGAGGTGGTGGAGAAATTCTTGGAGAAATGTTTTCCGGAGTCCAAGACCGCTGAGGGAAAGATGGAGATCTCTTCATTCCATAAATTCCCTGATGAATCATTAAGTGAAGCTCTAGACCACTTCCACGGTTTACTCTGGAAGACTCCCACCCATGGGTTCAGTGCCTCTGTTGGTGGGAAGATCAAATTGTAGACACCTGATAAAGCTATGCAATTGATTAAAAATATGGCAGCTAGTGACCAAGCCATTTGTCGTGATCGAGCCTACACACCAACCAAGAAAAGTCTTCTTGAGCTCACATCACAAGACACAATACTAGTCCAAAACAAGCTCCTCGCCTAGCAATTAGAGACCCTCACAAAGAAGCTAGCAAGCTTCCTCAATAGTTGCATGCAGTGCAACCTGCTCATTCTTCAGTCATGCCAGTTGGGGGATGCGACATCTGTGGTGGGGCCCATTGCGGCTTAGCGCTACACTCATTTTCTTTTTTTTATTTATTAATTTTGTTTTCCTTGTTTTTGATTTTTGGTTCTAATATTTTTCTGGTGTTTCTTTGTTATTTCTTTTGTAGATGGCCTCTAGAAAATGCCAAGCTGGACCCAGTCAGCCACAAGGGGGGATTCCACCTGGGATTCCTCCTGATTTTCTTCAGAGATAGCCTGGGTCCGCTACCAGGAGAATGTTCATCTTCGAAATATTCTTCCAAAGAGAAACATGTAGCTAGCGCTAGGCATGTATGATGAATTTTATGGCGAGCTCCAATGGCGTCAATGGCATGGACGAATCACCCGCCTACCAGAGAAGCAGATAGACGTTGCTCTGGTGAAAGAGTTTTACTTCAATATCTATGATCTAGAGGATGGTTCACCAAAGCAGTGTAGGGTGTGGGGGAGGACCATCAAATTTGACGTTGAGACGTTGAATGACTTTCTAGGGATCCCTGTCATCGTCCTAGAAGGGGAGTAGCTGACCACCTACTCCCAATATATCCATACCTACCTAGACCATTAGGCCATTGTGACCAAGCTGTGCACTCCAAGAGGGAGATTGATGCTGACTGCTGACGGGGCTCCCTGGAAGATTCTGCGAAAGGACCTCACCACCTTGGCCCAAACCTGGAGTGTGATTTCTTACTTCAACCTTTCTTCTACCTCCCACACCTTGGACCTCAACATGGATCGGGTCCGCTTGATTTATGGAATTGTCATGCAAATGGACATGGACATGGGCAACATGATTTCTATGTAGATTACCCATATTGCCCAGTCTAGTACATCGAGAGTCGGCTTCCCCGCTCTGATCACTGCCTTATGCGACACTCAAGGAGTCTATTCATACACATTGACCTACGAGCCCCTTAGCCCGGTGATCAACCTGGCCTACATTAAAAAGAACTATTGGAATCCAACAGATTCTTCTATCGCATTTCCAGGGGCAAGGCGGGTCCATGCCAGAGCCACTCAGGACGCACCACCACCAGCACCACCACTAGTCATCCCTCCTCCGGTTGCCTCCTCTTCCGTCAGCCCATCTTCTTCTTCTTCCCAGTAGGAGCAGCTCTTCCAGATGATGCAAAGCCTCCACTGTTGGACATTTTAGTGTAATTGATCTCTTTATTATGTTAAAATAAGAGTGCACGCTTGTTTTAATGTAATAACAAGATGTTCGGTTTAGGCAAATTTTGGAAGTTACATGGAAGTTACTAAAACTTCCATCAACGGTTGGTAGTTACATGGAAGTTACTAAAACTTCCATCAACGGCAATTTTTAAAAAGGAATAACTTCCATCAACCGCCAAAAACCACCTTTTCTTTGATCATAAATAATCATTCTGGTTCAGAAAGCATAACGTGTGAAAAAACATACAAGACCAAAACAAAACTCTTGAATTGTAATATTCTGATTTTATCCGATTGAACAATTTTGGTTGAACCCCGAAATTTGATTCAATCTGAAAGTGTTATACACGACTTCAGATTTATCCAGTATCATCTCGATTTTTCAAATTTACCAACAAAAGATTGAATCAAATTTTTCGAGATGGCGAACGATAGTTCGAAGATGACAAGCAAGTTTGTGAAGTTGGACAAGTTTGAAGGGAAGGATTTCAGAAGATGGCAGAAGAAGATGCACTTTCTCTTGACAACATTGAATGTGGTGTATGTGCTGAGTACACCGATGCCGGTGTATATGGAAGACGAAACTCTGGATCAAACAAGGAAGCGTTCGAAATGGGAGAACGACGATTACATTTGTCGTGGACACATTCTGAATGGTATGTCTGACTCTCTCTTTGATATTTATCAAAATGTTGAGTTTGCTAAGGAATTATGGGACTCTCTTGAATCCAAGTATATAGCAGAAGATGCCTCAAGTAACAAATTCTTAGTTAGTAATTTCTTTAATTACAAAATGATTGATTCGAGGCCTGTTATGGAACAATATAATGAACTGTTGCGGATTTTGGGTCAGTTTACTCAACATGATTTGAAAATGGATGAATCCATTGCAGTTTCATCTATAATTGATAAACTGCCTTCTTCTTGGAAAGACTTTAAGCATACCTTGAAACATAAGAAGGAAGAGTTGACTCTGGTTCAACTCGGTAGTCATTTCATGATTGAGGAGTCGCTGAGGGCTCAGGAAATTGACAAAGTCAATGATAAAAACGTAGCAGGTTCCTCTTCCGTTAATATGGTAGAGGAAAGTGGAACAGTTAAGCAAAATTACAATGCTAAAGGTAACAAACGAAAATTTCAAGGAAATAAGAACAAAGGTCCAAACAAACAGACAAAATTGTCATGTTGGAAGTGTGGGAAACCTGGTCATTTAAAGAGGGATTGTCGGGTGTTCAAAGGAAAGAACAAGGCTGGTCCAAGTGGGTCTAATGATCCTGAAAAGCAACAAGGATGATGATGTTGCTTGGTGGTTTGATTCGAGAGCAACAAGACATGGGTGCAAAGATCTTCGTTGGTTCAAGGAATTTAGACCAAATGATGATGGCTCTATTGTGAAGATGGGCAATGTTGCAACTGAACCAATCCTAGGATTAGGTTGTGTGATTTTAGTTTTTTGCTTCCGGAAAAGGTTTGTATTTGGATAATGTCTTATTTGTACCTGGTATTCATAAGAACTTATTGTCTGGTATGGTTTTAAATAATTGTGGTTTCAAGCAAGTACTTGAAAGTGACAAGTACATCTTGTCAAGACATGGTTCGTTTGTTGGATTTGGTTATCGTTATAATGGAATGTTTAAATTAAACATTGATGTTCCTTTTGTTCATGAATCTGTTTGAATGGCCTCGTGTAGTTCTATAACTAATATGACAAAATCAGAAATTTGGCATGCTAGATTAGGACATGTTCATTACAAAAGATTAAAAGATATGTCAAAAACAAGTATGATTCCTCCTTTTGATATGAACATTGAAAAATGAAAAACTTGCATGTTGACCAAGATCACTAGGAAACCTTTTAAGGATGTTAAAAGTGAGACTAAAGTCTTAGACCTTATTCATAGTGATTTGTGTGATTTGCATGCTACTCCATCATTAGGTCATAAAAAACATCTTGTTACTTTTATTGATGATGCATCAAGGTATTGTTATGTATATTTATTAAATACAAAAGATGAAGCTCTTGATAAATTTAAAATTTATAAGAAAGAGGTAGAACTTCATCAAAATGGGCTAAACAAAACTCTTCGTACGGATAGGGGAGGTGAGTATTATGATCCGGTTTATTTTCAATCTACTGGAATAATACATCAAACTACAGCTCCCTATACACCACAACAGAATGGTGTAGCCGAAAGGAAGAATAGAACCTTGAAAGAAATGGTGAATTCCATGTTATCCTATTCAGGTTTAAGTGAAGGATTTTGGGGTGAAGCTATGTTGACAGCCTGTTACTTGTTGAACCGAATTCCTAACAAAAGGAATAAGGTTACCCCATATGAACTTTGGCACAAAAAGACACCAAATTTGAGTTATCTCAAAATTTGGGGATGTAGGGCTGTAGTCAGGCTTACAGAACCTAAAAGGAAAACCATAGGTGAAAGAGGTATAGATTGCATATTTATTGGATATGCTGAACATTCTAAAGCATATAGATTCTATGTGCTAGAATCTAATGATTCTGTTGCTGTGAACTCGGTTATAGAGTCACGGGATGCTATCTTTGATGAACAAAGATTTACATCTATACCTAGGCCAAAGGACATGAATTCCATGTCGAAAGTCTCAGTTAATATTGAGGATATACCTTCAACTAGTACTGAAACTAGAAAGAGTACGAGAGTAAGAAAGGCTAAGTCATTTGGTGATGACTTTCAACTCTATTTGGTTGAAGGGTCAAGGAATGATATTGAATTTCAATATCAATATTGCCTTAATGTTGAGGAAGACCCAAAGACTTTTAGTGAAGCAATGGCTTCAAGGGATGTTGTATTCTGGAAAGAAGCAATCCAAAGTGAGATGGATTCCATCATGCAAAATAATACCTGGAAATTGGTTGACTTACCTCCTGGATGTAAGCCATTAGGATGTAAGATGATCTTTAGGAGAAAGATGAAAGTGAATGGTACTGTTGACAAGTACAAAGCCAGATTGATTATCCAAGGCTTTAGGCAAAAGGAGGGTATTGATTTTTTCGATACATATGCTCCTGTTGCTAGGATATGCACTATTAGACTGTTGTTAGCACTTGCTGCTATCCATAATCTGGTGATTCACCAAATGGATGTGAAAACTGCATTCTTAAATGGTGAATTGGATGATGAGATATACATGAAACAACCTGAAGGGTTTGTTATGCCAGGAAATGAAAATAAGGTGTGTAAACTGATGAAATCTCTTTATGGCTTGAAACAAGCGCCTAAACAATGGCATAAAAAATTTGATGAGGTTGTGTTGTCTAGTGGTTTTGTTCTAAACCAAGCAGATAAATGTCTATACAGCAAGTTTGATACTCATGGCAAAGGAGTTATCATTTGTCTTAATGTAGACGACATGTTGATCTTTGGTACCGACCAAGATCAAGTTGATGAAACTAAGGCATTTTTGTCTTCTAAGTTTGATATGAAAGATATGGGGGAGGCGGATGTGATCTTAGGAATAAAGATCAAACGTGGAAACAATGGCATTTCCATCTCTCAATCACATTATATTGAGAAGATATTGGAAAAAATTAATTTTAAAGATTGTTCTCCGGTAAGTACTCCCATTGATCCTAACCTGAAGCTATTACCTAATAAAGGTGTAGTAGTGTCTCAACTTGAATACTCAAGGGCGATAGGATCACTCATATATGCAATGATTAGTACTAGGCCTGATATAGCTTATGCTGTTGCTAAACTTAGTAGGTTTACAAGTAATCCCAGTTCTCATCATTGGCAAGCTATGAATAGAGTATTCAAGTACTTAAAGGGAACCATTGACTATGGTTTGACATATACTGGATTTCCTTCGGTTATTGAAGGTTACTCTGATGCAAGTTGGATAACCAATATGGAAGATTATTCATCCACAAGTGGTTGGGTATTCCTCCTTGGAGGAGGTGCTATCTATTGGGCATCCAAGAAACGGACCTGCATTACAAATTCAACAATGGAATCTGAATTTGTAGCTTTAGCAACACCTGGTAAAGAAGCTGAGTGGCTAAGAAATCTGATCTATGAGATTCCATTGTGGCCCAAACCTATACCTCCCATGTCTATCAGGTGCGATAGTCAGGCTACTTTGGCTAAGGCATATAGTCAAGTGTATAATGGGAAGTCTAGACACTTGGGTGTTAGACACAACATGGTTCGGGAGTTAATCATGCATGGTGTGATATCAGTGGAGTTTGTGAGAACTCAGCATAATTTGGCCGATCATTTAATCAAAGGGTTAAGTAGAGATCTCGTGAAAATGTCGGCTGTGGGATTAGTATTAAAGTCCATCTGAAATCTCTTATGTTAAGATACCCAATTCCCATCTAATATGACATTAGGTGCTGAATTCAATGTGGAAAGCTTAACATGTAGAGATTGGAACACATCATCGAAAGTATCCCAAAAGGTATGTGTTCGGTTCTGTAAGTTAAGGAGGTTGGAGTATAACTCCTCAATAGTTCTTTTGAAAAATTGCATTTGCAGGTGCAAGAAAGAAAAGAACTACCTATATAAGCATGAAGTTTAGCCGCTTCAAGAAGCTGGGACTTGGCTTTGATATGCTTATGAAGGATAGGGACACAGGCTAGTAAACTAGTGTCGAGCAAGAGTAATGTTATAAACTATTGTGCAGATTATCTTCATGTGTTCATTATGAATAGAAAGGGTTCAATCCTTAGTGACACCCTGATATTCAAATATTTGAAACATGTAATTTGCTAAGATGAAATTCAATCGTCACGATATTTCATCTATGCAGTAGTTTGTGGTATGTTATGACTTTGGTGATTTGATCGGTAATTACACTAAAATGGGGGAGGTTTGTTGGACATTTTAGTGTAATTGATCTCTTTATTATGTTAAAATAAGAGTGCACGCTTGTTTTAATGTAATAACGAGATGTTCGGTTTAGGCAAATTTTGGAAGTTACATGGAAGTTACTAAAACTTCCATCAACGGTTGGAAGTTACATGGAAGTTACTAAAACTTCCATCAACGGTTGGTAGTTACATGGAAGTTACTAAAACTTCCATCAACGACAATTTTTAAAAAGAAATAACTTCCATCAACCGCCAAAAACCACCTTTTCTTTGATCATAAATAATCATTCTGGTTTAGAAAGCATAACGTGTGAAAAAACATACAAGACCAAAACAAAACTCTTGAATTATAATATTCTGATTTTATCCGATTGAACAATTTTGGTTGAACCTCGAAATTTGATTCAATCTGAAAGTGTTATACACGACTTCAGATTTATCCAGTATCATCTCGATTTTTCAAATTTACCAACATCCACCATGGCTAGCGCCTCATCATCCTGAACTTGCACCAGCTCTCCCCCCATCTCTCTATGGAGCCTCCCTTGATGACGCCAAAGGCCTTTCTCTAGCAGGTTGTTTGGCTAGGTGTCTAGCCCTCTTCTGTAGGGGGGTGACACCTCTAGCGTAGATAACGATGATGCCACAGAGATCAAAGTTGACAATGATTATGTTGCAAACATCACTATTGCACAGGGATCTTGGGCGTCATGGCCCACATAGGACTGATGTTGAGCAGGATTTTTCTTTTCTTTTATTTTCTTTATTTTTATTTATTATCATTTTGGCCTTATTTGTATTTTCTCTTTATTTGATTGTTATTTTATTTTTCTTGGAACTATGTGAATTTAAATATTGCTAATTTAAAATTCAGTCATTTAAAAATTTAATTTTGATAGTGAAGTAGACACTTATTGTTTGGTTGCATACATTTTGATTGAATCGATTGCATGAGTGAGACTAACTATGTACTAATGGATATTTTTGAGTTGCTGATTCTCGTGCAAGAAGGCGTCAGTGTAAGTGATGGAGTGTGAAGTAACAATACAAGAGTGAAAGGGTTAGTATTTCTGACAGAAAAACATGGAATGAGAACCAGAATACTTCACTGAAAAACTGGTAAGTTGTGTGAACTTTAAATTGTGAGAGAACGACTGATTTTAATGTTCTGATTTTGCATGATTCTTGAATTTTTTTAATACATGTATGATGTGGAGATGATCAAGGCCCTGCTTGTTATTTTAAGCTACTTAGCCAAAAAAGCCTTCCTGTGAATGAATGTATCCCTTGCACCCTTTTTTGAGCCTAATGTAAATTATCTGTGATCAGAACCCAAGCCTAAAAAGTTGATTTTGACTAACTACATTTTCTTAGGTTGTAGGAGAGTACTTATGAATCCAGACAAATTTGTCCCAAATTTGGGGGAGCGTCTTTGGGTGAATTTCTATTGCATGAAAATGAATAAACAACACAAGTCAAATTGAGTCACAATATATGGTTTTAACCCAACCTAGTATGAATGTTGTCGCAACCTACCCTTCGGCGGGAGGGCGACGCGAGACTCGCGAGATGCGTGTTCCACGAAAGGAATACGCTCGGAGTCGCCACCAACGTTTATTTGAGGAAAACGTCGGAAAAACCGGAAAAGACGCGATCTACGAACTTTAAGTGAAAGGTTCGGGAGTTGTATTTACGCACGGGGAAGGTATTAGCACCCCACACGTCCGTCCCAAGGGACGACAGCCTTTGATCGAATGTGCAAACATGACTTTGATTTTTATGTTCCCTTTTTATGTCTTTATATCTTTTATACCCTTTTTATATTTTTCTCTTTTTGCGGTCGACAAGGGTGTTTCCCTTTGCTCCTACGTATTCCTCAATTTGCGATGAGGAAATCAGACCTACGTAGTTCTTTCTTATCAAGCGATTCTTTTTTACTTAAGAGGTGATCATTTTAAGGCGTTGGACCTTGAAAATGATCCATTTTACTTAGTGAGAGATTGAAATGACAAACTTCAAAAACCTATTTTTGTGGACGAGCTTGATTAGGCGAGTTGATTTTAGCCTTAGTTTCACCTTAGTTATTAGTCAATTCAATTAAGAATGAGAAATCCCAAAGAGAAAATGTCCGATTGATTTTCCGCTTTATTTTACTAAAAGATGTTTTTTTTTTTATTATTATATTATTTTTTACCTCTTTTTGATTTCCAATGTGATTACGGCACGACCGAACGGTCGGAATTTATTTTAACCAAAGTTAACGGATAATACAATTCAAACGTTTGATGGAAATTTATTTTATTTTTAAGTTAAGCGAGAAATGACTTAAGTAAAATGGCTTAAGCACGTCAAAAGGGGGTATAAAAAGTAAATGGAATGAGAATAAAAATACACAAAACACAATGTGGACCACCATGGGTACATAGAATGAATCAAAAAGCTTGGTTCGAGGTACTTACCCGTTGAAGATCGAAGAACGATGAAGAACGAATGAAGAACGTCGAAGAACGGTTGAAACCTTTGCGAAATTCTTCACGAAAAACGTTACGGAAACGTTTAGGAAGCGCCTCGGCTTAGATTTTCTTCACGGAAATAATTTTTCCAAGCAAATTCGAAAGAGAGAGAAGTGCCTAAGGGGCTAAACCCTTTTCTTCTTCACTTCCTCCCCTATTTATAGCAAAATAGGGGAGGTGCTTGCCGCCCAGCTCGCCCAGGCGAGCCAGGTTGCTTCCTCCAGAAGCAACAACCTTCTGGAGGAATATTCTAGAGGGCCCAAGTGGGCCTGGGTGCTATTTGCACCCCCATTTTTACTAAGTACACCCCCCTCTGCTTTTTTTTTGGTGATTCTTTTTTCGTAAAGTTACGGAAACTTACGAATTTTGTAACGATACTTGTTTTCTTTCTGTAATGTTACGGAACCTTGCGGATTACATAATCATCCCCTTTTTGACTTACGGAATGTTACGGAACCTCACTTAATTATGCAACGATGCTTCCATTTGATTTCCGGTGTGTCACGGAAACTTACGGATTGTGCATCAATATTTTTTGGTTTTCCGGCATGTCCTGGAATTTCACAAATTGCCTAATGATGGGTGCCAAGCACCTTGCAAGGACCAAAGAAAAGTCGCATGTCATCAAGCAAAGGTCCCCGGACGAAATTAGGGTATGACAGTTGCCCCTCTTTACTTGTCTTTTATTGGAGATAAAAGGAAAGTAAAGATAAGACACTAATTTCGTTCCTCTCAATTTGACGAGAGTCGCGGGTGACCATAAAATCTCCACATGCAAATGACTTGTTGTTCCCGGAATTTCACAAATTTCCTAATGATGGGTGCCAAGCACCTCACAAGGACCAAAGAAAGGTCGCATGTCATCAAGCAAAGGTCCCCGGACGAAATTAGGGTATGACACTAATTTCGTTCCTCTCGGTTGATGAGAGTCGCGGGTGACCATAAAATTTCTGCATGTAAATGACTTGTTGTTCCCGGAGGAACAAAAGGTGCAGAAGACTATGTCAGTCTCTACATGCTATCAAGCGTTCTGTCTTACAGATAGCAAAAGAATGTTTATACGGATAACCACTTGGGTATTTCTGCCCGTCAGCATGACTCAAAAGTCAGTATGACAGATCTTGTAAGTGCGGAAGATGATGTAAATCTCCGCGTGTCAACGGGCTTGTCGGCCGCGATTGACGAAGGGTGCAGAATGACCACATTGGTCGCTGCTTGTCATCGGGCCCGCCGCCTCTGGATGACAAAAGGGTGTGGATAACCGTAAGGTATCTCCACGTGTCATCGGGCCCGCTGCCTCTGGATGACACAAGGGTGCAGAATGACCAAATTTTGTCTCTGCGTGTCATCGGGCCCGCCGCCTCTGGATGACAAAAGGGTGCGGATAACCGTAAGGTATCTCCACGTGTCATCGGGCCCGTCGCCTCTGGATGACACAAGGGTGCAGAATGACCAATTTTTGTCTCTGCGCGCCATCGGACACAACTGTGTCTGAATGGCAAAGGGGTGCGGAATGACCAAATTTTGTCTCCGCGTGTCATCAGGCCCGTCGCCTTTGGATGACACAAGGGTGCAGAATGACCAATTTTTGTCTCTGCGCGCCATCGAACACGACTGTGTCTGAATGGCAAAGGGGTGCGGAATGACCAAATTTTGTCTCCGCGTGTCATCGGGCCCGCCGCCTCTGGATGACACAAGGGTGCAGAATGACCAAATTTTGTCTCTGCGTGTCATTGGGCCCGTCGCCTCTGGATGACACAAGGGTGCAGAATGACCAAATTTTGTCTCTGTGGGTTACCAGCTCTTGTGTCATGACAGCAAAAGGTGGTGTGGTCGACAAAAGCAAGGCTCTTGCTCCTACGTATCCTCCAATGAGGAACTCAGACCTACGTAGTTCTGGATAACTTGTGAGACTTGAAAAAGTCTCGGTGTTTTCTTCACTAAAATGTAAATATGCTTTAGTAAAGAGATAAATATTCCAACTGATTAGAGCAGCATATGCTTTTTTTTTTTGAGTGAAAAACAATGCGTTTACCGGGGGAAGGAGAGTCTGCTGATGAAACCCTCCCATAACCATAAATGAGATTTTGGATGTCAGCATTTCGTTTCTAAATGACCATTTAGAGGAAACACTGGGCTCGACAAAAATAGAAGAAAATCACTCAAAGTGTATCAATCTCGCACAGGTAAGTGTTTCATCCTAATTCCGAACCATAGATATGTCATGACTTGATTTTGCAATTTATTTCCTATCAAATCAAAAATTACATGCGTGATCATGGATCAATAGGACTTCCCTTGGGAATGGGTTCTTTTGATGGGCTTTTCGGCTTTTGTGTGTTTTTGGCTTTTGATTTTTGGTTGGCTTTTTCCTTTTCTGTTTTTGTTTAGAGCGGGGCGAAAAAGTCGCTAGCGCACAAGATTTTGGTTGGCAATTTAAAGGGGGAAGACCATTTTAGGTCGTGGTTTCCTTTCCTTCTTTTTGTTCATTTAGTGACAATTCTGTATTGTTCAGATATTGTCTGGTCTAAAGACCTCTCTGCATATTTCTTTTGGTTTCTTTAACCAGGAGCTTTCTTCTTTTTTACTTTCTTCCATTCTTTGGTTGGGAATTTTCTTTCTTTTCTTTTTTCTTTCTCCCACTCTTTGATTGGGAATTTCCTTTCCTCTTTTTTCTTTCTCTTTGATTGGAAATTTTCCTTCTCTTCTTTTTTCTGCTTTCGAGGGTAAGGATTGACATTCTCACCCTGGGTCAAGGTTTATGGTGAGTTAGGATTTTGGCTCAAGGCTTGTAGAATGGCTAGACATGATACATGTCAGGGTTTGGTTTGGTTCAAGGATTAAAAGGGATGCCCCACATTATTTCCATGACACAAATGCAAAAATGATGATTTGGAAACTTCATGCAAAACTGGTCATGCATGCACCTATGTGGACACTCAAGTGTCAAATTTTTATGGTCATGTGATGCTAGGGCTCAGGATTCATTTCCTCTATTTTAGTCAACCCAATGTTTCCAAAATATGTTCTTTTATCAATTTGTGCATTCATCCGAGTCCATTTTGGGCGTCCGGGAAAATTTTCACAGCATTCACCCTTCAGGTGTACACACACATTTTCCAAAAATTGGTTATGATCAGTGAATTTTTTCAAAGAAAAGTTTGAAATCATCTCTTTTCATAAGCATGTCGGTTTTTCAGCTAGACAACTTATTTTTCTTTTTCCATCTTTTTCCTTACTTGCTTTCTTTTTCCTTATTTGCTCTCCCCTTTTTTTTACTTGCTCTCTTCTTTTCTCATTTGCTCTCTTTTCCATTTCATTTTTTTCTTTTCTATTTTTTATTTTTATCATGATTTTTGTTTGTTTTACATATATATTTTTGGACGATGTTCCTAAACGAAGAACTCTACACGGCTCCAGAATTTCAAACATCATCGATAGTAATGACATACTAACGCAACAATCCAAACAAAAATGTATGCGCTGTACAAATGACAATCGAAACAACAAAAACAAACATTAGTCTCTCAAGTCAAAACATAACATATAAATGATAAAAGAAATACGAAAGAAAAACATGAATCTGGGGATCTCCCAGTCATGTATCTCCACTCCCTCCCAAGAAGTCAAGCAAATCGGCCATCTCCTCGTCCTCGTGGGCCTCTTCTCCACCGCCGGGAGCTTCTGGGGGTGCCTCTCCTGCTTGGGCCTCGGGCCAATCTCTGGGCCATGCGACCTCTGCCCTGAACTGGTCTGGAGTAGGGCATGAAAAAGAAGCGAAGCCCTGGCTCTGCATGCTGAGGCTCATCTGGTACAGACAATCATGAGTCTGCACATGTGCCTGGTGGTTGGCTGCCTGCTGGCGAACCAAATGCCGTAAATACTGCTCCATGTCAAATGCCCCAGCCTGGCCAGCCTGATGAGGTGGTGGTGGCGCGCCTGCGGCCTGTGGAGCATCACCCTGAGCCTGTCTCTGGGTACAGTACTTCTCAATAAAAGCCCGGGTGATAGGCGGCCGAATCACCTTGGTAGGTGCAACGGGGACTCCGAACGACTGGCAGAGTCCTGTGATCAGTGCGGGAAATCCCAGGGCCCTGTTGGACTTATCTGGATCCAAAGGGTGCCTGGTAGGCGCCATACCTGCAAAAATATAAATGGCATCAGCGATTAACTGAGCCACATGGACGCTCATCCGCGTCAGGATGGCGTACACTAGCTGACACTTCGGCAGGGGGAGGTCGGAATTATGATCGCTGGGCAGGATGTTGTTGAGGAGCAACGTCATCCATATCTGGGTTAGGGTGGTCATGTTGGTGCGCATGATTCGCACTCGCCTCCCTGCAGCAGTCCGGGCAAAATCCTGTCCCGGTATACATAGCAGCTGGGCGATGGCCTCCTCATCGAACCCATCAGACCGGTTCCTCCTCTGGCCATACTCACATTCCTGGCCCTCTTCTAGCACCAACGGATATCCCAGGAGCTGGCCGATAGCGTCGGCATCAAACGGGATCCACTGACCCCTTACCCAAGATCTCATGTCACGCACGCCCTCCTCTGTTGGCCAAGCATTGGCATAAAACTCAAGGACTATTTCTGGATCGAACTTGGCCATGGGAGTAACCAGTGATGTCCACCGCCGGTGCCCTATTTCCTCCTGGAAATCAGTATACTCGTCGTCCCTGAGCTGGACGCGTCGCTCCCGGAGAAACGACCATCCCTTGATGGCCTCGAAGCGCTGCTGGTGTACAGCGCTCCTAAAGCGGTGACTGTCATACTCCGGAGCGGAACTAGTTCCTTCGGCCGCCTTGTCCTTCCTGGACCTCTTTGAGGCAAGCTTCCTCGGGGCCATTCCTGCGAAGGCAAACATTTGGAAAGTTAGTTTTACCAAGAAATGCTACCCTTAAAACAAAAATGGCATACAAACCCCTCCAATAAATACAAACATCAGTGTAAATTTAGAGCAAGCTTATGCGCATACTTCTTTACGAACGTTCACTTGCACAAGACATTCTATTAACTAAGAAAAATGCACCCATATACAATCAAGGCACCTTCGTTACCTAGATTATTTACATGTACTTCCAAGGTGTATTTGTTACCTACATCACACGCATTTCCTTTGCTAAATTTACATACATGCATACTCAAAGCACTTTGGCTATCAAAAATTGCATACGTGCACATTCTGGTATTTCTAATACCTATACATACACAAACTTCATGATGAATCTTGACTATCTACACAATAAGGTGCTACATTTCATGCTCTCTTCAAGTGTTTTTTTTACTACCTAAAGCCGCATGCAAATTCAAGTATATTTTCTTTTGCCGACTAAAATTGTATTCAAATTAAAAGGTATTTTTGTAAGGTATTTTCTTTACATAACATGCAACATATATGTATTTTTTTGTGAGACATTTTGACTATCAAAAATTACATACATCCTAGTATTTTGCTACCACACCCAAAGTGTAAATTGCCAAAGGTATTTTGCTACCTATTCTAAACCTTCACATTTATGAGGAGCAAAATTCCTAAACATCTAGGTGTAGGGAAATTATTGTAGTGTGGCTCATAGCTGATTGCTGGCCAAAAAGAGTAACTTTACCCAACATGCGCCTCCTCTTGTGTTCTTTTCATAAAAACTTTGGTTCCTAGGCCTAGGATATATGTGGGGCAATTACTCTAGCCTTTTTTCAGGAATGAATGCATGTCCCAAAAAATAGAAAATATGTGCAAACCAAAATGCCCCATGGGTTGTTTCCTTACAAAAGTCACGCACTAATGCCATTGAGGCATTTCACCGAACACTTGGTGGGCGCGCGTTTAGGCATCAATAGCAAGAGAACGGGGACAATGTGGCATGTCCCATTGTTTCAAAATGCATTATAGGCCTAGAGCCATCCCATACAAACCCCCAATCCAACCCAATCAAGCAAGAAAACAAACCAAAATTGCCCCACATATTTGAGCACATTCCCACACTTTAGAGCACAAAAAGAAGATCAAAATACACCAATGAAAAGCTAGAAAGCTTAGGGATGGAATACTTACTTGTTGGTGATGAACAACAGCGCGAAACGGAATCAAAAAATGCGAAAAATGATGACCCTAGGGCTGCAAGCTCGTAAATCCCGTGGGTATGGCTTTTGAAAGGGGGGAAAAGAAGTTTTTGAATGCAAAAACGTCCCCCCTTTCGTCATTCTTATATTTTGGTGCAGGGGTGGCTCGCCCAGGCGAGCTCAGCTCGCCCAGGCGAGCTAACCTGCATTTTTTTTTTTTTGAGGGGAACATTAACCATGTCCCCTCCTTTCTCATGGATTAGCGTCTTGCCTAACTTGAACTTACTTAGGTTAGAATTAGGCGTTGATTACTTATTATTTTTTTTTTAAAAACAAACAAATAGTAAAAGAAAACTGCGAATACAAAGGATACGGGGCTGCCTTGCAGCGACGTTCTCTGCTTGTCTAGCGCAGAGAAAAGGCAACGATCAGTCGATCGTGACCCTATCCCCACTTGCATCCATTCCTAAGTACCTGCAAGTAATAAACAACCAGGTATGGCCAATCTTGACCGCGTCGTTGTCTTACCTTGATTGGTTTCTGCTGTCCATGTTTTGTCCTCACCCCAGAAGGTAGCTCAAGACGATCCTGCCCCCGTTTTACCACAACAATATGCATGCGTATGCGTATGCATGAATGTTTTCAAAGGCAGTAAATTTAGTGAAAGTTGGTTTAGGTCCAATTTTAATTAAGCGCTTGGGGCATCCCATGAACTGAGCGGAAGGGCTCAGGTGATCACAAATCAACGCAAGGTTTGAAACCAACGTGAGGACTAAGGCCTCGAATCCACATTCATTTCTTTGAAAAGATTGTAACAAGAGATACAACAGACGGGAAATCCCTGGGGGAAATCCAGAAAACACATAAAGATAAAGAACATGCAGCGACATCCTTAATTGCCCCAGATCCTAAGCGTAATATGGCTTGACGACATCAGAATTCACGGGTGAAGGTAGCTCTTCGCCATCCATGTTGGTAAGCACCAGGGCTCCTCCGGAAAAGCCCTCTTCACAACAAAAGGCCCTTCGTAGTTCGGGGCCCATTTCCCTCGATTGTCCTTGACAGCATGGGACATTTTCTTTAGCACAAGGTCTCCCTCATGGAACTTGCGCAAGCGTACTTTCTTGTTGAATGCACTCTTCATTCTTTGCTGGTACACGCGCCCATGACTCATGGCCGTTAAGCGCTTACCCTCAATGAGGTTGAGCTGGTCATAGCGCGTTTGAGCCCACTCTGATTCCTTTAATCCGGATTCTGCCATGATCCTTAATGACGGGACTTCCACCTCAAACGGTAACACAGCCTCCATCCCATATACCAATGAGAACGGCGTTGCCCCAGTTGACGTTCGCACTGAAGTTCGGTAACCGTGTAACGCGAATGGGAGCATTTCGTGCCAAACCTTGTATGACACGGTCATCTTTTGGATAATCTTTTTGATATTCTTATTGGCCGCTTCCACGGCTCCATTCATCTTTGGCCGGTAGGGTGTGGAATTGTGATGTTGGATTTTAAACTCCTCGCACATTTCCCCCATCATCTTGTTATTCAGGTTGGTGTCGTTGTCCGTGATAATCTTCCTTGGCAAACCATATCGGCAGATGATCTCTTTCTTAATGAACCTGACCACTACACCCCTCGTGACACTGGTATAGGAAGCCGCCTCGACCCACTTGGTGAAATAATCTATCGCTACGAGGATGAAGCGATGACCATTCGAGGCCTTGGGCTCAATGGCCCCGATGACATCTATTCCCCACATGGAGAAAGGCCAAGGGGCGGACATGACAATCAGAGGATGTGGTGGGGCATTGACATTATCTGCGAATGCTTGACATTTGTGGCATTTCCTCACATGGACACAACAATCACTTTCCATGGTAAGCCAGTAATAACCTGCTCTTAGGATCTTCCTGGCCATAGCATGCCCATTGGCGTGTGTTCCAAACGAGCCCTCATGGACTTCCTCGATCATGTGATTCGCTTCCCTGGCATCCACACACCGCAGGAGTGTCATGTCGTGATCTCTCTTATACAGTATGCTTCCACTCATGAAGAAACCGGCTGCCAACCTTCTCAATATCCTCTTATCATTGTCGGCAATCTCTGGCGGGTATTCTTTGCTTACGACATATCGCTTGATGTTGAAATACCAAGGCTTTCCGTCCCGTTCCTCTTCTACTTGGCAACAATGCGCGGGTTTGCCACGACACCAAAATTCAATGTAGGGTAGATCCCCGTGCGGCGTTAGCTGGAACATAGACGCCAAAGTAGCAAGTGCATCCGCCATTTGATTTTCCTCGCGGGGAACATGATGGAAGGAGATCTCATCGAAGGTCTTAGCCAATTCCTTGATATAGGATTTGTAGGGTATCAGCTTGGGATCTCTAGTTTCCCATTCCCCTCTCAGCTGATGGATTACCAATGCCGAGTCGTCGTACACCTTGAGTAGTTTGACATTGGAGTCAATCGCTGCCTGGACGGCTAGGGCACATGCTTCATATTCGGCCATGTTGTTGGTGCAGTCGAATCCTAGCCTGGCTGTGAAGGGTACACATTGATTGTCCGGAGAGACCAATACTGCCCCAACGCCATGACCTAGAATGTTTGACGCTCCGTCAAACCATACGGTCCATTTGTCCCGATCTTCGTCCAATTTTTCCTCAAACAAGGCCATGATGTCCTCATCCGGGAATTCAGGATGCATGGGCTGATAGTCGTTAAGAGGCTGTTGAGCCAAATAATCTGCTAAGGTGCTTCCTTTTATCGCCTTTTGGGTGACGTAGACTATATCAAATTCGGATAGCAGGACTTGCCACCGGGCGATTCATCCCGTGAGAGCTGGCTTTTCAAAGATGTACTTAACCGGGTCCATCTTGGATATCAACCAGGTAGTATGGCTCAGCATGTACTGCCTTAGGCGATGGGATGCCCATACCAAAGCACAACACGTTCTTTCGAGCAACGAGTAATTCATTTCACAGGTCGTGAACTTCTTACTCAGGTAGTAAACAGCGCGCTCTTTCTTTCCGGATTCGTCATGTTGCCCCAGCATACACCCCATTGACTCGTCCAAGATGGTTATGTACAAAATGAGAGGCCTTCCAGGTACTGGTGGCATAAGCACGGGAGGATTCATAAGGCACTTCTTGATCCTTCCAAAAGCTTCTTGGCAATCCTCATTCCAGCGATCAGTTTGGTTTTTGCGTAAGAGCTTGAACAACGGCTCACAAATGGCGGTGAGCTGCGATATGAATCTGGCAATATAATTCAAGCGTCCCAGGAAACCTCGGACTTGCCTCTCTGTACGGGGTTCTGGCATCTTAAGGATAGCCTTCACCTTTTCGGGGTCTACCTCTATCCCTTTCTGGCTTACAATGAAACCGAGTAATTTCCCTGATTTGACCCCAAAGGTACACTTAGCGGGGTTCAACCTTAATTGATATTTCTTAAGCCTTTCGAACAACTTCCGCAGGTTGACAAGGTGTTCTTCCTCGGATTTAGATTTAGCAATTATGTCGTCCACGTAGACCTCGATCTCTTGATGCATCATATCATGGAACAAAGCTACCATGGCCCGTTGATAAGTTGCCCCGGCATTCTTGAGTCCAAAGGACATCACCTTGTAACAGAGCGTCCCCCACAGGGTGACGAAAGTAGTCTTTTCCATATCCTCAGGCGCCATCTTTATCTGATTGTAACCAGAGAAACCGTCCATGAAGGAAAATAAAGCGAAATTGGCCGTGTTATCTACGAGGATATCGATGTGTGGTAAAGGAAAATTTTCCTTGGGACTGGCCCGATTCAGGTCCCGATAATCCACACACATTCGTACTTTCCCATCTTTCTTAGGGACCGGCACGATGTTGGAAACCCATTCTGGATACCGAGCGACGACCAGAAATCCAGCGTCAAATTGCTTCTTCACTTCTTCTTTTATCTTTAAGGATGTTTCGGGCTTCATCCTTCTTAGTTTCTGCTTTACCGGGGAACACTCGGGATTTAGAGGTAATCAGTGCTGTACAATGTCAGAACTCAAACCGGGCATATCTTGGTATGACCAAGCAAAGATGTCTTGGTAGTCTTTTAGCAGGATTATTAATTCCTCACGGATAGGTGCGGTAATACCTGTACCTATCTTTACTTCCCTTTTTCCACTGCCAATTCCTAAGTCTACCAACTCTGTTTCTTCTTGATGAGGCCCTATTTCTTGGTCCTCATGGGCGACCATTCTTTCTAATTCTGGGGGAAGTCCCACATCCTCGTTTCCTTCATCTTCCGTTTGACTTATTTCTTGCTCGAAGTCGATAGGCGGGTCCCAGGTATTAGTACCTTCGGGGGACTCGTCATCGGATCTGCCGTTTCAGAAAAAGAAGTAAACATGCAAATGAATGAGAATGGGTAGAGGCATAGGAACAGATGAAGAAAGATCCTTGTATTATAAATTCAAAAACAAAAGACACAAAGCCTTAACAAAAGGAAAAACTCTAAAGCCTAGGCCCAACTATAGAGCTTTTAAAACCGTAAAGGTTTACATTATGCTCGTTGCGTAAATGCCGGGGCGTTCCTCCACTTGCCAATTTCCCAGCTGGAAATCAGGAGGGCATGGTCGTACCAAATCCAATGTACTCGGAACATCATCTTCGCATATCGCGACCACTTGACCTTTGTCTCCCAGACCCGGGCTTATAAAGCTTCTACTTATGTGGCAGGGCGGGCTTCCTTCACTTTCTTGTCTCCAACGCAAGCTTTGACCACGGCTCTTCCTTCCCGCGATGCTTCTTTTCATATCCGCCTGAGTGGGCTTATAGCCTAAACCATACTTCCCAGGATTTCCTTTGGCGTTTATCAGGCTAGTTATGCCGCCGTTGTCCTTGCCTAAACCCATTCCGGGTTCGTAACTGTTCCCTAACATAACTCGGGCCATCATTACTGCTGCATCGGACAGACAAGGCTGCCCAGAGAAGGAATCCACGGAGGAAATGCTGACCACCTCAAAAGACTGGAAAGCGGTTTCTAACGATTCTTCTGCGGCTTCCACATAAGGCATAGAGGATGGGCAGCTCACCAAGATGTCTTCCTCGCCTGACACGATGACCAAGTGCCCCTCCACTACGAATTTCAACTTTTGGTGGAGTGTAGAGGGCACAACTCCCACTGAATGGATCCACGGGCGCCCCAACAGACAGCTGTAGGGGGGGGGTTAATATCCATTATTTGGAAGGTGACTTGACAGGTGTGAGGGCCTATTTGTACTGGGAGATCGATCTCTCCCCTAACCTCTCGGCGAGTGCCGTCGAAGGCACGAACCACCATTGAACTCGGCTTTAAGTGGGAAGCATTGAATGGTAATTTTTCCAAAGTGCTCTTAGGCATCACGTTCAAACTGGAACCATTATCGATGAGCACTTTGGCTACAATATGGTCCATACACTTGACTGATACGTGCAAAGCCTTATTATGCCCTCTCCCCTCGGCGGGGATTTCTTCTTCGGCGAAGGCGAGATAGTTGTTGGCAGTGATATTGTTGACCAGCCCTCCGAAACCTTCTACCGAGATATCTTGGGCCACATGGGCCTCGTTCAGAACTTTTACTAGCAGAGCCCGATGAGGCTCGGAGCTCATAAGTAACTCCAACAACGAGACCCTGGCCGGGGTTTTGTTGAGCTGTTCGATAACCTTGAATTCGCTCTGCTGAATTATCCGAAGGAACTCGCTGGCTTCCTCTAGCGACACCTCCTTTTTACCATCCTTTTTCTTCGGGGGGCCCTTTGCCGGAATATCTTTATTCGAAGCGTGGGGTGCTTCGCCATCTTGTTCCTCCACCACTTTTCCTTTTCCCTTGATGTCCGCGGGTTGGACTGGTAGGTCCGGAGGCGCGAACACACGACCACTACGGGTCACACCACTCAGTCCCGTGATATTTGTTACTTTAGCTGACAACGAGCTGACGTCGGTGGCTTCTTCTTCCTTCTCCCTCGGAGGTGTATATCTCCATGGGACTGCGTGGCTATTTTGGTACGGGAAAGGAACAGGTTTGGCTACTAAGGGGTGTTCGGGCTTTTGCGAAGCTGCGCTTTTAGTGAAGTATATCACCAAGGGTTTGGGCTTCGCAACACTGCTCCCATCCGTGGACTGCATGCATATATGCTGCTCTTCTTTTCCTTCACTGCCGACTTCCAGTCGACCTTGATCTATCATCCGCTGTAACAACTCCTCTACTCCCAAACACGTCTCCATGTCATGCAGCTCGCCGGAATGTAGCAAACAGGAATCCTCCTTACACCCACTATGGGGAATCACACCTCCCTTTTGTAGGGCCTCGAAGATAAACCTCCTAGGGGTTGCCACATCCCTTAAAGGTTTAGACTTGCGCGGTCTATCGGACTCAACGGCGTTAATTGCTCCCCCTCCATGATTGGCGAGCGGGTTGGTTCTCACATTGGGCCGATCCTCTTGGAAAGTCAGCCATCCAGCATCCATTAAATGTTGGACCTTGTATTTAAGGGCCAAGCATTTTTCAACGGAATGCCCCGGGACACCCCCATGGTACTTGCAAGTTGCGTTAGGGTCATACCACTTCGGGAAAGGGGGTTCGAGGACCCTTCCGGGAGTTACCACGGCCAAATGATTGGCGATGAGGGATGGCAAAAGGTCTTCGTACGTCATTGGGAGTGGGGTGAATTCCGGAAATGGCCTCGGAGGGAAGTTCCTTGTCGTGTTGGAATTACCGGCCGGGCGAGTCGTGTTCGGAGTTGGAACTCGGGGAGCTTCCCTCTGGGTGGGTGCCTTAGGCTGCACGGGTGTTGAGCTAGAGGCATTCCCGGTATGAGCCGAGAAGCTCGGGTGATGTTGCGCGTACTGATGGGTACCATGAGGCGTTTGCTGGGGTTTGACCCACGCGGGTGTTGAAGAGACGGCATGGGCATCTCCTTCCTTCCTTTTTGCCCCTGTTGCCCCGATTCTTTTGGCATTCGCACTCGTGGAGGAAACGTAATCAAACTTTCCTCTTTTCAGTCCTACCTCGATTCTTTCCCCGGTGAATACTAGATCCGCAAAGCTGGACGACATGTAACCTACTAGCTTCTCATAGTAGAACACTGGTAGAGTGTCTACCATCATGGTGATCATCTCTCTCTCAACCATGGGAGGAGCTACTTGTGCCGCCAAATCTCTCCACCGCTGCGCATATTCTTTAAAGGTTTCACCCTCTTTCTTGAACATATTCTGCAGTTGAGTGCAGTCGGGAGCCATATCAGAATTGTACTGATATTGCCTTAGGAAGGCAGTAATCAGATCCTTCCAAGTACGGATACGGGAAGCTTCCAAATTAGTGTACCACACTACCGCGGCTCCGGCCAAGCTATCTTGAAAGAAGTGTATTAATAGCTTCTCATCCTTAGAGTGGGCGCCCATCTTACGGCAGTACATCTTGAGATGGTTTTTGGGACAAGTCGTCCCTTTATACTTGTCGAAGTCCGGCACTTTGAACTTCGGGGGAATAACAACATCGGGTACTAAGCAAAGATCCGTCATGTCTGCGAACGGATAGTCCCCAAATCCTTCCACGGCCCTCAATCTTTACTCAAGGAGATCGAGCTTCCTCCTTTCTTCAGTTGTCGGGGATGGTCCTTCCGTGGACAAAACTATTGGTTGTGTTGCGATGTTGGGTTGAGGCAACGTGCTGGGTGCCGGCCCTTCGGGGATCGGGGGATAGAACTCGACATCCCTTCGAGCATAGTCTTGAGGGTCTTTGTGGGCCTCGTCGAGCTGTTGAGGGGGTTCTCTTTCAAGGACGGGAGAAGCAATATGGCCCGCATCGTCTTGCAAGACGGGTGGTGAGTAGTTGGGTGGCAATCCATAAGGGTAAGCCGCTCGGTTGTATCCCAGGTGAGGGCTGCCATCGTGCCCCAGTGTGTCCCTTCCCCGTCCTACTATGTTTGAGGGAGGATGGTGCGCAGTTGCCAAGAGAGTCGGGTCTGCTTCGGCAGCCGAACTGGCAGCGGCAGCGGTGGCCGCGTTCTTCTCCATGAGCTGCCTCATACCTAACATGGCCTCCATCATGGAGGCCATTTGTTCTTTCAGAGCCGACATGTCGGCTTTCATCTGTTCCTGTGTCTCCTCTTGATCACCCATCGTTCTAGATTTGGATCTGGTGCGATAGGGATGCCTTGTGGCGCGTTTAGTTATGGTGTTTTTCCCTAAAAAACCAAATGTGAGGAGTGGGTAAAGAAAGAAAGAAAATGCATGCTAGAGATGAAATGTAGGAGTGATTTGATTTGCACAAGCTTTTGGAGTAGAAACATGGGACCAACTCATTTTATTTCAAAAAGAAAGTCGTATCTAGTCAAGGTCTGAGAGACCATACAAGTTTCCTAACGATTTCTAATTATGTGGGCCATTAAGTCTATCATATGCTGACAATAGCCGAGAAGCCCATGAATCTCTTCGGGGGCGGAGTAGGTGTCTACCATCGCCTTGGCCTTGGCTAACAAGCGGGGAAGTTCTTGACTCCCGTTCAAGGTAAGAGCAAATCGATCCATCCACATGGTTGCCTCTTGGTGTAAAGAGTCGATCACCCTTCCTCTAGCCTCTTTTTCCGCGTATACTTGAGCATACTCATCCGCGATCCTTTGCTCGTGGGCCGTGGCTAGACCTAACTCTTCTTGGTACTTGGCGATGATAGCTAGCATGTTGGTCTCCGTCTCGCATAAACGCTGAGACAAGCTTCTTTTGGACCTTGAACAAGCAACTAACTCCTCTTTCAGAACCATGTTATGTGCTTGCGACTGGTCCCTCTCTTCCCTTCGCAGCTTGAGTTCACTATTGCTACCCCATAGAGCTCCGCGAAATTTATTCCGGCCATACTCTTCCTTGTGAGCCCTCTTGGTGTCTTGTTCAAGGGCTCTCGCGGTAATTGCATTCTCTTCCCGTAACCCGGCACACTCCTTCCGAATGTGTGTAGCGGCCAACTTGAACTTCTCCTTGGCAAGTTTCGCCTTTCCTAACTCGCTTTTGAGAGCTTGGACTTCTTCGTCCTCTTCCGGTGCTTCAAAACTCTTTTCGCTGACGACTTTTAACTTGGCGAGCCAATCTAAACCTCGTATATGAACTTTCAGCCATTCGTGGTACCCACCAATGATGCCATTACGAATGCCCCTAAGCTCTTGATCTTTTCTTAACGGGGTTTCCCATGCCTTGTGGATTCTTTGTATAGCCTTGAAATTTTGTGCGCAGAAATCCCTTACAAGGAAAGGAGACATGCTTTCTTTCGTCGGTGCTCCCCTCATGGGGTACCCTAGTTGTCTTATAGCGAGCGCGGGATTGTAGTTAATACAACCCCTCGTTCCTACCAGCGAAATGTTTGGGTATCCTCCACATGAGAAAAGGACTCCTTCTTTTCCTTCCTTCCATCGGGGGAACAAACTGATTGTTCTACCTCCTATCCCAGCCAAAAGCTGGTCCTAATCTATTCTCCTCTTTTCAGTACACGAGCGATGGCTCAGGAGCGGACATGGATGCCTTGTGTCTTGTTGGAACAAGTGCGAAACCAACCAAACACAGAGGGCGGGCAAGCAACAGATGATCCGTGCGCTACTCTTTTCGCACCTTCGGTCAAATGTGTCAAATAGATCTGCCAAGACAGCTACCACCGGACTTTCCTTGCTATGGTGGTATGCAAGGAAAGCGTCGATCGCTGCTAGGTCCACCAAACCATCCACGTTTGGAAAGAGGACGACCCCAAAAATTAGCAAAGCTAACACATCCATAAACGGGACCCAATCTCCTTGATTGGCCATACCCCTCGCCTTGTCTTCTAGGTAACCCCGTGGTAGGCCCGCTATGCCATTCCGAGTCTGTTTTATGCGGTCCAAACCTCTTGCTGAATCCTTGACCACAGTTGCAATTCTGCTCAAAGAGGGGAGACACCCGGATGAAAGATATGGTTTTCTTCCCCCGAGAGGACATCCTAGAATTTCCTCAAATTCTTCAATGGTTGGTACTAATTGGAAGTCTCCGAATGTGAAGCACCTCAAAGGCTGGTCGTAGTATTGGGTGAGTGATGCAATGGCTTCTATGGACACCTCTGCTATGGTCAACTCTAAGATCTTTCCGTAAGTCTTGCGGAAGGCTTGCATTTGGAGAGGTTTCATCAGCCGCCCTAATTCCTTGATGCTGGTGGTATCTAGGCTTTTAACCTTGACTTGGTAGAACCTCTTGCCGGTTTGATTTGTTCCCATGCTTACTAAAGTGAGACAAAAGCTGGTGCAAATCAAAACTCCGATATCTCATGGGTGGGATGGATGAATGCATGATGGAATGCATATGACACATATGCAATCTAGGAATGCGGGGGCCCGAGGAATTGTCTCCTTCTTAGATACAACGTCTAGGGGTAGCAAAGCGCCCCAACATACGTTTTTAAGAAGGCGACACGGACCCTCCGTTGGTTTGTTTATAGAGGGGATCAAGATAGAACCCATATGCGATGCATATGCAAAAGACGCAATACGGGAATGTACATAGTATGACAATATTCACTGAACATAAGCAAAAGGGTATATGATACTTATGCATGGCAGTGTGAAAAATGGCACGCAGCGTGTTTGCTTCGTGCCCCTATTTAAGGGACCTATAAGGGAGAGAACTAACTAGGCTTTTAGCAATAATCCCCAAGGTAGTCATATCTCTCTTGATGGTTTCTAGAGGTATCATCCCCTTCGAAAAACATATTGCAGCAGTAGGGACTACTAGCAACAATAAGTTCTCAAAGAGAAAAGCTCTAGATGAGGGTTCACTGTAATCAAGCAAGTCGGAGACCTAGCATGATCACAGATTCACCTCCGCTCCTTATGTTCCCATGAACCCGGGTATAGGGCCCTTTTTCACTCACAGTGTGTGCAAATAGTGTTGGTGTTTGTGTGCATCAAATGAATAAATATTTACCTTATGCATACATTTTAAAACGCACTAAAAGCAACAAAGAGTTTATATACACAAGAACATAATGAAGGGAAACCAACAAAGGGATAAGTCACGGTAAAACATTGCACAAGATTAAATGGCCTAACTCTCTAAAAATTGTCCCCATTGGAGTCGCCAACTGTCGCAACCTACCCTTCGGCGGGAGGGCGACGCGAGACTCGCGGGATGCGTGTTCCACGAAAGGAATACGTGTGGAGTCGCCACCAACGTTTATTTGAGGAAAACGTCGGAAAAACCGGAAAAGACGCGATCTACGAACTTTAAGTGAAAGGTTCGGGAGTTGTATTTACGCACGGGGAAGGTATTAACACCCCACACGTCCGTCCCAAGGGACGGCAGCCTTTGATGGAATGTGCAAACATGACTTTGATTTTTATGTTCCCTTTTTATGTCTTTATATCTTTTATACCCTTTTTATATTTTTCTCTTTTTGCGGTCGACAAGGGTGTTTCCCTTTGCTCCTACGTATTCCTCAATTTGCGATGAGGAAATCAGACCTACGTAGTTCTTTCTTATCAAGCGATTCTTTTTTACTTAAGAGGTGATCATTTTAAGGCGTTGGACCTTGAAAATGATCCATTTTACTTAGTGAGAGATTGAAATGAAAAACTTCAAAAACCTATTTTTGTGGACGAGCTTGATTAGGCGAGTTGATTTTAGCCTTAGATTCACCTTAGTTATTAGTCAATTCAATTAAGAATGAGAAATCCCAAAGAGAAAATGTCCGATTGATTTTCCGCTTTATTTTACTAAAAGATGTTTTTTTTATTATTATATTATTTTTTACCTCTTTTTGATTTCCAATGTGATTACGGCACGACCGAACGGTCGGAATTTATTTTAACCGAAGTTAACGGATAATACAATTCAAACGTTCGGTGGAAATTTATTTTATTTTTAAGTTAAGCGAGAAATGACTTAAGTAAAATGGCTTAAGCACGTCAAAAGGGGGTATAAAAAGTAAATGGAATGAGAATAAAAATACACAAAACACAATGTGGACCATCATGGGTACATAGAATGAATCGAAAAGCTTGGTTCGAGGTACTTACCCGTTGAAGATCGAAGAACGATGAAGAACGTCGAAGAACGGTTGAAACCTTTGCAAAATTCTTCACGGAAAACGTTACGGAAACGTTTTGGAAGCGCCTCGGCTTAGATTTTCTTCACGGAAACAATTTTTCCAAGAAAATTCGAAAGAGAGAGAAGTGCCTAAGGGGCTGAACCGTTTTCTTCTTTACTTCCTCCCCTATTTATAGCAAAATAGGGGAGGTGCTTGCTGCCCAGCTCGCCCAGGCGAGCTCAGCTCGCCCAGGCGAGCCAGGTTGCTTCCTCCAGAAGCAACAGCCTTCTGGAGGAATATTCTGGAGGGCCCAAGTGGGCCTGAGTGCTATTTGCACCCCCATTTTTACTAAGTACACCCCCCTCTGCTTTTTTTTTGTGATTCTTTTTTCGTAAAGTTACGGAAACTTACGAATTTCGTAACGATACTTGTTTTCTTTTCGTAATGTTACGGAACCTTGCGGATTACATAATCATCCCCTTTTTGACTTACGGAATGTTACGGAACCTCACTTAATTATGCAACGATGCTTCCATTTGATTTCCGGTGTGTCACGGAAACTTACGGATTGTGCATCAATATTTTTTGGTTTTCCGACATGTCCTGGAATTTCACAAATTGCCTAATGATGGGTGCCAAGCACCTTGCAAGGACCAAAGAAAAGTCGCATGCCATCAAGCAAAGGTCCCTGGACGAAATTAGGGTATGACAAATGTCTATTACTTTTGCAAAAAAAATCATTTTTTATTTTAAAGAATAAAAGTTGGGGTAAACCATCATCAAAGAAATAGTTGTGCTAAAAAGAGTAGCAAAGTAATAAGGTTGGTGTTGTGAAAAATTCTAAGTTGTAGTTTGTCAATAATTTGGGGAAATGAATGCTCTCCTAGATCCTAAACTTTTGAATCCTAGTAAACCCATGATTTCTTTGTTAGCTTAGCCACGTTACAAGCCTAATAAAGTCCTTAATGATCCAAATTGTGCATGTATGATCACATTGACTAAGATGATGTGCAAAGTTGGGAATTTTACTATTCAGTTGTTATAATTGAAACACTTTTAATCGAGACACTTGTCGGATTGAGAGAAACACTAGCCTTGTGAGGATTGAAGTTTGGTGATTCTTCCTTGTCATCTATCATTCTTTCTAACCATTTCATTTGAAGTGCATATTGTTCTGCTCCTTTCATGAACTTATGACAACTGTGAACTTGAAAATTGAAAAAGGAAGCTTTTTGGAATGTATGCAGTTATCTCATGAATTGTGATTGGTAAACTCTAAACATTGATCTTAGGTCTTTTTGATTTAAGACAAGCAAAGTTTTATATTTGGGGGAGTTTGATAATTGTTATTATAGGTATATTTTTGGGATTAAATTATATGGGAATTGGTAATTTTTCTCTCCCATATCTTCCTTTTTTGTGCAAAGAATTGTCATTTTAACATCATTTAAGTTTTTGTGCAAAAAATATAAAAAGTTGATGAATTTATGAAGCTTAGTGAGTAAAGTAAAGCCCCAAAGAGCAAATTGGAAATCTGAAGAGGCGCGCTTAGCGCGTCCTAGGCGCTTAGCGTGAGGCACAAACTTAGCAGGAACAACACACTTAGCGCCAGCAGAATAATTCAGGAAAGCAAAGCTAATTAAGGAAAGAAGGCTAATTCAAGAAAGAGTTGTGCTTAGTACGAGCTAGGTGCTACGACGAGGATTACTGCCATACTCGCTAAGCGTGACAAGCGCGCTCAGTGTGAATGTTGAGTGAAAACTAAGTTGACTGCACCTATAAAAGAAGGCGAGAGAATATGGAAAAAACACACAAAAAATTCAAGATAATACAATTCCTTATAGAAGGAAAAGGCTAGAAGAAGGAGAAACAATCATTAGAAGTCATTTCTTCCCTCCATTCCCTTTCTTATCTATTCCCCCCTTACTAAATATTCCCCTCTTGCAATTGTAAAACCTTCAATGACAATGAGAGGCTAAACCCCCTTTGTTGAGAACTTTTTAGCTAACTACTTTTGATGTAATTTCTCTTCCTATCTATTTAATAACATTACTTTTGCATTATCCTTTCTTGAGGTTAATATTATTACTTATGGCTTGATCACCCACTTGCATGTTAAGTTTTAGGGGTAGCGCTGGGAAACGTTATTTTCTAATAGAATTGGGAAATGGTATCTAAATAAAGTAATCACTAGGAATAAGTTGATTTTGTTTAGCCTGTTATAAATTTTTATTCTTAATGCAATTTACTATTTTATCTCTGCAAAGAGATTTGGGAGAGAAGATAGATAAGTTAGGCTCTTTTACTAGAGGGATCTTGATTAGAGTATATTGGTAGATGTAGGTGTAAATTAAAATAATTATAAATAGAGAAAAATTATTAATATTACATCAAAGAGTAGCTCTGATAGACTAAGTTTCCAACATTCTCATCTTTTAAGTTTAACTTCTATACTATTGGCTTTTCTTATCTTTTCTATTTTTAATTAATTAATTCATGTTTAATTCTTTTCCTTGTTTACTTTAATTCTCTACCAATTTAATCTATTGTTTCTCTCACAATCTTTTCAAATCAATTTTTCAAATCTTTTTCTTAATTAAATATTCATCTACCCAAGTACAAACAAAATCTCTGTGGAATCGACACTCGAACTTCCATCTTAATTTTACTACTTGGGACCAATTGGTACAATTGCCAATCCATCAACATTAGTGTGAAGCATTAATTATAAAATTTCATTAAATAGAAAAATGTATTCAAGAAGGAGAAATGTTTAAGAGGAGAAAAGAAAATAATAACAAAGTCTTAATAATGGTGTGAAGCATTAATTATAAAAATCAAGAAGGAAAAATCTTTATTGAAGTAGGAAAAATCTGTTTAACATATACAACATATTCAAGAAGTGTGGGTTACTTGTTTATGGATTAAATACAAAAATTTATTCAAGAAAAAAGTAAAAAGTGTTTCTTATGTGCTTTCCTTTTATTCACTTTCCTCTTCAAAATGTTTCCAGTACTAACTTAGTGGCAATGTCTTTAGTCCATGTGTAGGATAAACAAAATAATTGTATCCTTTCGTTAGATTCAATTAAAGGGTGGAAGTTCTTCCTATTTAATTTGTTTGTGTGTGAAATGGAAAGTAGATGTGAGAGTGACTGTGAGTATGAGGTCTTTTCGAGTCTCACTCTATCACAAAACAAATGGCTCAAATTAGATATTTAAGGTAGTCAACTTTTTAGCTTTACATTTTAAGGGTTTAGGTGTTAAATTAATATTCCATCATGTATAGATCTTAATCTAGTCAGAGGTTTGCAACTTAGAATGTATATTTGTCTAGATGTATAAAGTATGGATGGGTAGTTCATTGGCTACTTAGATATATAAAAGTACTAAAGAAAATTAAGATTTTCAGTAACTCAAGTTTTACCAGTATTAGATGTAACCTGACTCGCAAGCTAATAAAATATTAGGGCAAGTCTCTGTATGAGAACTCTAATTGTTCAACATCAACTGCTATAAATTGAGATTTCATATGTTTAAATCTCATTGTGTGCACGAGAAGGATGAGATTTAAGATAGGAGGTTGTGCTATCTTTGTTAGTAATTAAAAATAGAATAGCCTCAATTTCAATGACAAGAAAATTAGTAATTAACAAGCTACAACTTCGAGTAAAAAAGACAAAATTAATAGGATGCCCATAAATCACCTTTGTAAATCTACTGCCCACATCATATTGTTTTGAGCCAATACATAAATAAGCCTAGATGTTGATCTATTGCTAATGATTTCCAGATTGCTCTGTGCACTTGAAGCGAAGTATCTAGTACACGCTAGTTGTCATGTTTGATTGGTGGAGCTGGTTCACCCATTCAACATCTAAGCTTTTTTTGTCATATACCAAATGTAATTGGGAGGGGGTTATTGAGGTAGTATCAATTTATCATAATCCAAAAATATTCTAAGCATTTGTTTTTTGGGTTTTTCATTTCATAAAAGTGAAAGATGCTTAAATTTCATTTTTGTAATTTTTAGATTGTATGTTGTAAAATTCCTAAAAGTAACATAAAAACTCAAAGTGCTTTCTTCTGAAATTTCATTGATGAATATTGTCGTTGCTGATGCCTCCCAATTGGTTACTTATAGCTTTTGTAACCTTTTGGTTAAACTTAGTCCCATATAGTTTGAAAGCAAAGATAGTTCTTGCATTATAAAGCAATACACATTTGAAATGGATTTTTCTATTATGTTATCTTATGAAGCTATATTTTGATCATTTTTACTATTAGGTGGAAGATCATGGTCTTAGTAGTTGTTCCTTTCCATTTATAGTTGCAGAGCAAGAAGTTTTTTCGAAGATATGCACGCTAGAAAATGTGATTGAGGTAGCTGAAACCACCGATGATATCCAAATAAAAAACAAACAAATGGAATAAAAGACTTGAGCTTTAGAGTTCTTGCAAGAAATGGGTTGGCTTTTTCATAGAAGTCATCTAAAAGTTAAGCTAGGCTCCATGACTCCTTTCCATGATTTGTTCCAATTCAATCTGCTGACTTGGCTACTTGACTTCTCCATAGACAATGGTTGGTGTGGTGTGATGAAGAAACTCTTGGACATTATATTTGAGGGTGGTGTTGAAGCAAGAAAACATGCCTCCATTGAGCTTCCATTATTCAACATGGGTCTTCTACACAGAGCTATAAAGAGAACTATAGGCCTATGGTAGAACTACTGTTAAGATTTTTTCTAGTTAAAACCTCAAATGGTGCAGTCAGTGAAGTGAAGTATGTTGACAAAGCCCCTAAGAGATTCTTATTTAGACTTGAACCTATTGGGCCAGCTGGGTTGACTCCTCTACATGTTGCAACCAGTATGAGTGGCTCATAGAATGTGTTGGATGCATTAACTGATGATCCACGAATGGTAATCCTTTATTGTTTTTGTTTCCTTGTTCTCCCATTGCGCGTGCTTCACCAATTGGAGCTCTGTAAGGTTCCAATTACGGTTCCTGATGTTGTTGCTGCTCTCGCTGATTGTCAATTCGGATTCGTGAATCCCGTGCATCGTGGCCTCCGATTGTTCGTTGAACTGTGATTGGAGTTTTTGGTGTGCTGAATTGCGAGGGTGTTTTGGGAATTGGAGATTTTGTGTTTTGGTTGGGTTGGGTGTTGTGGATGCATTGCATGAATGTGTGGAATTTGGAAATGTTTGATAGATTGTGTTGTTTTGTTGTAAACTGTGGAGTTTCTTTTATGATTTTTTTGTTGTTTTGCTTTGGTGTTTTTGCTTATGTGTTTGCATTTTTTTATTAACTACTGCAGGGATTTCGGGATGTGTATCGTCTAGTGATTTGAGGAGAATAACATTTTTGGGTTCTGTTGATTATGTTGTAGATGGGGGGTTTGGCTGTTCGATTGTTGTTTGCCAACAATGCACTTCATTAACGACGTTACTTTTAAATTTAACAACAAGGACTATTTTGCAAAACTTATACAAAGATAGGGACTATTTTTTACATTTAAAAAATATAGGGACTAATTTGCAAAATGGGTCAAAAGTCAAGGACCAAAATGCCTATTCACTCTTATAAGTAGTATATTACTTAAACTTACTATATAGATGTTATGATAATATAGAATTTTAGCCTAGTCACTTTGAGCATAAGCTACATTACAAATCTTATCTTTCATCATGCTTCATTATACTTGATGCCACTGAATCTATTACTTTGAAGTTGACCACCACTTACCTTGATCAAGATGACTATTACCAAATACCATGGACAAGCACTCCATTGGAAGATATATTGAAGTCTTTTTTTCTGGTATGTCTGAAATTCTGATACCAGGGGACAGATGTCGTACCGGATGTCACGACATCACACTTCAGAACATGCAGATTAGATGCGTCCGTATGAACAGATTAAACAAGTAAATAACACAAGAGGATTGTTAACCCAGTTCGGTGCAACCTCACCTACATCTGGGGGCTACCAAGCCAGGGAGGAAATCCACTCTCAATAGTGTTAGTTCAAGGTCAAACAGCCCCTGTTTACAACCTTCTCACCTAACCACTACCCGTGCGATCTCTACCTAAGAGCCACTCTTAGATATGAGAACCTCTGCTCACTCCCTCTCACTCACACTCCCGTGTTTACAATTAAGTCAAAGACACACCAGAGATCAACTCTGAACAAAAGAGATCAACTCTACACACTAGAGATCAACTCTACACACATAGGTCCAACACTTGATGTTAGGGTACCATCAAGGTGGCTCACAAATCACTCAAGTCCCAAAACTCACAAAATAACTCTTCGATCCCGGACTTGGTACAGATCTCGTGCAGCCTCCATGATTATATAGCAATTTGCGTTTCTGGGCTGCAACGGCTTGTGCTGGAGGAGATCTATCTTCTTCTGAAAAAATCTGCAGTTAAAGAACTAAAAGATAACTTTTTGATCTTTTAGTTTGAATCTTTAATCTTTAATCTTTAATCCCTGAACGAACTCTTCTACTTTGAAATTCGAACTATAATGATCTTTTAATTCGTTCCTAAAGATAGATCTTCTTATCTCTTGCTAACTGCACAATAATCTGTTAAAGATATAACAGATTTATGTGTCCAGTATTATCGGGCCGGATGTCAGGACATCGTGTCCGACATCGTGGATCCTGCAGCTTCACTTCTGCACTTGACTTTTATCTTGCATTGTACAGCAACTCCAGTATTCTCGGGCAGGATGTCAGGACATTGTATCCGACATCGTGGATCCTGCAACTTCAATTCTGCACTTGACTTTTATCTTGCATTGTACAGCAACTCCAGTATTCTCGGGCAGGATGTCAGGACATTGTATCCGACATCGTGGATCCTGCAACTTCAATTCTTCATTTGACATTTTATCTTGCCTTGTGCATTGTGCAGCCCGATCTTATTCCTTGACATAACGTTGGACATCACGTGCAGCAACTCCAGCTTTCCTTCATTGTCTAAGTGCTTATGTTTTAACAAAATCTTAGCCAATCTTTTAAAGCTCAGTGGAGCTAAGCACTAACAATGTCATAAGAAGGTATGTGATTATGACTTTCTCGCTATTAATACAAGAATGGAAGATGTTTTAGCACACTACTACAAAAAAAACCTTTCTACATTGGTTATTTGACACTTTTCACGACAATTTTCAACTGTCTTTGAAACCGTTGTTGTGGAAAGTTAACACTTTCCACAATGGTTTTTAAACCGTCTTAGAAACTCAGTTTCTACATTAGTTTGCATAGAAACCTTCTTAGAATGTCTTTTTCTTTTGTTTTAAAAATTAAAAAAATTGAAGAATTGTCTTAGATTTTATGAAAGAATTGTCTTAGAAAGTAATTTTTTTTATTAATAGTCATTGCCTTTAAAAAAAATTAAAAAGCGGAGAATTTTTTAATGAAAAAGACAATACCACCTACTATTTGTTAATAATTTTTATTAATTATTTATGATGGTTAACAAAATTGTTCACAAGAATTCCATACCCACCTCCTATATACACCTATAATAACTAATCATCATATATGAAAAGTAATAAATAAAAAACAATTGTTGTCTACAACTGATATCAATTTTCGTACACCTATATACACCTAAAACAAACAGATTGCTAAAAACTTAAAAAAAAATATGTTGTTTTCTCTGTATTACTTGTTTTCCTTGCAATATTTCAAATACAAGCCTAAATGATTTTTTTAATTCATTATAGTAAATTCTATTTATATGATGTCGTGTTTCTATGTTTAATATAATTCAATTTCAAATCTAAACAACATCTTAAATATTAGAAAATATATTTTATACACATGTAGACTTCAAATTTTTTACATACAATAGACTTTAATATTTTTTACACATAAAAAATGTACTAGCTAGTATACACACACGAGTTTCAAGTTTTTTTAATATAAAAATGTACTTATATAATTGTATACGTAAAGAGCCTTTTGAACAATCTAGAAAGTGCAAATGTAACAATATTCTTCAAGTAAGGAAACAATAAGAAACTATGTATTCACTACATCTCCACGACCATAATATGACATTTAAGGAATACACCTAAACATATATGGCGAAAAACAGATACATGCATAAAGAGAACAAAAAAACAACTACAATAAGAAATTTGCATAATTCACCATGAAATGAAACTATAAAGAAATTAAAATCTGAAATAATGAAACATCCTTAACATAATTAGCATTAGTTGCATATCAACGTGGACACATAAAGACACTCATTTAAACCAACAAACAAGACATATATATAGCTTTAGTTCGTTGAAAGGAGGTAATAGGCAAGAAAAACATTGATTTTTCTCTTTCTTTGGTTTAATCCTTTAACTTGTAACAATTATCACTAAATTTTAACATAAAAACCAGACATGGAAAATGTAGCATTGGTTCATTAAGAATGTGCTCGCCAATATATTCATAATTTCACATAGCAGCCAACTAATAGGAGCAAGTAAGGTAGGATTTTAGGTTTGAATTTAACGATTACAAACAAAAATAAGAAAGAATAAGTCATGGAAATACCTCAATGCAATAGATATGCACATGTGATCATGACTGCAGATTTCAAAAAAATAAGAATTGCAAAAACAAAATTATAGCATCCTACCTTTTTAGTTGCAATTAGCTCTGCTTCCAAATCATCCACTCGGCATACAACAATATTTAGCAATTCCTCTTTCTCATAAGGAATCTCAAATGGCTTAGATTGGAGTGTGTTAAACTTCAGTTCAAGCTTGCCTAACCTTTTCATCATTGAGGAAGGGAGATATGGCTCTGCACATGCTGGAGTTGGTGAAGGAGGACGATAGTCTTCATTGTTTGTTTTTGTTTATCAAGAGTTGGCTTTGAAGTGCCTTGATTATCATTAGATGATATGACAAGAAGTTTCTTGGTCACAAGGCCTTCGACTGAATGAAAGAGAGTAAACAACGTCATAAAGAAGACCATTAAAGCTACCACAATCCGAGCTTGAATCCCTTCAAGGGTGTTTTGAGTGTTAGGAAGGCGAGGTGTTCTTGTAATGAAAATTTCAACTTAACAATCTTGGAGAAAATTACATCAAATAATTTGAATCAAGAAACCAAGCAAAGAACTAGCTCTTCAAAAAGCATAAAGCCAGGACTTATGGAAGTGTTTATATCCCAATTCCAAAATAAACTCCCTCAAATAGAAGTTTTTTGAGCTTTAAAGCATTGATAGAACACGAATACCAGGTCAAGGATCGACTGTTCCAGGATCATAAACTCTTAATTGAGGATCCTAAAATGGTTTGTCTCTAACTGACTAGAAATTATATGACACACCGGATATAATACACCATTTTCATAAATTGAAAGTCCACTATCATGTTTTTAAAGTTCATGAAAAAAATTCAAATTTCAAAAGCTGAAATCATTAAATTTTAAAAACAAGGGAGTGGGTTGTTGTTTAAGGAAATAAGTGATCAATGCATAACTTACTGACAACCAGAGCATAGGTGTTAAAAAGAAAATCAAGTTCGTGCCTTCAATAGCCTATAAAAATATCAATTAATTTCAATCAAACATTGATTAATTAGATCAAGGGATTGAACCTTCAATTTTTAAAAAATTATTGTGAGTGAAAGGCATTTTTTTCCAATTTGGAAGACAAATCTAGGTTTCTATAAGCATCAGAGGAGAACACAACTGCTCTTGAGTGCATTCTCATAGGCAAAGAGATTTTATGTAGTTGTATCCATTATGATTGTTCATCTGCTTCAACTCTTGAAACAATTTAAGTGCCAAAATGCAATCAACAATGTTAGTGCTTAGCTTTACTTAGTTTAAAAGATTGGCTAAAATTTTGTTAAAACATAAGCACTTAGACAATGAAGGAAAACTGGAGTTGCTGCACATGATGTCTAACATTATGTCAAGGAATCAGATTGGGCTGCACAATGCACAAGGCAAGATAAAATGTCAAATGAAGAATTGAAGCTGCAGGATCCACGATGTCGGATACAATGTCCAGGACATCCTGCCCGCAAATACTGGACACATAAATCTGTTATATCTTTAACAGATTAATGTGCAGTCAGCAACAGATTAGGCGCTATATCTTTAGGAACGAATTAAAAGATAATTAAAGTTTGAATTACAAACTTGAATAGTTTCGTTTAGGGATTAGAGATTGAAGATAAAAACTAAAAGATAAAACTTTATCTTTTAGATCTTTAAGTGCAGATTTTTCAGGAGAATGATAGATCTCATCCAGCGCAAGTTGTTGCAGCCCAGATACGCACACTGCTATATAAACATGAAGGTTGCACGGGTTCTGTACCAAGTCAGAGATTGAAGAGTTAATTTGTGAGTTTTGTGACTTGAGTGTTTTTGTGAGCCACCTTGATGTTACCCTAACATCAAGTGTTGGACCTGAGTGTGTAGAGTTGATCTCTATTGCTCAGAGAGCAATCTCTGGTGTGTCCTTGATTTGTTTGTAAACACGGGTGAGTGATTGAGAGGGAGTGAGAGGGGTTCTCTTATCTAAGAGTGGCTCTTAGGTAGAAGTTGCACGGGTAGTGGTTAGGTGAGAAGGTTGTATACAGTGGCTGTTAGATCTTCGAACTAATACTATTTTAGTGGATTTCCTCCCTGGCTTGGTAGCCCCCAGATGTAGGTGACGTTGCACCGAACTGGGTTAACAATTCTCTTGTGTTATTTACTTGTTTCATCTGTTCATACTGTCATATATAATCTGCATGTTCTGAAGCACGATGTCGTGACATCCTGTACGACATCTGTCCTCAGTATCAGAATTTCAATTGGTATCAGAGCGGGCACTCTAAATCACTGAGTGAGATCTAGGGAGATAAATTCTGATGAACATGGAGAAAGAAGGAGGACCAGTGAACAGACCACCAATTCTGGATGGAACCAACTATGAATACTGGAAAGCAAGGATGGTGGCCTTCCTCAAATCACTGGATAGCAGAACCTGGAAAGCTGTCATCAAAGGCTGGGAACATCCCAAGATGCTGGACACAGAAGGAAAGCCCACTGATGAATTGAAGCCAGAAGAGGACTGGACAAAAGAAGAAGACGAATTGGCACTTGGAAACTCCAAAGCCTTGAATGCCCTATTCAATGGAGTTGACAAGAATATCTTCAGATTGATCAACACATGCACAGTTGCCAAGGATGCATGGGAGATTCTGAAAATCACTCATGAAGGAACCTCCAAAGTGAAGATGTCCAGATTGCAACTATTGGCTACAAAATTCGAAAATCTGAAGATGAAGGAGGAAGAATGCATTCATGACTTCCACATGAACATTCTTGAAATTGCCAATGCTTGCACTGCCTTGGGAGAAAGGATGACAGATGAAAAGCTGGTGAGAAAGATCCTCAGATCTTTGCCTAAGAGATTTGACATGAAAGTCACTGCAATAGAGGAGGCCCAAGACATTTGCAACATGAGAGTCGATGAACTCATTGGTTCTCTTCAAACCTTTGAGCTAGGACTCTCGGATAGGACTGAAAAGAAGAGTAAGAGCCTGGCGTTCGTGTCCAATGATGAAGGAGAAAAAGATGAGTATGACCTGGATACTGATGAAGGTCTGACTAACACAGTTGTGCTCCTTGGAAAACAGTTCAACAAAGTGCTGAACAGAATGGACAGGAGGCAGAAACCACATGTCCGGAACATCCCTTTCGACATCAGGAAAGGTAGTGAATACCAGAAGAAGTCAGATGAAAAGCCCAGTCACATCAAAGGAATTCAATGCCATGGATGTGAAGGCTATGGACACATCAAAGCTGAATGTCCCACCCATCTCAAGAAGCAGAGGAAAGGACTTTCTGTATGTCGGTCTGATGATACAGAGAGTGAACAAGAAAGTGATTCTGACAGAGATGTGAATGCACTCACTGGGAGATTTGAATCTGATGAAGATTCAAGTAATATTGATATCACTTTTAATGAGCTTGCTATATCCTATAGAGAACTATGCATCAAAAGTGAGAAGATTCTTCAGCAAGAAGCTCAACTGAAGAAGATCATTGCAAATCTGGAGGCTGAGAAGGAGGCACATGAAGAGGAGAGCTCTGAGCTTAAAGGAGAAATCGGTTTTCTGAACTCTAAACTGGAAAACATGACAAAATCAATAAAGATGCTGAATAAAGGCTCAGATATGCTTGATGAGGTGCTACAGCTTGGGAAGAATGTTGGAAACCAGAGAGGACTTGGATTTAATCATAAATCTGCTGGCAGAACAACCATTACAGAATTTGTTCCTGCCAAAAACAGCACTGGAGCCACGATGTCACAACATCGGTCTCGACATCATGAAACGCAGCAGAAAAAGAGCAAAAGAAAGAAGTGGAGGTGTCACTACTGTGGCAAGTATGGTCACATAAAGCCCTTTTGCTATCATCTACATGGCCATCCACATCATGGAACTCAAAGTAGCAGCAGCGGAAGGAAGATGATGTGGGTTCCAAAACACAAGATTGTTAGTCTTGTTGTTCATACTTCACTTAGAGCATCAGCTAAGGAAGATTGGTACCTAGATAGCGGCTGTTCCAGACACATGACAGGAGTTAAAGAATTCCTGGTGAACATTGAACCCTGCTCCACTAGCTATGTGACATTTGGAGATGGCTCTAAAGGAAAGATCACTGGAATGGGAAAGCTAGTCCATGATGGACTTCCTAGTCTGAACAAAGTACTGCTGGTGAAGGGACTAACTGCAAACTTGATCAGCATCAGCCAGTTGTGTGATGAAGGATTCAATGTAAACTTCACAAAGTCAGAATGGTTGGTGACAAATGAGAAGAGTGAAGTTCTAATGAAGGGCAGCAGATCAAAGGACAACTGTTACCTATGGACACCTCAAGAAACCAGTTACTCCTCCACATGTCTATCCTCCAAAGAAGATGAAGTCAAAATATGGCATCAAAGATTTGGACATCTGCACTTAAGAGGCATGAAGAAAATCATTGACAAAGGTGCTGTTAGAGGCATTCCCAATCTGAAAATAGAAGAAGGCAGAATCTGTGGTGAATGTCAGATTGGAAAGCAAGTCAAGATGTCCCACCAGAAGCTTCAACATCAGACCACTTCTAGGGTGCTGGAACTACTTCACATGGACTTGATGGGGCCTATGCAAGTTGAAAGCCTTGGAGGAAAGAGGTATGCCTATGTTGTTGTGGATGATTTCTCCAGATTTACCTGGGTCAACTTTATCAGAGAGAAAACAGACACCTTTGAAGTATTCAAAGAGTTGAGTCTAAGACTTCAAAGAGAAAAAGACTGTGTCATCAAGAGAATTAGGAGTGACCATGGCAGAGAGTTTGAAAACAGTAAGTTTACTGAATTCTGCACATCTGAAGGCATCACTCATGAGTTTTCTGCAGCCATCACACCACAACAAAATGGCATAGTTGAAAGGAAAAACAGGACTTTGCAAGAAGCTGCTAGGGTCATGCTTCATGCCAAAGAACTTCCCTATAATCTCTGGGCTGAAGCCATGAACACAGCATGCTATATCCACAATAGAGTCACACTTAGAAGAGGGACTCCAACCACACTGTATGAAATCTGGAAAGGGAGGAAGCCAACTGTCAAGCACTTCCACATCTTTGGAAGTCCATGTTACATCTTGGCAGATAGAGAGCAAAGGAGAAAGATGGATCCCAAGAGTGATGCAGGAATATTCCTAGGATACTCCACAAACAGCAGAGCATATAGAGTATTCAATTCCAGAACCAGAACTGTGATGGAATCCATCAATGTGGTTGTTGATGATCTAACTCCAGCAAGAAAGAAGGATGTCGAAGAAGATGTCAGAACATCTGGAGACAATGTAGCAGATACAGCTAAAAGTGCAGAAAATGCAGAAAACTCTGATTCTGCTACAGATGAACCAAACATCAATCAACCTGACAAGAGTCCCTCCATTAGAATCCAGAAGATGCACCCCAAGGAGCTGATTATAGGAGATCCAAACAGAGGAGTCACTACAAGATCAAGGGAGATTGAGATTGTCTCCAATTCATGCTTTGTCTCCAAAACTGAGCCAAAGAATGTGAAAGAGGCACTGACTGATGAGTTCTGGATCAATGCTATGCAAGAAGAATTGGAGCAATTCAAAAGGAATGAAGTTTGGGAGCTAGTTCCTAGACCCGAGGGAACTAATGTGATTGGCACCAAGTGGATCTTCAAGAACAAAACCAATGAAGAAGGTGTTATAACCAGAAACAAGGCCAGACTTGTTGCTCAAGGCTACACTCAGATTGAAGGTGTAGACTTTGATGAAACTTTCGCCCCGGTTGCTAGACTTGAGTCCATCAGATTGTTACTTGGTGTAGCTTGCATCCTCAAATTCAAGCTGTACCAGATGGATGTGAAGAGCGCGTTTCTGAATGGATACCTGAATGAAGAAGCCTATGTGGAGCAGCCAAAGGGATTTGTAGATCCAACTCATCCAGATCATGTATACAGGCTCAAGAAGGCTCTCTATGGATTGAAGCAAGCTCCAAGAGCTTGGTATGAAAGGCTAACAGAGTTCCTTACTCAGCAAGGGTATAGGAAGGGAGGAATTGACAAGACTCTCTTTGTCAAACAAGATGCTGAAAACTTGATGATAGCACAGATATATGTTGATGACATTGTGTTTGGAGGGATGTCGAATGAGATGCTTCGACATTTTGTCCAACAGATGCAATCTGAATTTGAAATGAGTCTTGTTGGAGAGCTGACTTATTTTCTGGGACTCCAAGTGAAGCAGATGGAAGACTTCATGTTCCTCTCACAAAGCAAGTATGCAAAGAACATTGTCAAGAAGTTTGGGATGGAAAATGCCAGCCATAAAAGAACACCTGCACCTACTCACTTGAAGCTGTCAAAGGATGAAGCTGGCACCAGTGTTGATCAAAGTCTGTACAGAAGCATGATTGGAAGCTTACTATATTTAACAGCAAGCAGACCTGACATCACCTTTGCAGTAGGTGTTTGTGCAAGATATCAAGCCAATCCCAAGATAAGTCACTTGAATCAAGTAAAGAGAATTCTGAAATATGTAAATGGCACCAGTGACTATGGGATTATGTACTGTCATTGTTCAGATTCAATGCTGGTTGGATATTGTGATGCTGATTGGGCTGGAAGTGCAGATGACAGAAAAAGCACTTCTGGTGGATGTTTCTATTTGGGAAACAACCTTATTTCATGGTTCAGCAAGAAGCAGAACTGTGTGTCCCTATCTACTGCAGAAGCAGAGTATATTGCAGCAGGAAGCAGCTGTTCACAACTAGTTTGGATGAAGCAGATGCTGAAGGAGTACAATGTCAAACAAGATGTCATGACATTGTACTGTGACAACATGAGTGCTATTAATATTTCTAAAAATCCTGTTCAACACAGCAGAACCAAGCACATTGACATTAGACATCATTATATTAGAGATCTTGTTGATGATAAAGTTATCACACTGGAGCATGTTGCCACTGAGGAACAAGTAGCAGATATTTTCACAAAGGCATTGGATGCAAATCAGTTTGAAAAACTGAGGGGCAAGCTGGGCATTTGTCTGCTAGAGGAGTTATAGCAATTACTTCTATCTGAACGTGCTCAAACGTCAATAGCACGTTCACTACTGGGCCAAAACAAATTCAACCTTCGTTTCACACGTCCCTCTACATTCCTCATTCAAACTTACATTTTCGTGGCAATCTTGTTTTCATCAGCATTCCCCAACACTTCTCAGATATTCAAGAAACCACTCCAAAAGCTCTGCTTCTCCATGGCTACCTCACCAAAAGAAACCTCATCCCCTGTTTCACCCTCTGTACCATCATCTCCATCATCCACCAAAACTCCATCAAACCAGGAACAACCCGAATTCAATATCCAACCCATACAAATGATTCCTGGTCCAGGCCCTGTTCCTGAGAAACTGGTCCCTAAAAGACAACAGGGAGCAAAGATTTCTGAAAACCCTAGCTTTGCAACAAGCCCTAGGGAAGTAGACACTGAGATGGATAAGAAGATCCGCAGTCTTGTGAATAGCATTTTGAAAAATGCTTCTGTGCCTGATGCTGATAAAGATGTTCCAACATCTTCCACCCCAAATGCTGAAGTCCTCCCTTCACCCAGTGAAGAGGAATCAACAGAGGAAGAAGATCAAGCCACAGAGGAGACCCCTGCACCAAGGGCACCAGAACCTGCTCCAGGTGACCTCATTGACCAAGAAGAAGTAGAATCTGATGAGGAACCCATTACCAAAAAGTTGGCACCTGGCATTGCAGAAAGATTACAAAGCAGAAAGGGAAAAACCCCCATTACTAGGTCTGGACGTATCAAAACTATTGCACAGAAGAAGAGCACACCAATCACTCCTACCACATCCAGATGGAGCAAAGTTGCAATCCCGTCCAAGAAGAGGAAAGAAATTTCCTCATCTGATTCTGATGATGATGTCGAACTAGATGTTCCCGACATCAAGAGAGCCAAGAAATCAGGGAAAAAGGTGCCTGGAAATGTCCCTGATGCTCCATTGGACAACATTTCATTCCACTCCATTGGCAATGTTGAAAGGTGGAAATTTGTATATCAACGCAGACTTGCTTTAGAAAGAGAACTGGGAAGAGATGCCTTGGATTGCAAGGAGATCATGGACCTCATCAAGACTGCTGGACTGCTGAAAACTGTCACCAAGTTGGGAGATTGTTATGAATGTCTAGTCAGGGAATTCATTGTCAACATTCCCTCTGACATAACAAACAGAAAGAGTGATGAGTATCAGAAAGTGTTTGTCAGAGGAAAAGGTATTAGATTCTCCCCTGCTGTAATCAACAAGTATCTGGGCAGACCAACTGAAGGAGTGGTGGATATTGCTGTTTCTGAGCATCAAATTGCCAAGGAAATCACTGCCAAGCAAGTCCAGCATTGGCCAAAGAAAGGGAAGCTTTCTGCAGGGAAGCTAAGTGTGAAGTATGCAATCCTGCATAGGATTGGGACTGCAAACTGGGTACCCACCAATCATACTTCCACTGTTGCCACAGGTTTGGGAAAATTTCTGTATGCTGTTGGAACCAAGTCCAAATTTAATTTTGGAAACTATATTTTTGATCAAACTATTAAGCATTCAGAATCTTTTGCTGTCAAATTACCCATTGCCTTCCCAACTGTATTGTGTGGCATTATGTTGAGTCAACATCCCAATATTTTAAACAACATTGACTCTGTGAAGAAGAGAGAATCTCCTCTATCCCTGCATTACAAACTGTTTGAGGGGACACATGTCCTAGACATTGTCTCGACATCAGGGAAAGCTGCTGCTTCAGGTGCTGTGTCCAAGGATGAGTTGATTGCTGAACTCAAGGACACATGCAAAGTGCTGGAGGCAACCATCAAAGCCAACACAGAGAAGAAAATGAAGCTGGAACGCCTGATCAAAAGACTCTCAGACAATGGCATTGATGATGGAGAAGCAGCTGAGGAAGAAGAAGATGCAGCAGAGGATACAGAGTCAGATGATGATTCTGATGCCACCCCATGACCATCAGACCTTTATTTTTTTGCTTTTGGGGCATGTCCCTTTGAACAATTGATTGTTATTGGTCTGTAATAATTGCACATTAATTTCATGCATTCTACTTTTGCCAAATTCTGTCTAAAAAGGGGGAGTAGTAGGATATTAGGAATTAGGATATTATGCATGATTTATGATTTTGAGGGGGAGTAGTATTGATACTGCTGCTGATGATGATTGATGTAAGCTACTGAAACTAGTAGTTGATAGAAGATGCTGCAGTGAACTGCTGCCTAGCAGAATATTCACTTCACAACAGCAAGAGCATGGAGACAGGGGGAGCAGAAAGCTGATGTCACGTGAGATGTCTTGACATCCTGGAAAAGACTTGTAGATTTGCAACTTGCAGAATTTTGCTGTCACCACTACAGATACTGCTGTGCTTGATTACTCTGATAATGAAAGTTGCTGATCCCACTTGCATGACTGCTCGTACCTGCTCAGGAAGTGTCTAAGTATGTTTTAGACAAAATTTGCCAAAGGGGGAGATTGTTAGTGCTTAGCTTTACTTAGTTTAAAAGATTGGCTAAAATTTTGTTAAAACATAAGCACTTAGACAATGAAGGAAAACTGGAGTTGCTGCACATGATGTCTAACATTATGTCAAGGAATCAGATTGGGCTGCACAATGCACAAGGCAAGATAAAATGTCAAATGAAGAATTGAAGCTGCAGGATCCACGATGTCGGATACAATGTCCAGGACATCCTGCCCGCAAATACTGGACACATAAATCTGTTATATCTTTAACAGATTAATGTGCAGTCAGCAACAGATTAGGCGCTATATCTTTAGGAACGAATTAAAAGATAATTAAAGTTTGAATTACAAACTTGAATAGTTTCGTTTAGGGATTAGAGATTGAAGATAAAAACTAAAAGATAAAACTTTATCTTTTAGATCTTTAAGTGCAGATTTTTCAGGAGAATGATAGATCTCATCCAGCGCAAGTTGTTGCAGCCCAGATACGCACACTGCTATATAAACATGAAGGTTGCACGGGTTCTGTACCAAGTCAGAGATTGAAGAGTTAATTTGTGAGTTTTGTGACTTGAGTGTTTTTGTGAGCCACCTTGATGTTACCCTAACATCAAGTGTTGGACCTGAGTGTGTAGAGTTGATCTCTATTGCTCAGAGAGCAATCTCTGGTGTGTCCTTGATTTGTTTGTAAACACGGGTGAGTGATTGAGAGGGAGTGAGAGGGGTTCTCTTATCTAAGAGTGGCTCTTAGGTAGAAGTTGCACGGGTAGTGGTTAGGTGAGAAGGTTGTATACAGTGGCTGTTAGATCTTCGAACTAATACTATTTTAATGGATTTCCTCCCTGGCTTGGTAGCCCCCAGATGTAGGTGACGTTGCACCGAACTGGGTTAACAATTCTCTTGTGTTATTTACTTGTTTCATCTGTTCATACTGTCATATATAATCTGCATGTTCTGAAGCACGATGTCGTGACATCCTGTACGACATCTGTCCTCAGTATCAGAATTTCAAACAACTTTTGTTGCCAATCCCATCTCTAGATTATCCTGAAAAGTGGTATAAGCATTTGTGGTGAGAAAGAGAGAGAATAAAAATGGCAAACTCAAGCTTCCGAATTTGAACTTGCTATTAATTGATCAATCAATTCAATATATGACAAGTATACAAAATTCATTTAAAGGATTCTAATGTAGTAACTTAGGCACTGCTACTGGATGAATCTTGTTAATGGCAATGCAAAGAATCATACCATTTCTCAAGCAAGAAATGAGCTCTATCTTTGTAGGTCGATTTGAAATACCAAGAGGGCCCACTTGGCTTTCTAGGCACCGAGTGTCCTCATAACATCTCCAAGTTGCATAAGGTATTGTAACATTCTATCAGACAAATCAATGACAGAGGAAGATGGAAATGAAGATTCTTTTTTAAAAAAAGAAAAGAAAAACAACATCTCATAGATAATCATCATCAAGCATAACAAGCACAAAAAATTGAACCATGACAAGAATGAATGACCAAGGAAAACAAACACAAAATAACCCACTTCTTCAGCTTTTCTCGAAGTCCTGTTGAAATGAGTCCTATTTCTTTAACCATCCTCCATTATTAATAAAAAGAAACCCCAAAAACCTGGTTTGTGAGGGTTGTAAAAATGAGACAATGATGACACAAAACAAGGAATAACCTAATTTAGCATTTTTTTTAAGAAACCAAAACAAATACCTAAATTGAAGAACCAGAGAAGAGAACCCCCCCCCCCCCCCCCAAAATGATATTTTCATACCAATCAATAGACTAAATAGTCCTTTTAGTCTTGATGGTGGCAACAAGAACATTGACATCCTTAGGAACAACATCACCGCGGTACATCAAGCAACAACCTATGTACTTGCCATGCCTGGGGTCACACTTGGCCATCATACTCGCGGGCTCAAACATGACATTTGTAATCTATGGCACCGACAACTGCTCATGGTAGGCCTTGGTGGCAGAGATAACTAGAGCATACAAAGAAAGCATGAAGTGGATCCTAGGGTATTTCAAAAGGTTGGAGTGGAACTTAGTGATATCCACATTGATACCACCATCAAACCTCAAGGAAGTGAGCTTGTTGAGCTTGGAGACCAATGCAGTTGTCTATGAGTTTTCAGAAGCGATCCAAGCACACATCTAAAATCTCTTTGCCAACTAGAATTGGGGGAAATCAAAATTAGGTCAGAAATTGACAAAATAGGTTAGAGAAATTGAAATTCAGTGAGAATATGAGAGGAAGAAGAAGCTTTGACGACAATGACGATGGAGTAAGAACTTGACTGAGGAGAAGGGAGGTGAGGTCTTTAGGGTGCAACATTGAGGAGAGGGAATGATAAAAAACTTGTAGGGAAGGAGAGTGAAAAACTAAAATATGAAGGCTTATTTCAACAATGGTTTTAACAAAAACCGTCTTTGAACATACGTTTCAAAGAGGGTGTTCATAAAACTGTCTTTGAAATGTTATGATTATTTGCAAAAATGCCACTGCGTATTTCAAGACGTCGATTTTATAAAATCGTCTTAGATCCTGTGTTGTAGAAGAACATTTTTGTAGTAGTAGCATATGCTAAAGTCTATGATTCATGTTCAATTCCCTTTGCATCCCACTTCAAATTTAAAATTAATGATTCTCATGAGAATCATCTAACTTTTTTTCTTGCTCTTGTGTCCTTATGCATCAAATAGACAAAGTTGCCTTCAGGGGGTTGCTAAAATAACTAAATCTTGAATATGGACTTTTTGCTTTGTCAACTAGTTAAAATAGAGTATTATTTATTCTATACTAATATGAAAGGAGATATAGACTTTGCAGCACTATTTTCTCCTTTAGTGCTTATTCGATTGTTAATTACTTGATACTCTAAGCTTATTAAGCTCGTCTCATAGAAACATCTTTTTAGTAACTTGACTGGTTGTGTTTATGAATATGTATTCATTTTTATATGATGCCTTAGTTGTTTCATTGAATATGTGCATACTCATGCTAGTTCTGCTCTGCATATTTATATGACTTTTTAATATTTAATTTTGTTTCAACAGATGGCAAATGTTTGGTTTTGTTGTTGGATTGCTAATAGAGTATGCAACAGGATCAGACTTTGTTGATAAAGTAAAGATCCTTCTATTGAATTCTGCGATAGTAGATTTGGAATGAATACCATAAGATTATATATTGTCAATAGCTTTATGTAACTTTTCCTAGCTTAAACATTGTTCATCAATTTGTTCCATCCTCATAAGAATACAGGTAGAAATTGTTAAGATGTTGTCCCCAAGCAATCATTAAGATATTATTTGTATATGTCTGCTAAAAAGGAGAACAAAAGTAGACTAATTGAATATGGTACAAGGATCATGAATGTGTTAAAATAGTTGGCAATTTTATTTCTTTCCACCTTGTCAGATATCTGTTGGTTTAATGTTAAGTGCTCTTTGTTTTTATGTCTATTATGGGCTCCGAGTATATAGATAGGCTAATGTAGTTTAGAAGTAATGGGAAAAATGACCATAGTATCCCTAAGCCACTAACAGTGATGCTAATAAACAACAATTTTATTGCTAAATTTCAATGTTAATTAATTACTTTGTGTCATGTTTCCTTTTTTATAGTTTTAAACCATAACTTTAATGGGTATAAAATCTATTAGGCTTTTCAGAATTTGAGTTCCTTTCAAATAAAGGTTGTAAGTTTCCCATGGAGAATAGTGTGCAGTTCTTCGCTTTCTTTGCCTCTGCAGAAGGTAAAAGTTCTAGTTTTCTTTTCCTTATTCTATTGACAACAATTTTTGGAATTTCAATGATATAATATCAAAAGATCATATATCTAAATTTTCTATTACTTCTTCTAGTAACAAATCCACGTGTCTTTTTTTGTACAATAATTACACAATCCTTACATAGATAATTTACATCATTGTTAAATTATAGGTTGGGGTGGTTGTAAAACAAAATAAATATTAAAAAAAGTTAAAAACTATGATGGTTTCATCTTCTACAACAATTTTGTGGAAAATCATCATTGATATATGTGGATATTTCTATGATGGTTTTTTGGGAACCGTCATAGAAATTTATGAAAAAAACTGTCATAAAACTATATGTAAAAAGATTTTTATTATAAAAATGTAATACATTCTATGACAATTTTAAAATCGTTGTAGAAAGCAATTCATATTCTAGGATGGTGGATTTCATGATAGTTAAAAACCGTCATGAAAGGCTATAAAGAATCGTCATTGAAGACCTTATTTATAATAGTAAGTAAAGTGATGCACACAATCATCATTTTTTTGTTTTTTTTCCAAATTCAATAGTTGTTTGAGTTTTATGTCTAAATGAAAACTGAAATAATTTTGTAATGCATATGCATTGTAACCTTGAAAACATATTGTTACATTTTAATGAATATTGTGACAAGATATTGTCATATATTCATAAATAATAGTTATTGAATTAATATAATCAAATGAGTATTTTGGATATAATTATTTATTTTAAAAAATATATTTATTATTTATAGTATATAAATTCTAAAGTGCAGATTGTCTGATTCACAAATCAGTAACAATGTAACACCATTTTTTCTTCCATTTTTACATCAAGAATATTGATAATTTGTTAGTTTCTCTTTGAATTGCTTCATTTTCTCATCGATCTTATCAAATGATTAGTGCAAGTTTTTGGTGATATGTAAATAGGGGCACTAGAATCCCTAGGGAAACAAATATAAGCTAAATCTTCACATATGGCATTACATATAAAGTCAGGCACCAAATAAAAAAGTATGACTCGCTGTTGCATGCCCCATACGAGTCTTGCCCAAGATATTGACAACCTGGTTGGTTTCTGGTAAGACATGAACTCAATGGATACTTATTTGGTAATAATGAACGTTATCAATATCATTCCCCAAATTATAACAAAGGTGAGATAGACAACAACCTTTACTTGAAGCATTAATTTCTATTTGAGAATCTGAATAAACTTTAATTTTGTGTACCCTCTTTCCCAAGGTAACTTTGAGACTAAATAGGATGGTCCAACTCCGCATGCAATTAAAACCGAACACTCATCGAGCTTAACATAACAACCATAAATAAAAAAATCCACCCCGAACTACTCCACACTCAACAAATTTGCTTAAATTGCAAACATATCAGCCACTAATTAACCACAACCTCCCCTTGGTCAACTGGTTCCCAATGACTAAATTGCTCCCCACCATGCATTGACATGCATGGCTCAATGAGAAATCGAGAAGCTTTCACAAGTTGCAAGAATAGACTAAAGTATCCTAAAGCATTTATAACATTTTCATTTGTCCATGCAAATCTTGATAATAACTTGATTCCTACGCCACCAAAGCAAATCTGGTAGGATAGCAAAGACTAAGCTCCACTCTACACCCTGAAATGATTGTCAAAAACTGACAAAAAATGGAGTTGAAACAATTTTGAACTCAATTTTCAAACACTTCTAGTGTGTTTTTTTCTCATCAATAACAACTATTAAATCAATAAGATTAAATGAGCATATTTTTAGGTACCTGTTAAATATTGATGTATAAAAAACATTTTTTTTATCTATTTACAATATATGAAACAACATCAATTTTTCTTTCAATGCTATGTAAAAAATATTACTAATTTATTAGTTTCTCCTTTAATTCCTTTATTTTCTCATCTACCTAGCTTATTAAATTTTTTGTGCATATTTGATACAACTTTTAGTATGAAAGTAGCAATATCAATCACATTTCTCCTTTAAACCATCTGAATTGATTGTAATATCTAGTTAAATTCTTTTGAGTAACTAAAATTAATAAGTGGAAAACTATCGACCATCATAATATTTTTCCGCATTATTTCAAACTCATTCTTTGTTGGTGTTCTATGTTTTCCAGGATTCAAGGATAAGGTATGTATTGACAAGAGTTTCTACATGTCGGTGACAATATCATAATTTGCTCAAGATCATGTGTGATGTATCCCTTGGTGTATCAATATTGTATTCTATTTAGTTTTTATTTTATTTTTATTCTGATTATATTATCATTATGTAGTTTCAGCATTCGTTTGTTTATCACTGTGTAGTTTCAGTAAGTAGTTTGTTTATTTTATTTTTTTAACTTATTATCACTAATTTGATGTGGGAAATGGGAGGATGGAAAGAGTCTAGTTTCTTTTTTTCTATTGAGATTGTTCATTTTCCATATATAGATGGAAATTTGTTGTCAAGAAATAATTGTATGTCAAAAACAAGTAAAGTAATTAATTAGCAATTTCAATAAACGAAATAACTTCCTAGGAGCGAGAGGTGAGATATAGTGGACTATTTAAGCACCAAGTAGATCTATCCTTAACTAGAAACCCACCTAGACGTGCACTTTGTCACTTATATCTATTTCAGAGACTAACAACATGTCTACTTTAAAGCAAGGTCTTCTAAAGCATGCGTTGGAACCAAAGACAAGGATAATGTGAAGCCCCTAAAGTCTCATATTTTTTATGATAACAAAAGAAATTAAACTTTGATGAACTAATGATGTTTATTGTGATATGTTAGATAAACATGCATCCAATGAAGTAATAGGTATTTTCGTTCTATCTTAGTCGCAACAAAAGAAAAGAGTTTTTAAACATAGTGCCCAACGCGCTAACAAGATATACAACCAAAGGTTTTTAAGAAAAAAAAAAAGTAAATACAAACTTCTAATTTATTAAGATTAAAATAAAATATAAGAATCAAAATTAAAATTGTTGTTTTGTGAGGGACTCAACACAAAACATAAATTTATTAGAAAATAAATACAAAAACTATATATTTATTAAGAATAAAAAATATAAGATGTTCTATCTCGTGGAAGGGCAAGTCTTTCAAAAATTTCAAAAGTCTTTAAGAAATTAGAAGTCTACTGAGAAAACAAAAAGTCTTCCATTCATTTGAAAAATTAAATACATGATATATCCTTAGCTCAGTCTTCCATTAACCAATCGCTAACAAGCTGTCCTCTATTGTTGTCTAGTCATATCAATTGCTCAATTAACATAATTAATTGACTAGTTTTGGCGTGTGAAATGGTCTTGGAAAGAAGGTAACTTTGTATTTTTGAACAACTTCTAAAATGATTTCTTGTTAAAGGATAGGAATACAATTTCCTGAGCTACCTATATAATCTCTGTTAAAATTGCAAAGAGTATCAATGCTCATTTTGTTAATTGTGCATGGTTATGTTTTGCTAGCTTTCAGATACTTTAAAACCAGTTCCATCTGCTTCACAATTCTTAAACAATTTTTTTATTCTGATTCTTAAACAATTGCAACAATGTTAATTCAAAAAAAGTAAGAAATAAAATTTAAAATAAGTCAGTGACAGAAAAATCAAGGACAAAAGGTTGAAAATGCTAAAGTTAATATGGAAAACAGAGTGTAAGAAAATCAACGTTAATTCTAGTTTTGGACGTGTAAAATGCTATGAACAACTTCTAAAATGGTTTCATGAAAAAGTGTTGGAATTCTGTGTTTCCTTAGCTACTACTTTTATATAGTATATATATTGGAACAAATATTTAAAAATGTGCGGTTATTTTGTACTCTCTCCATTTCATACATAATAGTCTTTTAAGGTTGTTCACTGATAAAGAAATATTTAATTAATACAAAATTAGACAAAAATACTGTCATCAGTTTTCAAAATATCTCTTAGACTATAAAAGGAGAAAAAAATGTTTCAAATGACAAAATATCTCTTTAACATTTCAAAATTGACTATGAGAGCACACATACTCTTGTGGCTTTTGCTTGATACCCTTCTGCTTATTAAATCATAATGCCAGTGTCTTTCCAGCCAATGGCTTTTTGCTTGGCCATCAGTGTTCCGTGTTGCTCCATTTATAAACTACCCTAATATTCAACCACACAAAGTCCGATCCAAAAAGCTTATCCTTTGGAATCAAAGTGAAGATTGTTGCCAATGCCATGGGGTGACATGCAACTAGGGGCGTGTTATAGCCTTTGATCTGAGTGAAATCACTACTATAAATATGGTTTTTAACAATTTTTTTTTATCTAGTACTTAGTAAAGATATTATTAAAAACTTTTGACAACAACTAAAAAATGTAATCAAATATGAAAAAAATATTACTAACATGTTTTTGTGACATTTTATCAAATGTCATGTCATTAAAAGTTTTAATAACATGAACTATACATAATATTTAATAAAATGTCTAAAAACATATTAGTAACATTTATTCATATTCAACAATATTTTTTTTGAATGTTTTCAATTTTTTTAACATTTTTACTAAGTGTTAAAAAAAATGTTAAAAATCACGTGACTCTATGTCAAAGGACTTGTTAATACAAGCCTTCTTTTCAGCCTTCAATATCTTCAAAGCTTTAATTTGGCTTTCAATAACTTTCGTTCGGTGATTCCTTCAGAGCTTTACAAGCTGAACAATTTGAGGTATTTGAACATGTCTAATACTAGCTTCGAGGGGCAGATTCCACAAAAGATTTCTCACCTCAGAAGGTTAATTACTCTTGATTTGTCTTGTTCATATACCTCACCTCACTGCCTGAAACTTGCAAAGCCAAACATAGCAATGTTTCAAAACCTTACAGATATCACAGAATTGTATCTAGATGGTGTAGCAATATCTGCAAAAGGACAGGAATGGAGTCATGCTTTATCTTCATTGCACAAGCTACGTGTTCTGAGCATATCATCATGCAATCTCTCTGGACCTATTGATTCTTCACTGGATAAGCTTATCTCACTCACTGTTCTAAAATTGTAGATTTTTTTTTTTAAAAAAATAAAAATAAAAGGATTAAATATTTCTATTTTAAAATAATAAAACTCAAATTACTTATTTTTAAAAATAGGGGACCACAATTATATTTAAGCCTAAAATAAGTCCGCACATGCATTTTCCCTAAAAAACCATTTGTAATAAAATTGAAATTTTTTTAAAAGAAAAATTATTAAAATTAGAGAATTTTATAAATTAATTTAAACTTTTATTAGATATTTTTGAAGAAATAATCTTAATAATTAGATATTTTGAAAGAAAAGAAAATGCATTTTAAAGCGCTTATGTATTTAAGCAGTGAGACAAAATTTTAAATGAATTTTTAACACAACAAATAATTATATCAATATATGGCCTTAGATAATTGGTATATCTAAAGATCATAAGTTGGTAGTAGCGGTTCTTGAGGTTCCGAAGAGACTTGATTGCGTTAGACTCGGGAGAGTGATAGATCAATTGTACATTTTTGTAGTCTATAAAAGGAGAAATAAATGTTTCAAATGGCAAAACATCTCTTTACTATCCTTCTAAGTTCTAACTGTTAGACCATTATTTTCAAAATTCACTATGAGAGCATACAAACTCTTGTGGCTTTTCTTGATACAATTCTGCTTAATAAACTATAGTGCCAACATCTTTCCAGCAAATGGTTATTTTCTTGGCCATCAGTGTTCCGTTGTCCTCCATTTGAAAAATAGCCTAATATTCAACTCTACAAAATCCAAAAAGCTTACCCTTTGGAACCAAACTGAAGATTGTTGCCAATGGCATGGGGTGACATGCAATGAGGGGCGTGTTATAGCCCTTGATCTCAGTGAGGAGTCTATCTCGGGAGGACTCGTTAATTCAAGCTCTCTTTTCAGCCTTCAATATCTACAGAGCTTGAATTTGGCTTTCAATAACTTAAGTTCGGTGATTCCTTCGGAGTTGTACAAGCTGAATAATTTGAGTTATTTGAACTTGTCTAATGCTGGATTTGAGGGGCAGATTCCAGATGAAATTTTTCACCTCAGAAGGTTAGTTACTCTTGATTTGTCTTCTTCATTTACCTCAAGTCATAGACTGAAACTTGAGAAGCCAGACATAGCAGTGTTTCAAAACCTTACAGATATCACAGAATTGTATCTAGATGGTGTAGCAATATCTGCCAAAGGACAGGAATGGGGTCATGCTTTATCTTCATCGCAGAAGCTACGTGTTTTGAGCATGTCATCATGCAATCTCTCTGGACCTATTGATTCTTCACTAGCAAAGCTTCTGCCACTCACTGTTCTAAAATTGAGCCACAACAACATGTCAAGCGCAGTGCCAGAATCCTTTGTAAATTTCTCCAATTTAGTCACACTAGAGTTAAGAAGTTGTGGCTTGAATGGTTCTTTTCCAAAAGATATATTCCAAATATCAACGTTGAAGGTCCTTGACATCTCAGACAACCAAGATCTTGGGGGTTCTTTGCCAAACTTCCCACAACATGGTTCTCTTCATCACATGAATCTTAGCTATACAAATTTCTCAGGAAAGCTTCCAGGTGCAATTTCCAATATGAAGCAGTTATCTACAATTGATCTAGCTTACTGCCAATTTAATGGAACACTTCCTAGTTCATTCTCAGAACTCAGCCAACTTGTTTATCTAGACTTGTCTTCCAATAACTTTACTGGTCCACTTCCTTCTTTTAATTTGTCCAAGAATCTCACATATTTATCCCTCTTTCATAATCATTTAAGTGGGGTGTTGCCATCCAGTCATTTTGAGGGCCTTAAAATGCTTGTCAGCATTGATTTGGGGTTTAATTTTTTCGGTGGGAGTCTTCCCTTGTCTCTTCTTAAACTCCCATATCTGCGAGAAATTAAGCTACCTTTTAATCAATTCAATGGTTCCTTGGATGAGTTTGTGATTGCCTCCCCTGTACTGGAGATGCTTGATTTAGGTAGCAATAATTTGCATGGGCCTATTCCTTTGTCCATTTTTAATCTCAGAACCCTTGGTGTCATTCAACTTAAGTCAAACAAATTTAATGGCACAATACAATTGGACATGATTCGCAGGCTGAGTAATTTAACTACGTTTTGCCTCTCACATAACAATTTGTCAGTTGATATATACACTAGAGATGGTCAGGACCTGTCACCCTTTCCAGCTCTAAGAAATCTAATGTTGGCATCTTGCAAGCTGAGAGGAATCCCCAGTTTCTTGAGAAATCAATCTTCATTACTATATGTTGACCTAGCTGACAACGAGATTGAAGGACCAATACCTTATTGGATTTGGCAAATTGAATATCTTGTTCACTTGAATCTTTCAAAAAATTTCCTGACAAAATTGGAAGGAAGTGTCTGGAACTTTAGTTCTAACCTTTTGAATGTCGATCTAAGTTCCAACCAACTGCAAGGGCCTTTTCCTTTCATTCCAACTTTTGTAAATTATTTGGACTACTCAAACAATAGATTCAACTCTGTCATTCCACTGGACATTGGAAATCGTCTCCCTTTCGTAATATGGTTGTCTCTTTCAAACAACAGTTTTCAGGGAGGAATCCACAAATCCTTTTGCAATGCTTCAAGTCTTCGCCTGCTAGATCTTTCCCAAAATAATTTTGTTGGGACAATTCCCAAGTGTTTTTCTAAGTTGAGTATCACTCTTAGGGTGTTGAAGTTAGGTGGAAACAAACTTCAAGGATATATTCCAAACACTCTGCCAACTTCATGCACTCTAAAGTTATTGGATCTAAATGACAATTTCTTGGAGGGTACCATTCCAAAATCTTTAGCCAATTGCCAGAAACTACAGGTCCTAAACCTTCGAAGAAACATGTTAAATGACAAATTTCCTTGTTTCTTAAGTAATATTTCCACCTTACGGATCATGGATTTACGGTTAAACAAACTTCACGGGTCAATTGGATGCCTAAGAAGCAGTGGTGATTGGGAAATGCTCCATATTGTTGATGTGGCCTCCAATAATTTTAGTGGTGCAATACCAGGAGCACTATTAAACAGTTGGAAAGCAATGATGCGTGACAATGTTAGACCAGAATTTGGCCACTTATTCATGGATATCATTGAGGGCTATGATCCCAAAAATTTTAAGGATTTATTGGCACATTTGGACAAAAATATTGTAGCAAAATTAGTTAAACTTGTTACAAACATATCTCGCTCTATCCTTGACCAGGGATCCTCGGATTCATATGCAGTGGATCTTTCTCGATATCAAAATTCAATTCTTATTACTAACAAAGGTCAACAAATGCAGTTGGACAGAATCCAAAGGGCCTTCACTTACGTGGATATGTCAAGCAACAATTTTGAGGGTCCAATACCTAATGAGCTAATGCAGTTCACGGCAATGATTGCACTTAACTTGTCAAATAATGCCCTCTCAGGTCATATCCCACAATCTATTGGAAATTTGAAGAATCTTGAGTCTTTAGACTTGTCAAACAATTCTTTCAATGGGGAAATTCCTACAGAGCTTGCAAGTCTATCTTTCCTTGAATATTTGAATCTCTCATATAATCACCTAGCGGGTGAAATTCCTACTGGTACTCAAATTCAATCATTTGATGCTGATTCCTTTGAAGGGAACGAAGAATTATGTGGATCTCCACTGACCCATAATTGCAGCAATGATGGGGTGCCAACACCGGAAACGCCTCATTCCCATACTGAGAGTTCAATTGATTGGAATTTATTAAGCATAGAGTTGGGATTTATCTTTGGCTTTGGAATTTTCATCCTCCCCCTTATTCTTTGGAGGAGATGGAGACTGTGGTATTCCAAACACGTAGAAGAGATGCTTCACAGAATCATCCCCCATCTTGATTTTGTGTATGAACACCAAGGAGGGCATAGATACAGAACTCTATGGTGGAGGTATTGAAATCTAAGGTAAAATGCTTTACAGATTTAGCTTCTGCAGTAAGGCAGTTTCCACTCTTCAAAATATTTCAGTTTTGTATTTCTGAATCAATCTTTGTTTAATTATGAGCAGTGTCAAAATAAGGACGGCGTCCATTAACAATGTTGAGCCAAGTGATAAAGCATAGCAGTAAGTAATCTCAAGATGTTTTTAGTGGTTGTTTCATAGTTCCCTCATTTTAAGTTATATTCAGTTGTAAAATGGAGATGATACTTGTGTAGATGTTTGAGTGTACCATGACCAGTATATTTAGCATATTCTAAGTTCCAACAATTTAAGTTTATTAGATATTTTATTTCTGGTGTGTTAGGATTGTGGTAAGTGTATTGGTCGTATAAGTAATGTAGTGAGAAAGTAAGAATGTTGTTTAGTTGTGTAACACCTTAATTTATTTATTTTTTGAAAATTTTCTTTAAAAACTATTTAAATAATAAATATTGCAGAATACTTGTTATTAACTTTTATTTTCTATTTGTACGTTGACAAAATATCTCATCATTTTTTTATAATTAAGATACAATAAAATTAGGTAAATTAAGCATGTTGCTTGAAAAGCATTAAGTTTTCATGTTGTAATTAAATCTATAAACAAATGAACGCAGATTTACAATACGAAGCCTTTTTACGTAAATAAAACAAATAAATAGTATCACGATAGAAGAATTTGTATACAACCCAAAGTGTAAAAATAGTGAAATGATCAATACACATTTGTTACATCAAAAAACATTTTCAGTACAGATCTTGCCCCTCAAATTACATCAAAATATCAAAAAGGGCCTAGGATCATAGCAGATCACTTCGCGACTAAAAGTGCTAAACTACGCCTAAGGTACAAACAGAGGAAGATAATCAATCCTCCTCATCAAATGAAGATTCTAAATCTCGTAGAAGCTTGTAATACACTTCCTCCTCCTCGGGCATCGTATCAGTGTGATCTCCTTGGGCCTTAGTGGCCTAAACAAGACATACTAACTCGAATCTCCAACTCAGGATATTAGCTCTCACATTAAACGTCACTGGGGTCACTTCAAATTCTTGAGCATTATGAGACACTTCCATACCCAGATAAAAACTAATATCTTCAAATCACTCCAATTGCCGACGAGATGTAAATCCCCAAGCAATGTAGCAGTACCAATGGTGATCGATAGTGATGTGCATGGCATCTGGTCTACTATACCAACACCATGTGCATCAGATTGTGTCACGTGTAAACAAATGTGTGTGTCTCCCAACATGGCCACCCTCTTTTTGTCTGCCTACTACGCCAAACTCACAAGGGGCGTGACTCCCTCGCCATCTCCTAACCCTAAAAGTTGTAGGGGTGAATCTTCTACTCCTTAAATGTCACAAACAACACACAAAGCATACAACTTACATAATCATGACGTATGGTTTTTCTAGGCAAACAAACCTCTCAAAGCCCTAGAGCACACAACTATCACACTTAACATAAATGACTATAGTACTTAACACCGTTGACTATCACTCTTGACATAATCAAGTACTACACTCATCATCGATAATCACATTGGACACAACTGACTATCATAATCGACACATAACAGGGCCTAACAATGCCGCCAAGCCTCCTAGGTATTGGTGGTCCTACACAACCACATGGATAATAGTTGGGAGTGATCACCACATACGGGTACAATGTATACCGATTCCCATGCTCCCAACTCCAAAAAGTATAGTCTTAGAGTCTGTTAAGAGTAGCAAAGTGAAGCTTGTGAGTTCTCTATGCCAAATGAGTGAACTAAATGTTGGGTAGTCACCACTCGCTAATTCCTCTAGGTTCATCGAACCTCTTCCTGCACTATACCCCAGTGTACCCTATAAATCGTCCATTTCTCAACATAAACCTCACCATTTCACAAATCGAATACACCTCACTATTTCACAGATGGATCATAATCATATACCTCACTATCTCACAGATGGATCATAATCATATACCTCACTATCTTATAGATGGAACATAACCACATACTTTACCATCTCATAGATGAATCCTAATAACAAAACATATCATCTTGCAGATGAGATAGAACTAACGGCTTCTTACTCTTCCTTCAATCTTCTTGCATCTTTCAGTCTCATTGCATGCGTAGCCCTCATGCCAAGCACAACACACAAAACAAACATTCATACATACACAGAGAAAGACGAGGTTCAAGCCTATGTACTTTTTTCAGGGAACCATTCTAGGCCCCTCAAGTGATAGAAATCATTTTCACCTAATTCTATCGAAAATTTAATAACATAACAACTATATTTACAACATCCCAAAATTTATAACAAGCAATTTGTCGAGAGTCGGACACCCCTGGACTCAAACCACAACACTATAGATAATATGACAATACACAAATGTATATAACATAATATAAATTCGCATGCCACATATATAATTGCCAAAGTTCACACTTTGCCAGTCTTATCATTCAACATCAATGATAATAATATACAGACCTTTTAAAAAATGTATCAGCAAAAAAATCATCACAATTTTAGAGTATGCATTAGTCATCAGAGTTTGTAGTTTATCTCAGCAATCATATAACAATTAAATCAACAGTTCCAAAAATAAATAATTCCAAGGTAGCTTTATCCAAATACATAGTTTCCAATGTTAAGCTACTTACTGCCTAAAACCACTATGTCGCTCAGTTTTACAAAGTTTCACTCCTAACTTATTCTCAATGCTCTCGATGCAACGAGAATTGGTTTTTCACAAATGTTATATGTTATCCTACATTTTCACACCTAATAAACTCATTTTTGAGGTAAGCGCTTTAATAAAACTAGTCCACACAACTCTCACTTCTAGATTATTTTCATGACAAATTTTATCTAGTAAAATGTTATAAAACTTATATTATTCAATAGTCTAAAAACACTACTATATCACACAACAAAGTAACAACACTGTCTACCACACACACACATGGAAAATTGGGATGTTACAAGTTGAAAGTAAAAATTTTCCAACACTTTCTTGAATGAGAAAATACATTGTAAATACGTGGTAGAACTCCAACAAAATCTTTAGCTTTAGTACAAGAATTTGTAATATCACAAAGTGTCAAGTTAAGGCTATGACAATCATATGGTGTGTATAATGCTCCAGGATTATATATAATATATCTTTTTTTACACCTTCGTGTTTACCTTTCATATTTGATCCATTATCACATCCTTGTCTTCTCACATTACTAATATAAATACTAAGAGTTCTCATAGCTTTTCATTCATGAAAATGTGAAGGATTTAAACAGAAGTAAGAACATTGATTTTTATCCTAGTTCACATAAAATAAGTTACGTCTAGTTCTCCTTCAAGCTTAAAAGGATTCCACAAGCCGAAACAAGGTTACAAGAAGTACTCTTAATGCCATTTTTTGCTACAACAAGTATTCTCCATGGTTCTTTTGGCTACAACATAAACAAACTCCCCTTGAGTTTGTAAACTTAAGTATTCTTTCACACTAAGTCTCTCCTAGCTTCCACAAACAGAAAGGTTTGAAAGAAGGATTTTCCTATCGTGGGTGACCTCCTGATGTCTTCCATGATGGAAAAGAAATGTGGTCTGGTAAAATAAGTGAGGATACAATCAATGGCTAAAATAAGTGAGGAAATACCATGAGGATATTGTGTTGGAATATGATTAAAAAAAGAAAAACTGAAGAGTGAAGACACTCCTCCACTTCTCCTTCACTTCTCTTTCTTCATCGTTTCAATGACGTACACCACCAACTCCTTTGTGGCCAAACCCTTCGTTGCTACTAAAAGGACCATGGATTTAACATTTCGTTCTTGTTTACTTTTTGTTTTTTTATCTCTGTTTCATTTTTTTATATTTCGTATTTGATCTACTTAATGGTGACGACATGGGTGTCGGTGGGTCTTGAAGATGAGGTCAAAGCTGTCTTCGTCCATGATCAGGTTTAGATATGGTTTGTGCATTGGGCCTTGTTGACCACCTAGCATCTATGACGGTGGAGGAGAGGGAGGCGTTTAGGATGGGCAATGCGTCTTGTGGTGGAGGAGGATGATGCAAAAAAGAACTAGATGATCTCGTGGATAGAGGAGAAGTGTGACACCTTCTACCTCGACATAAATATTTATGTAAAATCATACATGAAAATATGAAATTAATTAAAGAAATTTTATTCAATGAACATAAAAGAGTTCATCCGTGTAAAAGGTTCACATCCACATTAATCATCAAATTAAAAACTTGTCAAATAAGGGTATGAAAACATTTCTTTGCCCAAAACAAGGTAGTCCAATTTTTACAAAAGGAAACAAGTAGCGTAATAACATAAAGTGACATGTTAAGAACATTATGCAAATAATATATAAACCCATGTCCCAATGTCACATCCTATCAGAGTGTTATGTCCTAGCGTCCTCTAGCACGAGGTTATTTAAAGCCATTCACCTAACCATCTGCTCCCACAAACACAAGGTTCGAGATCATCACAGGATCCAAACACAAACAACACACATGGAGTGAGTTATCACATTCCTAAACAGGTAGAGAAAAATGAAAGCACATATATATAATATAAGTATAACAAACCCAACTTAGCACAATTCACATCATTTTTACCACTAATTGCGTAACATCGCTTGTCTCGAGGATTTAATCACAAAATCACATTCCACACCTTCACATTAATCACGTGTTAAGAACAACACATCTCAAGTACAACAAATATCTCAAACTCACATAATTCATTACCCACCATCATGTAACAAGTCACAATAGTCATTACACAGGCGTTATGCAACAGATACACTAAAACTCAACCCTATATGTAATGTGGTACCATGTTAGTACCTCGTCGGGCGCTTAGGAGTACATGATAAGACAAACCACACAATGGTAAGTTAGGTCACTCTCACTAGGTAGAATAACAAGGAGACCAATCAGGGTCATGCTATTTTGTGAGAATGCTCCAACCATGTGGGATCGACACAGGCTAAAAGGAGAACTCAAACCGAGTGTATTTACCCCTAAGGACTAGACTCCGAAGAGTCCGTTAGGGCCTCTCCCTCCTGATTTAGGTCCAACCCAGAAAACAGTTTAACACGTAGACTCTATCTATGAACTATACAAACACACATGACTCCTCAATTGTTCTCAAAATAATTTTAACTCGTTGCACCTTAAAGTGATTAAACTCGTCGGGTTCCCACAGTGGATCCCATCATAATACTCGTCGTGCATTAACTCCTTGCCTTTAAAGGGTCTTACAGTTGTATGATTGTATGGTTCGTAGCTCACAACTTAATGCACGCAGCATCTCAATGCACATGTATCTTACAATTCAATACATACTAAATTTATCAGATACACCCAATCTGAATCACAATGTTATAATCCCAAAGCCACATGTTATCACACCTCATGAATCATATACACATTACACAAAATTTAAATATATATGGCACAAACACATAGTTTACCTATGAATTATGCAATACACACAACTACTCAATTGTTTTCAAAATCATTTTAACTTGTCACACCTCAAAGTAATTCAACATGTCGGGTTCCCACAATGGATTCCATCACAATACTAGTTGTGCATTAACTTGCCACCCTTAAAAGGTCTTATAGTTGTGTGTTTGTGCAATTCATAGCTCATAACTCAATGCACACAACATCTCAATGCATGTGTGATCTCACAATTTAACACACACTCAACTTGTCACTTACACATAGTTCATCCCACTTCCATAATCCTAAGACAACACGTTATCAAACCTCATGTATCATATACATGTAAAACAATAATAATATTAATATTTTATGTTCATATGATTAAATCCCAATGGTGGGAATATTCAAAAATTTGTTCCCAAGGTGGTGTCAAAATTTCACGATGATCCAACTATTAACGAGTCCGTCAATGTAGTTTTATTGGATAGGTTTTGGTGGATGCAGGAAAAAGAGAGGGTTTTGGAAAAGAAAGAAGGAAAAATGAATTTAAGCTGAAGAGGAAAGGTAGATACATATTGTAAATGTAAAAATTGACCTAATATGACTCTATTTATAGTTAGGGTACTCTCAGCTTATTATTTATTCTATTTTTATTTATTTTATTATTTATTAAAAATGAACTCTATTTTATTCTTTCATTGAATAAATATACAATTAAAACATCTCTTTATTTTCTAAAACATCATTTTACTCTATTTATTTTCTAATACTATGAAACCGTTATTTTAATTAACAAAAACCATTTTCTGTCATTTATTTAATTTCTAAAAACTCTATTAATTTTTAAATAAAACTCTTTATTTATTTGACAAAAACAGGGTGTTACAACTCCACTCCCCTTAAAGGAAGTTTCATCCCCGAAACTTCGCCGAAAGAATGAGAAGAAAGAGGTTAGACATCTGGTTCCTGATGCTAGGATGTGTACCCATCTGAAGTGCTCTTCGATCACCCAACTTCTTTGCACTTAGTGATTATGCTTGACGATTGTCACTTCCTCAATGATAGTATTTCATAAGTCAAGTTTTCTCACACGAGTGACATCTCAATGATAATAGAATGCGAATGACATACTATTTTGAAGTTGGGTAATATCATAAGAGACACTGATGAGAATCTGAAATGAACAAACAAACACAAGGTAACACGATTGGCCACATGGCCGACTTTTTTTTTAACATGGGACGATTCAAGAAAAGAGGTATAAGTTTTGAGACTTCAACACTCTACAAATCCTAGTCCACACGTGACTCTCGAGAATACATGATTTACCTATCTTCGGATCTAGGTTTCTTCCCTCAACATGATCTTTCTTACTCCGATATACCTGATTCATAACTCTCACTTAGGTTCAAGGGATTCTAACGATTTCACTCTAAGGTTTCCTACCTGATACTAACTAGGTGCTAGCTGGATAAGAAAAGTAGACAAATCCTCACTTCCCTGAACTTGTTCAAGCTTAAAGGTAATCTTGACACACCTATATTCACGCCACTATATAACTTTGCCCTTAAGATTGAGGGTTCAATTGTTGTTCATGATGTCTAAGTCTCTAACTAGGACACTAGTCACATTAAGGGTTTCCTACTCAAGTTGCAACTACTAAGCTAGCTCTAATGGTTGAAACTAAACTCATAGAAAAATTCTTAAGAATTCTACCCATCTCTTCTACCTTGGATTCAACTCCTAAGGTTCTTACAATGTATCAGACTAATGGTAATGCCTCCAAGACATGAAGGCGAACACCATGGCTACCAACTCTAGGTCATGTGTAGGATAAATCCTTTCATGAGTCTTGACCTATCGAGAAAACATAGGCCGCTACTTGGCTTCTTGCATAAGCATTCCTCTAAACTGAAAGCTTACTCTGGGTACTTCACTACCCCTACAAGGACCTACTCATCTAAGATAACACTTAATGGTTTAGGGTGGCCAACTTCTCTATGAACTTAGGATTTACTTCCAATAGGCCCATCCTCATCTAACTAAAATGCATACTAAAACGCCTAGCATGAAAGGTGATTCCAAAGGGTTTATAACAACCTTAAGTTACTCCACATACTCCAACTTAACTAGAAACACACTAAACACTAATCACTGAAACTACTACAAGAGCTAACTCAGGGTGGGAGATCTTGTCCATGCATCCCACGAACACACAGGAGCATCGATCATGTCAAGACATGACCAGGTACACGTAGAGGCCATGGAAGGTACTAAGATAGTCATCAGAGCATCCTCAGACTTTACCCGGATTAAAGGTAAAGAGAACTAAGATCTATCTCACTAATCATACAACTATCATCGCTAATCCTTTAGGTCATCTACCTTACATAAGAATACTCACTCTCGAATCCCTTTATGCTCAGCAAAACAACGCCTTAATAACGACCTTACACTTTCTAAAGGTTTCATACTATAACTACTCCTTACAACTTTCCCAACTATTGTATACGCTCTACAACTATATACCAAATATCTCTACGGTTACAGTTTTCTATGGGTACTAGACCTACTAGATTCTCAATCTCACACTTAGGTGGTAAACTAAGCACATCCTCAAGGAACACAGGTACATAACTTACTAAGCTTGACATTCATCTACAGGTAACAAGGATCATGTGCACTTGGGTATTCCCTCTTGAAACACCTTAACGTGACTGGCAAAGGTGAAAGTCTCTCTACTAGTGACAAAACAATGACATGACGTGTTTACCTAGCAGTTTAACAAGGCCTGAGTGGAAGATAACCAACCCACAATAAGACTAACACTCGATTAACTAAGAGGCAATAATTTAAATCAAGAAGGGTTATCCATTCAGAATGAACAACAGATATTCGAATGAATTTTAGAGATCAAAACATGACTATATTGTACACACATATGGAAACATCGACAATCACTTGATTGTGGCAGAATCATTAGGAAGAAAATTGTTTAGCACAAACACATAACATAATGAATGAATTATGCTAGGACTTATAAGTAAAATCAAACCACTTGACTTCAACATGCTACACGAAGAAATGGGTCGTACCAGAAATGAAAGGTACAGTCAAAATAATATTCCTTATGAAATATATCTTGATGCAAGTCATCGAACTATAAGGCATTAGCATCGCTATGAACAATGAATCACAAAAAAAATCATACTATCTATGCAATCAAAGCAGAGCACCACACTACAAGCATACATAGACCTGTAGGTTCCTATAACAAGTATATAACGTACATATAAGAAGTAAGAATTAAACAGTCACTAAGGATGTATTAAGGAATCACAAGTTTCAACAACCATATTTATGATCACACAAAAAGAAAAGAAGGGATTAGCCAGCGTATGTTAACACATCAATTAAACATAGTCATTCACAACACACCTGCAGGTTGTTCTTGACGACATTAATACACACATAAAGTTTTCAAGACCGCTTGTATCACCTAATGGCTTGCCATGACATCCTACTGCACTTCATGTAGAAGCAAAGCTTCAAAGGTGAATCAAAAGTGATTCAAAGATGTTTTGATGATAACAATGATGATAACAAAAGATGATGACAAAGGTGATGACAAAAAGCTCAAAGGTCAATCAAAGGATGAGTTCAAGATGTTCAAGAAGGAATCAAGAACAATTCAAGATCAAGGCTCAAGAGGAAAAGTTGAAGAACACTTCAAGATTCAAGAAGAAGGATGAATTCAAGATTCAAATTCAAGGATCAAGCTTCAAGAATCAAGACCAAGATTCAAGATTCAAGATTCAAGAATCAAGAGAAGACTTAATCAAGATAAGTATGAAAAAGATTTTTCAAAAACTGAGTAGCACATGGAGTTTCACAAAACATGTTTACCAAAGAGTTTTTACTCTTTGGTAATCGATTACCAGATTGCTGTAATCGATTACCAGTAGGAAAATAGTTTTGAAAAAGTTTTCAAATTAAATTTACAACGTTCCAATTAATTTCAAAAACATGTAATCGATTACAATGTTTTGGTAATCAATTACCAGTGCCTTTGAACGTTGAAATTCAAATTCAAATGTGAAGAGTCACATCCTTTCACATAAAATCCTTGTGTAATCGATTACACTAATTTCGTAATCGATTACCAGTGTTTGTTTCTGAAAATATCAAAAGATGTAACTCTTCAAATGGTTTTTGACTTTTTCAAATTGGTTTTCAAGTTTTTCTAAAAGTCATAACTCTTCTAATGGTTGTCTTGACCAGACATGAAGAGTCTATAAAAGCAAGGCTTTGTTTTGCATTAATTCATTCAATCTTGAACATTCATTCATACAATCCTTTACAAGCCTTGAATCTCTTTGAACTTCTTCTTCTTCTTTGTACCAAAAGCTTTCTGGTTTTCCAAACCTTGAAAACTTGTGCTATTCATCTTTTCATTCTCTTCTCCCTTTGCCAAAAAGAATTCGCCAAGGACTAACCGCCTGAATTCTTTTTGTGTCTCTCTTCTCCCTTTTTCCAAAAGAACAAAAGACTAACCGCCTGAATTGTTTTGTCTCCCTTCTCCCTTGTCAAAGAATTCAAAACGACACAGTCTGAGAATTCTTTTGATTCTTCTCCTTCCCATATACAAAAGTGTTCAAAGGACTAACCGCTTAACACATTGGAGGGTACATCCTTTGTGGTACAAGTAGAGGGTACATCTACTTGGGTTTGACTGAGAACAAGAAAGGGTATATCTCTTGTGGATCAGTTCTAGTGGAGGGTACATCGACTAGGGTTTCAAAGAGAAACAAGGGAGGGTACATCCCTTGTGGATATTTGCTTGTAAAAGGATTTTTACAAGGTTGAAAGAAATCTCAAGGACTGCAGGTCGCTTAGGGACTGGATGTAGGTACGGGTTGTTGCCGAACCAGTATAAAAACTCTTGTGTGTTTGTCTCCTTTTTCCCTACTCTTTTAATTTCCGCTGTGCATTTAATTTCCGCTTTTACTTTTTGTTAAGTTTCTCTTATACTCCATATTCTCTTAACAACATAAGTAAAAGCCTTAGAAGAGTAATTTTTTAATTAGTAAAGGTTTAGGAATAATGAATTCAACCCCCCCTTCTTAATTATTTTGAGGCGACTCGATCCAACAAGTGGTATCAGAGCAGGTATCTTGTAGAAAGTCTAATCACTTCAAGATTAATGGCCTCTTTAGATTCTTTGTCTTTCAAAAGTATTTTCAGGAACAGGTTATTCGAAGATCATGATGAAGACCAAGTCAACTTGTGTCTCATGACAAAATTTGATGAGAATAACAAAGAAGATTCTGTAAGGAAGAAAATATCTCTTTGCCCAAAACAAAGCCGTCCAATTTTTACAAAAGGAAACAAGTTAAGCAGTGGAATAACATAAAGTAACATGTTCAGAACATTATGCAAATAATATAGAAACCCATGTCCCAATGTCACATCCTATCAGAGCATTATGTCCTAGCGTCCTCTAGCATGAGGTTATTTAAAGCCATTCACCTAACCATCTGCTCCCACGAACACAAGGTTTGAGATCATCACATGATCCAAACATAAACAACACACATGGAGTGAGTTATCACATTCCTAAACAGGTAGAGAAAAATGAAAGCACATATATATAATATAAGTATAACAAGCTCAACTTAGCACAATTTGCATCATTTTACCACTCATTGTGTAACATCACTTGTCCCAAGGAATTAATCACAAAATCACATTCCACACCTTCACATTAATCATGTGTTTAGAACAACACATCTCAAGTACAGCACAACATCTCACACTCATATAATTCATTACCCACCATCACATAACAAGTCACAATAGTCATTACACAGGTGTTATGCAATAGATACACTAAGACTCAATCCTATATGCAATGTGGTACCATGTTAGTGAAAAATCTCGTCGAGCGCCTAGGAGAACATGATAAGACAGATCACACACTGGTAACTTAGGTCACTCTCACTAGGTAAAATCACAAGGAGACTAGTCAGGGTCATGCTATTTTGTGAGAATGCTCCAACCATGTAGGATCAACACATGCTTAAAGGAGCACTCAACCCAGGTGTATTTACCTCGAAGGCCTAGACTCTGAAGAGTTCGCTAGGGCCTCTCCCTCCTAATTTAGGTCCAACCCAGAAAATATTTTAACACACAGATTTACTATGAACTACAAAAAACACACGACTCCTCAATTGTTCTCAAAATAATTTTATCTCGTTGCGCCTCAAAGTGATTAAACTCGTTAGGTTCCTATAGTGGATCCCATCATAATACTCATCACGCATTAACTGGTCGCCCTTAAAGGGTTTTACATTCGTGTGATTGTATGGTTTATAGCTCACAACTCCATGCATACAATATCTCAATAAACATATATCTTACAATTCAACACATAGTCAATTTATCAGATACACCCAATCTCAATCACAATGTTATAATCCGAAAGCAACATGTTATCACACCTCATGAATCATATACGCATCACACATTATTAATATATACATGAGACAAACATAGACTTTACCTATGAACTATGCAATACACACAACTACTCAACTGTTTTCAAAATCATTTTAACTCGTCGCACCTCAAAGTAATTCAACTCGTTAGTTTCCCATAGTGGATCCATATGATTAAACCCTTCAAACAATTTAACATAGGTCAAAAACACGAAAACACCAAGAGCACTCAATTTTTTCAACCAATTCACATCAAGGCATCTCTAGTGGTTCCCTAAGATTCCTCAAGCTTTTCTTCTGGTTTCTTTACTAGGGTTTCTAAGCATTAGAGACAAGGGGAAGGGATTTGAGTCTCAATTTCACTGTCTCTATGTGAGGCACATCTCTCTTTACACATATAATATTACGCCAATCCCAACGGTGAGGATGTGCATATATGAGTTCCAAAGCTGGTTCCCAAATTGCACGATGATCCAATGGTTAATGAGTCTAAAATCACAGTTTTACTGGGACAGGTTTAGGTGTATGTAGGAAAAAGAGATGGTTTGGGGAGAGAAAGAAGGGAAAACGAATTTAAGAGGAAGAAAGAGGATAGAGACGTATCCTAAACATAAAACTGACCTAATATGTCTCTATTTATAGTTAGGGTACTCTTAGCCTATTATTGACTCTTTTTTTCTTTATTTTATTATTTTATAAAATTAACTTTATTTTACTCTTTCATTGAATAAATAACTAATTAAAACATCCCTTTATTTTCTAAAACATCATTTTACTCTATTTATTTTGTAATACTATGAAACCCTTATTTTAATTAACAATAAACATTTTCTCTCATTTATTTAATTTCTAAAAAATCTATTAATTTTTAAATAAAAATCTTTTTTATTTATTTGACGAGAAACAAGTGTGACAAGAAGTGCTGCACGAGATTGTTCAGAGTGTTGAAGAGAAACGTGGATTAACGCAAAGCCTCGTCGAAGAGGAAAACATGGACAAGAATCACTTTTTTCACGACTTTTAATGAGAAGACTTTCAATCGTCACTATTGATGAGGTCAGAGATGCTAGAGAGACGACTATTAAAGAAGAAGAATATCATAAGCATGTCTTTGTGATCCTCTTTTGTGGCTTTGAGACTCTTCACAATTTGTTGAGCAATCATGAGGATGAGGAGGAGTGTGAGGATGTTGGCAACGAGAGGTGGATGGTTCAAACCTGCATACTGAAAAATAATAAGGGATTTGGATCTCTTTTTCAAAACAAGAATCCAATATGAACAAGTCTACACACTTATCCCAAAGAAAACATATATTCTATCGCTGGAATAGCTTTACCATCATGGAGGACATGAGTAGGTCATCAACCGTAGACAAATCCTTGAAAAAAATACATAAAACCTACTCTCAAGGAGAGGATATGTAAGTTTAGCACAAAACAAATAACTTTTCTAAGTAAAGGATAAGCTAATGAGGTACAAAGTGTTTCGTCTAGCAAGAATTTATCAAAGATTTGTTTCGTCCAATGAATGATTGCTTTGTTAACCTCTTCAATTCGTATCCTCAGTTTTTCTATATGCATCAAAGAAATTAGATCCATTGTGTGTTTGAGCCATAGGGGGTATTTGTATCAAGGTATCATGTTATATTCCTAGGAATTACATTCCCAAGAATATTATGACTAGAAACGTTATTCCTGGGTATATTTAAAAATGTGTTGGTTACATTTTAATATTCTTGAAAAATTGTTTTAAAATTTCAAAATAATATAAAAAAATAAATAAATAAGGAAGTTATTAGTATTTTATTAGGAAATAACTTCCCTTATTCCTATGAGAATATCACATTTTTATCCCTCCTCATGGGAATAAATAATACCCAAAAATATTTTTTTAAAGTTTGTAACAAACATGAGTGTGTAATATTCCCATGTTACATCCCGGGAATCAACTTTTATTATGTGAACTACAAATGTACTCATATAATTTTTCTCATTCTCATCTTGCATTAAATGCATGGAGAGCATCGAACGAAATAGCTTTTGATGGTACTTTGATACATTCAAAGCTAATTTCATAAAGTCCCTAAATACAAATAATTTTGCTATGTAAAGGATAAGCTAATTGATGCAATCCTTCCCCCCAAGGGCATTGGATAGAAGATTCCATGAAGATTGGGCCAGGGCTGCTGAAGAAAGCCCTAGGGTTCTCTTGAACCTCAGGGTAGATTTCTGAGCCCATGGGCCAAGGATGGATCCACTTGTCTTTGTAAATATTAGAATAGGTTTTCCTTCTTTTGGGCCTTATATTTTGGCCATTCTAGTAGAATAGGGTTTTAGCCTTGTATTTAAGGACATTTGAGTAGTCTTTGTAGTAGGGACTTTTTTTGTATTTTCATGTATTATGGAATAGGGTAAGCTTAGCTATTAGAGGGGTATGTGTAGCTAAGCTCTAGCTTCTCATCTCAAGGAGGTGAGCTTAGCTATTAGAAGGGTGTGAGTAGCTAAGTTCTAGCTTCTCAAGGAAACTTTTCAAGGATGTGAGCTTAGCTATTAGAGGGGTGTGTGTAGCTAAGCTCTAGCTTTTCAAGGAAGATTCTCAATGAAGCTTCTCAAGGAAGCTTTTATTTAGTTAGTGACCTAGGCTATAAATAGAAACATGTGTAACACTTGTCATAACTTTGACGAATGTGAAACTTGTGAGACACACTTCAAAGTTAAACTTCTCTTCCTCTTTTTCTCCTTCAATTTCGTGCCCCCCCCCCCCTCCCTCTCTCTCTCATTCTCTTCCTCCATTGAAGCTTCCTCTTTAAGCTTCTTATCCAAGACACTCTCTTGGTGGTGAAGCTCCTCCATCCATGGCTAATTCCCTAGTGGGTGGCGCCTCCTCTCAACTCTTCTCCTTTATCTTCCGCTGCATCTCCATTATGGAAAATCACCATTGAAGGACCTCATTGAAGCTCAAAGATCTAGCCTCCATAAAAGCTTCTCAAGCAAGCTTCCATCAAGTGGTATCAGAGCACAAGAGCTTTAAGTAGGTGCTCCTTAAACCTCCATTAATTTTCGACTTTACCTTCTCCTCTATTGTTGTTTCTTCATTTTTCTCCATGTATCTCCTCACATGTCTTGTGTTAAATGTTGTTAACATGATTTTTTAGAATTTCCATCAATTAAACTTGCTATAGAAGCTAGATTTGATTCTCTATGGTTCAAATTTCTTGTTCTTGAACCATGAATTGTGTTGAGTTTAGGTTCCTTTGAGTTTTGTTTTGCTATTTTTGTGGCTACAACCTTAACCATAAAATTCATAAAAAAACATTAAAGTAGAAGAAAACCTCAAAAATCTAGAGTGACTTGTTCACCTATTGTAGTTTTGTCAAAGAAGTCATGTCTAGTCATGAAACTTATCACATAAGATTCCTTATGTTGTGCTGAATTTTATTTTTCTTGTTTCTTTGTCTAACTCATTTGTTCATGAGTGTGTGAAATTCTTTTCATGCAAAATTCTTAGAGAGTATTTGATTGTGAACCTTTTCTTGAACTTTAACGTTTCCTAATTATGATTGTGTCTATTGTGAATTGAGTTTTGGTGATTGAATTGCTAGCAGAAATTTTGATCCCAAGTGAATGTTGGACTCCTAAAACTGTGGTAAATAAGCCTAGTGAGTTTAACATACATAGGAAAGTTGAAAGTAAGCCTAAGGCAATCAATATATCATGCTTAAAAAATTCAAAGTCTGAAATTGTTGGTGCTGGTAGCTTGAACATACGAACTTGTAAACATTATTGGGCATTGGTCACTGCGAATTTTGAGCTGAAAATTTTACTGAATTTTCCATACAACTGGAAAAAAAATTAGGAAAAAGAAACAAGTGATTTGGATAAAAGGAAAAAATAATAAAAATCATAAAGTTGGTAGAAAAATTAGTGTCGAGGGAAAAAAAAAAAAAGTGAAAGGGAAGTGTGCTTGTTGTTTTGGCTCAAAGTTTGTTCTATAATTAGTGATTATTTTAGACCAATCTTTGTTCTCAAATTTCAATTGAAAAGTAGTGTAAAAACAAGTGCCAAAACTAGAGGTTTCTTGAGTCTTTCTTTTGTAGTTTTTTTACTCTACTCTAGAGCCATTCTAGGTTTCTCTTTAAGTCCTAGCTTGCTTTTATGTGCTTTTCATTGCTTTAATTGTTGAATAATCATTGAAAATTTGTCTTGTTAAAAATCTATTGGTTTAGCTTTCATTTCATTTTTGGTCTTTGGTTATTGCTTTACTCTTTTTTTCCTAGTTTGAGTTGTCATATAGGGAATTGGAAAGGAGGATTGGCGCCATCCATTGAAGAATTGAGCCAAGAAGAAAGGGGCCAACCACCTTAAGAGAAATTGGACTAAGAAGCACTCCAAATTGAGTGAAACACCAAAGAGAGAACAACCACCAAAATTGAGGACTTTTTTGTAACTTTGTAATCGGCAATTTAATTACCTTCATTGCTTTCAAATTTTGTAACAAAAAGGCCTTTCATTGGAAGTGTGTTGGGAGCCTCCAATAGGTTACCAAACTTCCATTTGTGTGTAATAATTTTAGGCAATTTTCCCTTAGGATAGTGAGTGTTTTGTTGGGGACCTTAAATATGGTCATCCAAACACTCTTAGGATTTGCCAAGTTTACATTTATTGCACTTTAATTTCTTGCTTACTTTCATAGCTTATTTTCTTTACTAGTCATGCCTAGTTTATCTTGTTATTGCATAATACTTTCTTCTTGCTTATCACGCTTATCTTGAGTTCTTTTGGAACCCTAGGTTTTACCTTTTGCAAAACCCCAACAAGAAAGAACCATAACTTAGGAACCAACATGAGTCATCATTCATCTAGTGTTAATGGTGAGGGTACTAGTCATAAGGATCATCTATCTAGAATCTTAGATGAGTTGAGTTCCCTCAAGTTATGGAAAGAAAAACTAGAAAGAAAAGAAAAAGGAAAAGAGACGGTAGAAATAAGTCAAGATGAAGGGAACAAATAAGGGAAGAAGAAAGAAGGAAAATACTAAAAGAGTTAAGAAAAGAAAAACATGCCTCATATAGTCATGACTCTTGTAAGAGCCTAAGTGAAGAACTTCGTGATTATTATGAAGGAAGGCATAGGTCACATCTTAGACCTCACTCCATAGGAGAGAAAAGGAAAGAAAGCCTCAAGAGGCTAACATTAACCTCTCATACTTCCATGGGAAGGACAATGTAGAGGCTTACTTAGATTGGGAAATAAGGGTAGAGTAACAACTTAAAAGAAAGACAAAAGTCAAGGCATCTTAAGGGCAACACCTTCTAAGCCCAAAGATGATAAGGGGAAGACAATTGAAAAGCAACCCCCTAAGGCTAGTATGCAAGAGAAGACTAGCTTTATAAAGTGCTTTAAATGTCTTGGAAGAGGACACATTACTTCTCAATGCCCCACCAAGAAAACCATGATTATGAGGGGCCAAGACATTTATAGTAGTTGTCATACGCTAATTTCATCTGGGGACTATCATTCATTGATGTTTTTGATTCTCACTAGCCAAACTACATGGTTCGACACCACTTACCACACAAAATGAAGGATCATTCAATGTTTTGATCAAGAATGCGAAAGATACCAAGCGGAGGGGAAAAATGGCCTTTTTATTGAGTTTCTTGGCCCCTAGCTCGCCCAGGCTAGCCTTTGGCTCACCTGGGCCACCAAAAGACTTCCATGTTAAGTAACCAGCTCGCCAGGGCGAGCCAGTTGCTTCATGGCTAAGTCTTAGCTCGCCTGGGCGAGCTGACATCGTCCTAAATGCTTGTTTTTCCTATAAATAGGCGTGGAGGGAGGCTGATCAAGGGGTTTGAAGGTCCAGAAGGTCAGGAATTGAGAGAAGAGAGAAAGAAAAAGAAGAAAGAAGAGGAAGCGAGGCCGAATCGCGATCGCGATCATTCCTTACTTTGTTTCTTGTTCGGCGTTCTTCGTGCAACCACCGGTTAGTTTTTATTTTTGAGGATTGAATGTGATCTATATGGTCTTAGGGGTCTCCCTTGTTGTTTTGTGCACATTCATCTTCTCCATCAATCATCATCAATCTCAATTTCTTTGTAAAGTTTAATCTTTAACCGATCACTAAGTGTTGTAATGTTGTCTTTGAAAAGATTGAAAGTTAATAAACAAAACCAAGATAAAACCAACGCATAACTAACTTCTTTTTTTTTTTTTTATCAAATATCACTTGAGATATTTTCGAGGTCCAACGCCTTAACGATTCTCTCTGCTTTTCAAATTTAAAAGATCGTTTCAAGGTCCAACGCCTTGACGATTCTCTCCCTTTTTTTTTAAATTTAAAACATCGTTTCAAGGTCCAATGCCTTAAACAACTTTTGTTTGTAATTAAAATCAGTTTAACACACAAACTTTCAAACTTAAAGAACTACATTGGTCTTAATTCCTCATTGCACCTAAGGATACGTAGGAGCAAGTACAACACCCTTGTCGACCCCAAAAAAATAAATAATATAAAAAGGGAAAATACACAATTTTGAAGTCATGTTTTGCACACTCAATTAAAGGTTGTTGTTCCTTGTGACGAGCGCGTGGGGTGCTAATACCTTCCCCATGTGTAAACAACTCTCGAACCCTTATTTTCAAAATCCTCAGACCTTTGTCCTTTTGGTTTTTCTAACGTTTTCCTCGAATAAACGTTGGTGCTGACTCCCACACATTTTCCTTTTTGGAAGACTCTCCTTTGGCTTTTCGCCCGCATTCCTGTCAAAGGGTAGGTTGCGACAATAGCCAAGATGAGGCTACTACTTCACCTTCCTCTAGTGAAAGTGAAGAAGCAAAAGAGGAAGAATCTAGTGAAGAAATCTACCCCCAAGAAGAAGGACAACCTTTAATGGTTAAGGAGGAGTGTAAGGAGGTAAGTGTCTCCTCCAAGAGGTTAGCTAAAAAGGAAAGTCATTTTGCACTAAAGACAAACATTAAAGAAACTTCCCCTCTTAGACAACCTCCACATCTTCGCCTTTGTAAAAAGACACTTGTTAGCACTGCCACACCTGTTGGGCTTGGGGTTATTCCTCAAGCAAAGGAGTTGTTGGATAAGAGTTTGGTTTGTAAGAGCTTAAATCCTTATGCTTTGTTGGTGCCCAAAATAGGTATTATTAGGCACCAAATTCCTAAAATAGGTGGTATGATGAATGTGTTGAGTGGTGCAACCCTCTTTTGTAAAATCACTCATGCATCCAACATCTTTATGATTCGTGTACATAGGGACTCTTTAGGTAGGTTTGCTATTATTTTTGGTTTCAATACAAACCTAGGTGCTCATACGGGATACCTTAGGTTTGTTGTACTTTTTTGTAGGAATAATCAACATGAAAATACAGAAAAAGGTATGTTTTATTGCATTACTTTCCTTAATTTTTTAAATAGTGATCAAGGGGTTACCATGAACCCTAAGAGAATAAAGGTCATTCTTGAGTGGTCCACTCCACCAAGTATAAAGAAAATCTGGGGCTTCCATGGCTTAAGAAACTTTTACAAAAGGTTTATCCCATATTTTTCTATACTTGTAGCACCACTTATTGAGTTGGTGAGGAACCATGTTCTCTCATGGGAAGATGCCCAAGAAAGGGGATTTTAGATCTCACCCTACTCTAACATACCCAACACCACTAATATATATATTTTTATTCTTTTTACAGGTGTTGAGAAAAGAAGCCCAAAGTTTCAAGAAACTCTAGATTTAAGGTCAAATCCTTTTCAAGGGGGAGAGGATGATGCAATCCTACCCTCAAGGACATTGGATAGAAGATTGGGCCAGAGCTGCTGATGAAAGCCCTAGGGTTCTCATGAACCTCAGGGTAGATTTCTAAGCTCGTGGGCCAAGGTTGGGTCCATTTGTCTTTGAATATATTAGAATAGGTTTTCCTTCTTTTGGGCCTTGTATTTTGGCCATTCTAGTAGTATAGGGTTTTAGCCTTGTATTTAAGGGCATTTTGAGTAGTCTTTGTAGTAGGGACTTTTTTTTTTGTATTTTCATGTATTTTGGTATGGGGTGAGTTTAGCTATTAGAGGGATGTGTGTATATAAGCTCTAGCTTTTCATCTCAAGGAGGTGAGCTTAGCTATTAGAGGGGTGTGTGTAGCTAAGCTCTAGCTTCTCAAGAAAACTTCTCAAGGAGGTGAGCTTAACTATTAGAGGGGTGTGAGCAGCTAAGTTCTAACTTCTCAAGAAAGCTTCTCAAGGAAGCTTCTCAAAAAAGCTTTCTTTTAATTAGTGACCTAGTTGTCATACCCTAATTTCTTCTGGGGACCTTCATTTGCTAACATGTTGATTCTTGCTAGCCGAATAGAGCTGCTTAACACCAATTGTCATGCAATCCATAAGGTTTTTTGATGTTTCGGAAGAGAATGCAGAAAATACTCAAAAGGGAGGGCAAAAGGGTCATTTTTACACTTTTTTAGACCCCTGGCTCACCTAGGCTAGCCTATGGCTTACCTGGGCCACCAAAATAACTTCATGGTGAAGTAACCAGCTCGCCTGGGCGAGCAAGGTTGCTTCAGAATGAAGTAACAGCTCGCTTGGGCGAGGTACCTTCATCCCAAATGCCTTGTTTTGCTATAAATAGGCGTGAAGGGAGGCTGAGGAAAGGGTCCTGAGGTCCAAAGGTTCAGAATTGAGAAGAAAGAAGAGAAAAAGAAGCTAAAACACCGCTGAATCACGACTGCAATCAATTTCTGCATCATTCTTCGGTCGTTCTTCGTTCGTTCTTCGTTCTTCATCCAATTAGTTTTTATTTTCGGGTTTTGAATTCACTCTATGGACCCTTAGGGGTCCTCTTTATTGTTTTGTGCATCTTCATCTCCTTCTCCTATCATCAGTGATCGATTTTCTTTTGTAAAGTAAGTTTTACACGATGGTTAGTACTGCAATTTATCTTTAAGGGATTGAAGGTTAATAAACAAAAAAAAAACCAAAATAAAACCAACTCATAAAATTTTTCATTTCACCAAAAATCAAAAGATTGTTTCAAGGTCCAACACCTTAACGATTCTTTTTCGCTTTTCAAACTTAAGAAGATTGTTTCAAGGTCCAACGCCTTAACGATTCTCTCCATTTTTCAAAAGCTTAAAACATCGTTTCAAGGTCCAACACCTTAAACGAATTTTGTTCGCAATTAAAATCAGTCTTTCAAAAAAGATAAAATCAATGTAACACATACAATTTCAAACTTGAAGAACTACGCAGGTCTGATTTCCTCATCTCACTTGAGGATACGTAGGAGCGAGGGCAACACCCTTGTCGACCCCAAAAATTAAAAAACATAAAAAGGGAAAATACATAAAAAAATATAAAAAGGGAAAATACATAATTTTGAAGTCATTTTTTGCACACTCGATTAAAGGTTGCCGTCCTTTATGACGGGCGCGTGTGGTGCTAATACATTCCCCGTGCGTAAACAACTCTCAAACCCTCACTTTCAAAATCCACAGACCTTTGTCTTTTTGGTTTTTCTAGCGTTTTCCTCAAATAAACGTTGGTGGCGACTCCGATGTTTTCCTTCCTTGGAAGACGCATCTGTGAGTCTTGCATCGCTCTCCCGCTGAAGGATAGGTTGCAATAGTTGGCGACTCCACTGGGGACGTTAAAGAGTTAAGCCTTTCGGTCAGTGTGCAACATTTTATCATGACTTCTCCTTTATTTATTTTCCCTTTTCCCTTTTATCTTTTGTTTGCTCCATATTTGTATATAAACTTTTGCTATGTTGTTGTGTTTGGTGTGTTTTTGTCTATCGATTACATTCACAGTTAGAAATACTTTTTTATACACACACATTACACCTACACCTCGCAGACACATTGAGATATTAGGCCCTATACCCGGGTCTATGTGAGCCATAAGGAATGGAGGTCGATCTGTGGTCATGTTGGGTCTCTGACTCCCTTGAGGACAGTGAAGCCTCATCTAGAGTATTTCTCTTTTAGTGATGCACTGTCGTGGATAGTCCCTATCACCACAATGTATTACCTAAGAGGATGATATCTCTAGAAGCCAGTATAGTTATATGAAACCACCCTTGGGAATTATCACTAGAAGTGGACTTTTGGATCCTTTCCATTAGGTTCCTCAATTAGGGGGCACATTGCAAACTTACTCTGGCATATTCCTTGATTGCGTCATGCATCTCTTTATGGCATCGTGTGACATCCTGGAATTTCTACCCGGAATTTTGTAAGTATTACATTTAAACAATTATATATATATATATATATATATATATATATATATATATATATATATATATTATTGGTAGAAGTATGTACATTGGGGGAGAAATACGCGGGTTAGACTAATTAACGAAGACTAACCCATAACTGGACGGTTATAGATTAATTCGCAACTAATTAGTCTAAAAATTATCGTTTTGCGTGCAACTTATAATTAAACAAAACCAACCTCTGAACCACGCTCAGGGTCTCATTCTGAGCGTTATAATATATATATTGCCTACTTTTGAAAACAGGCCCCGACGGGTGCAGAGAAACGCGAAGAACTGGAACCGGAGAGGCAGCACACAAACCGAGGCAGGATTTTAGCATCCAAAAAGGTCCAATTTTTTTCTTTTATGGCTGAGTATGTGGTCAAATCAAAGGAAAAAGTGGGCCCTTTTTGCTCCAATTAAAAGAGGACATGTGGAATTGCTTTTGAAAAGAAAATGAAAAAAAAAAAGAAAAGAAAAATCATTTTTTTAAAAAGCCAAATCTTCTCTCTCTTTCTCCAGAAAATTCCAGCAGCCCTCTCTTTCTTCCTCCACGTTGCTTTCTCCCTTTTCTTCTCCACCATTGTTGTCTCTCTTGAAGCTCCAAATTCCTCTTCATTTCTACACCAAATTGCAAGATATAGCTATTTTTGGAGTCTAGGAGCCTACCTCTACCTCGTGGGACCTTCAATTTCAGGTAAGGGTGGACTTCTTCTCACTTGAAATCTGTGGGTGTCGGGTTCTTGGGAGCTATAATGGGTAGTTCTACTAGGTTATTGTTTTAGGGTAGTTGTTTGTGAAGGAAATTGTTGTAATTTTGCTAAGCTTGACATGTTTAATGTAAGCAAAACTGCCCATGTTGATTTAGGGTTCAATAATGATGTTTTGATATATACGTGTGCTTAAAATGTATATAGAAAATTGGTAGAGAGGATGGGGAGAGTTAGCTTAGAGTTAAATGTGAGAATGGTTGTGTTGTAGATGGAAAAGGGTGAAATTTTGAGGTTTAGAAAGCCAAATTTGGGGTTAGTGGAAATTTGAGTTTAAAGTGAGTTGATTCTAGTTTAGAATGTCAATTAGGACTTGTAGGAAAGCTTGGTCAGAGCAAATGAGGAAAATTAGTGGCAAATGTGAAAGAAAAGAGCCATTTATAGTGTAAATTGGGTGTTGAGAGGTCAAATTTTGAATAGGTGGAGATTTTACCTTAAAATCAGTTTGAGCAAGTCTAATTCAATGTTATAGACTTGATGAAGGTGAGAGTTTACCCCAAAATCACCAAATTTTCATTTTCACCTTTCAAACCTTGAAAATTCACTAAATTTGATGGGTTTTGGATACCTATGTTTTGCTTTACCTTGGTTTGAAGTTTGTTTTTGGCTTGAACATGATTTATACATGGTTTAAGACTTGTAGGATCCAATTTGAGTGGAATTGGATGCATGCAATCTAGATTTCGAAATCTGCAAAATTATGCAGAAAAAACTGCCCAATTATGCAGCAAATCTGCCAATTATGTAGAAAAAAAATGGTTGTGCAGTACCAATTCCTGCTGTCACGAGAAAGGTAGTATATCTCGTGTTCTAGACATTATTTAGCAGATCCCAACGGTCAAAACTTAGATTTTTGTATTAGGAACACCCATTTAAATTTTCAAGGCGATCCAATGGTTAACGAATCAGAACGAAGAGGATTTTACTGAGGTATGTGGGTAGGAAAAATTGTGGAATTCGAATGAATCTTGTGTGATGGGGACCCGGTGCTGAGAGGAACGAGGAGAAGGGCTACGTACGTGTGCATGAGGTCAATTTAAAGGTGGGCAATTAGGGATGGTGTGCTTATGCCTGGGCTTGTGGAAATGGGATATTTGTTTTGCGCCATCGCCCGATCGCCAGCTAGTACCACATATGACGGGTGCCCCATAACCCAATAAGTTCGGTGTGAGAAAGCGTGGAAGAGTCAGTCTTCCAACTTTTATTAGTTGACCACAGAGTGGTACCTGAGGATATGTCGCGGGGGTCAGGAGACCTTGGGGACGTCAGGTGGGGTGCCATTGCCCAAAACCAAGCTTGACCAATTCCGACCCACCCCGGGCATAGTCAGCCAGTGAGAACTTGTGACGTACCTAAGCAGGCGAGCTCCTGGCAGTCAACCAATAAAGGAACAAAAGTCCACGAAGCAGGGAGGCTTGTGTGGCGGCTGGCCAGCTATCTATCTTGGGTTGTTAACTGAAAAATTCCCTCTGGTAATCAATTACCATTCGTGTGTAATCGATTACAGGGTTTAAAAATTGAAACAGGATGTTCAGTAGCTTCTGGTAATCGATTATCATTCGTGTGTAATCGATTACAGGGTTTAAAAATTGAAACAGGATGTTCAGTAGCTTCTGGTAATCGATTACCATTCGTGTGTAATCGATTACACAGTGTTATATGCCACTGGTAATCGATTACCATGTGTGTGTAATCGATTACACAGTGTTATATGCCACTGGTAATCGATTACCATGTGTGTGTAATCGATTACACAGTGTTATATGCTTCTGGTAATCGATTACCATTTATGTGTAATCGATTACACAGTGTAACTTTTAGGTTCCAATGTGCAAAGGCTGTTGTAATTCGTTCTTGGGCACTGGTAATCGATTACATACCTTGGTAATCGATTACCAGAAAGGAAATCTCTTGAAAAAGACATTTTAACTGTGCGTAGCCGTCATGGGACGCATTGTATTGTTACCTGTGTAGTTAGATTCCTTGTGAAAGAGTTTACCCTCTTTCTTTTATCTCTTGTAGATCGCGATGGCAGCGCAGTTGATCCATGATCACGTTGTGATGGAGTGCCTAGAGGGTGTTTGGGAGACCCTCGAAGGCAATGAGAGGTGCCGATTCCGAGGCACAATTCGACTCACTGCTACTTCGCTAGTACATCCGGAGCAACCAGCACGCACACTTCAGCAGCCTGTGGAGTGGATACTACCTACACCTACTCCATATCGACTAGTTGAGCCGGTTCAAGTGATAGAGGTGTCATCCTCTGAAGAGGATCTTGAAGAGGACCCAGTGGAGTTACCTCCTGAACCTGCTATGGATGCCCCTGACTTACCAAAGGATGATGAGGACCCACTCCCTGATGTTGATTCTCCAGTGGATATTATGTCAGCATCTGAGGCAGACTCTATAGACGAGAGTGGCCCTGGAGGGACAACGATTAGTGACGACTCTTCATCGTAGCAGATGGCTCCTTAGATTAGGCGTACAAACTTTTTGTGGGTGGGTGTATCTAGTTCAGACTGCTAGGTTTACTCTTGTATAGAAATTTTGATGATTGTATATATTGTGGCTGTAGCCACCACAGTTGTTACCTTTGCTCTGGATGTCACTGTGCTATTTTGCAAACTCCCATATTTTGGATAGTTTTTTATGATGAAAACAATTATGTTTTATCTTGTTATTTGAAAAAGAAATGTTAACGAACTTTATTAGAAAAGAGTTTACCGAACGCACCTTATTATTTCTCATGTGACGACCTAAAATGATGGTTGGTATATTTTTTTTTGAAAGAGAAAAATAGTTTGGAGGTTATGAGTAATCAGAAAGAAATGAATCCGAATAGAGTTGTGAACTGGCCATTCAGGACTCTATAGTGATAATTTTCCTTCTGAAATTAATTACCGTGAAATGAATAACTGTGCGAAAAAAAAGAGAAAAAAAAATTCTCATGGTTTCTGCTATTTAATTTATTACTATTAAACCAGTCATTATTTAGGGATGCCACAATTGGTGGTATCAGAGCAAAAGTTGGATTCTAGAGAACCTGTCCATGGTCTTACTGTGAGAATGTTGTGTATCTCTGAAACTTGGAAGTAGGTTTCGGGGAGTGACGTTAAGTCACAAATTGTGTGTAATTCTACCCTTTTGTCTTAAGCAGGAATGTGCAATTGATTTAGTAGAATTGTTGTGTGTATATATATATATATATAGAGAGAGAGAACTGTCATAGCCTATATGGTACACTCTCTCAGTAGAATTTCTTGGATACTAATAGCTTCCCTACAGGTTAGGTATGGTAGGACGTGGTAGGGATCATAACCGTGATGTCCTCAACCGCATCACAGCTGTGCTGGAAACTCTAGTGCAGGAACGTGATGTGGAGCCGGCAGAGTATCAGGGACTCATGGCTTTCCGTAAGAACCACCCGTCGAAGTTCAGTGGGGACTATGATCCAGAGGGTGCTAGGTTATGGTTAGCTGAGACTGAGAAGATTTTCGAGGCGATGGGTTGCCTCGAGGAGCATAAGGTCCCTTATGCGACGTTCATGCTCCAAGGAGAAGCTGAGAACTGGTGGAAGTTCGTGAAACCTACATTAGTAGCACCTGAAGGCGTGATTCCTTGGAATGCCTTCAAGGACAAATTCCTAGGCAACTATTTTCCACGAGATCTCAGAAAGCAAAAGGCGAGGGAATTTTTGGATTTGAAGCAGGGCAAATTTAATGAACTTCTACAGTACTGGCCTCAATACCAAGATGCTCGGAACGAAGAGGACTTATGTGCTCAGTTTGAGAATGGGCTTCGATTGGAGATTCAACAGGCAGTTAGCTGCAGATTACAGATTTCAATCAACTGGTGACGAAGTGCCGAATATTTGAGGACAAGATGAAAGAGAGGCAAGCCAGAGGCTTTGGAGGACCACAAAGAAGCCACCCTTTTAGAGGGAACAGTAATAAGAGGATGAAGCCATATTCCAGCAACAAGGGGAAACAACCTATGGCTACGTCCAACATGAGCCAGTCAAAGGGGACTGGGGTACAGTGCTTTCAGTGCGGAGGACCACATCTTAAGAGAAATTGCCCACAACTCCAGCAGACACAGGAAGATCGTTGCTATATTTGTGGCAAGGTAGGCCATTATGCTCGGGAGTGTAGAATGGCTGGGAGACCGACGGTAACTGCCAATTCTAACACAGTCAATCGTGGATCTACTAATCCCACAAGGAGTGGTAATGTTAGCAACAACAATAACACTAGTGGTGGAAGACCATAGGTACCCTCCCGGGTATTTGCTATGAGTGGATCAGAAGCTGCTGCCTCCGACGATTTGATACAGGGTAAGTGTTTGATTGCTGATAAACTGCTAGATGTACTCTATGATTCGGGTGCCACACATTCGTTCATATCTCATGCATGTGTGGAGAGGTTGGGGTTATGTACGATGGAGTTACCATATGATATCTTGGTGTCTACTCTGACTAACGAGTCTGTAACCACCTCTCGGGTGTGTTTGAAGTGTCCTATAATTGTTGAGGGTCGATCTTTTGTGGCGGATTTGATTTGCCTACCTTTAGCTCATCTAGATGTGATCTTGGGAATGGACTGGTTATCTACTAACCATATCTTTCTAAACTGCAAAAAGAAGATGCTGGTATTTGGTGGAAATGTAATTCCAAATGAACCATTGAAGGAGAGTGCTGCCAACGATGGAGTGGGGGACGTTCGAACCTACATGGTGCTGTTCTCCATGAATGTGGAGGAGGTCTTTGAAGTTAGCAGTATACCGGTGGTGTCAGAATTCCTAGAGGTCTTTCCTGATGACATTTGTGAATTACCACCTGAGAGAGAAGTGGAATTCATTATTGACTTAGTGCCTGGGGCGAATCCAGTGTCGATCGCGCCCTATAGGATGTCTCCAGTAGAACTAGCAGAGGTGAAGGCACAAGTGCAGGATCTCTTAAGTAAACAATTTGTTCGCCCAAGCGTATCACCGTGGGGAGCGCCGGTCTTACTAGTTAAAAAGAAGGATGGAAGCATGAGGATGTGCGTAGACTACCGATAGCTGAACAAAGTCACTATCAAGAACAAATATCCCCTACCGAGGATAGATGATTTGATTGATCAATTGAGGGGAGCGACGGTATTTTCGAAGATCGATTTGCGATCGGGGTATCATCAAATCCGAGTGAAGAAGGAAGATATTCCAAAGACTGCGTTTCGGACTCGGTATGGACATTATGAGTATTTAGTCATGCCATTTGGAGTGACTAATGCTCCGGCTATCTTCATGGACTATATGAACCGTATATTCCATGATTACTTAGATTAGTTCGTGGTTGTGTTTATTGATGATATCCTAGTGTATTCGAAGAATAAGAAAGAGCATGAAAAGCACTTGAGAATTATGTTGCATATCCTGAGGGATAGGAAATTGTTCGCCAAACTGTCGAAATGTGAATTTTGGTTAGAGAAAGTGCAGTTCTTGGGGCACGTGATTTCTAAAGATGGGGTTGCGGTGGACCCGGTTAAAGTGGAATCGGTTATGGAGTGGCAACAACCGACAACTCCAACAGAAGTTCGAAGTTTCTTGGGGTTGGCCGACTATTATAGGAAATTCATTGAGGGATTTTCTAAATCAGCACTACCCCTAACTAAACTGACTCGTAAGAATGAGAAGTTTGTCTGGAATGAGAAATGTGAGCAAAGCTTCCTAGAGTTGAAGAGGCGATTGACAACAGCTCCAGTGTTGATTTTGCCCAACCCTAAGAGACCATTTGAAGTGTATTGCGATGCGAGCGGGCAAGGCTTAGGGTGTGTATTGATGCAGGAGGGAAGGGTAGTGGCTTATGCTTCATGCCAATTGCGTCCTCATGAAGTTAACTATCCGACCCATGACTTGGAACTAGCAACTGTGGTCTTTGCCTTAAAGATTTGGAGGCACTATTTATATGGCACTCGTTTTGAAGTTTTCAGCGATCACAAGAGCCTCAAATACTTGTTCGATCAGAAAGAACTCAATATGAGGCAACAAAGATGGATGGAGTTCCTCAAGGATTATGACTTTGGTCTTTCCTATCATCCAGGAAAGGCTAATGTAGTAGCCGACGCGCTAAGCCGGAAGTCCTTATATGTTGCGACCATGATGGTTCTGGAACAGAGATTGATAGAGGAATTCCGAGATCTAAATCTAGCAATCGAGATGCGACCCAAGAGATTATTTGTGGGAGCGTTGCAAATCACCAATGAATTCGTAAATCATATACGCGAGGCTCAAAAGGATGACCAGTTTCTGCAAGACAAAGTGTTAGATGCAATGGGAGATAAGGATGTGGAGTTTAAAAAGGATACAACCGGATTAATTAGATTCAAGGGGAGGATATGTGTACCGCTGTCATACCCTAATTTCGTCTGGGGACCATTGTTTGGTGGCGTGCGACTTTCATATGACCACTTCGAGGTACTTTGCATCCATTATAGCACAATACGTGGAGTCTCGTAACATGCCGGAAATCAAAAGGAAGCATTGTTACACAATCCGTGAAATTCCGTAACATGCCGGAAATCAAAAGGAAGCATTGTTACACAATCCGTGAGGTTCCATAACATTCCGAAAGCCAAAAAAAGGGGTGATTACGTGATCCATAAGGTTCTGTAACATTACGGAAAGAAAACAAGTATCGTTATGAAATTCGTAAAGTTTCGTAACGTTACGGAAAAAGAATCACCAAAAAAGAGCAAGGGGTGTATTTAGTAAAAAGGAGGGTGCAAATAGCAACTAGGCCCACTTGGGCCTTCCAGGATATTCCTCCAGAAGGTGTTTGCTTTTGGAGGAAGCAACCTGGCTCGCCTGGGCGAGCTGGGTGGCAAGCTCCTCCCTTATTTTCCTATAAATAGGGGGAGGAGTAAAGGAGAAAAGGGTTCAGCCCTCCTGGTATTTCGGGATCACTTAAAATTAGTGAGAAAAATTGTTTCCGTGAAGAAAATCCAAGCCGAGGCGCTTCCGTAATGTTTCCGTAACGTTTCTGTGGGTGATTTCGCGAAGATTTTCAACCGTTCTTCATCGTTCGTCGTTCGTTCTTCGTGTTCTTCGGTCTTCAACCGGTAAGTTCCCGAAACTGAACTTTTCAATTCATTCTATGTACCATTGGTGGTCCCCATTTGTTTCGCGTACTTTTATTTCCATTTTCATTTACTTTCCGTACCCTTTTTGACGTGCTTTAGTCATTTACTTAAGTTATTTTCTCGCCTAATCAATAAATAAAATAAATTTCCACCGATCATTTGAATTTTAATATCCGTTAATTTCTGTTAAAATGAAATCTGACCGTTCGGTCATGCCGTAACCACGTTGGAAACCAAAAAGAGGTAAAATAATAATATAATAATCAAAAAAGATATCTTTTAGTAAAATAAAGCAAAAAAATCAATCGGACGTTTCTCTTTGGGATTTCTCTTTCTTAATCGTATTGACTAATAAGTAAAGTGGAACTAAGACTAAAATCAACTCACAAAGTCAAGCTTGTCCGCAAAAATCACTAAAAAGGATTTTAAGGTTCAACACCTCAGTTTTTCTCACCAAGTAAAAAAATGGATCATTTTAAGGTCCAACGCCTTAAAAAGAACCACCTTCCAAGTAAAAAGAATCACTTGATTCGCCCCGTTTGAAAGAACTACGTAGGTCTGATTTCCTCTTCGATGGAGGGTACGTAGGAGCAAGAGCCCCGCTTTTGTCGACCTCAAAAAATAAAAAGAAATAAAAGTTTAGATACATAATTTCACACAACTCCAATTTAAGGCTGTTGTCCTTTGGGACAAACGTGAGAGGTGCTAATACCTTCCTCAAACGTAAATACAACTCCCGAATCTGGAATATTCTTCATGATCGGTTTCCTTCGGTTTTTCCGACGTTTTGCACAAATAAACGTTGGTGGCGACTCCACGCATTTTCCTCTCATGGAAGACGCACCCGTGAGCCTTCGCCTCGCTCTCCCGCAAAAGGGTAGGTTGTGAGAGTTGGCGACTCCACTGGGGACTATTTTTGTGAGTTAGGCCTATTTTAGGAAAGTGTGGAATTATGAAACTTTGTGTGTGTATTTTTGAACTGTGTAAAAATAATAAATGTTGTCTTTTCCACATTTTTACACCGCATTCTAAGCACCCACGAGTTTGAGTAAAACAGGGGCCCTATACCCGGGTTCATGGAAATCTAAGGAGTGGAGGTGGATCTATGGTCATGCTAGGTCTCCGACTTGCTTGATAATAGTGAAACCTCATCTAGAGCTTTCTCTCTTTATAATGTGTTGTTGCTGGTATTCCGTACCGTCACAATATTATTATCTTGAGTGATGATACCTCTAGAAAACAGCCATGTGAGATGTGGATTGTTGGGAGTAGTTATTAGAGACTTGCTTGATAATAGTGAAACCTGATCTAGAGCTTTCTCTCTTTATAATGTGTTGTTGCTGGTATTCCGTACCGTCGCAATATTATTATCTTGAGTGATGATACCTCTAGAAAACAGCCATGTGAGATGTGGATTGTTGGGAGTAGTTATTAGAGACTCCTAGATATTATCCTATAGGTCCCCAAATAGGGGCACGGAGCAAACATGCTGCGTGCCGTTTTAAACACTGCCATGCATATAACCTAAATGTCATGTATGCCTTTGTTGTATGATTATTTGTGGATATTGCCATACTGTGTACATCCCCGTGTTATGCTTTTACGCGTCTGCATCATGTCGTCATGCACGCGTTGTATGTTGGTCTCGTCTTTTGTCATAGGAAGCCAGAAGATCCATATCACCTTCTTAACTACACACATGGCGCACTGCACCCCCAAGTGTGCAAGTAAGAAGAGATAATTTTTCGGGCTCTCGTGTCCGTAAATGCATTCATATCATGCATCGCATAAGCATCTCTTCATGACATCATAATGAACATATCATTCCTGCATTTGTCTGTTATCATATTCCAGCCTCACATTTTGCATGAGTCATTGCATCATCATGCATATGCGTTCAACAAACTTTTTTTTGATCTACAAATTGCATACCTTTTGTTTTCATGTTTGCTCATGCATGATCCTCGCGTTTTCCTCTACAAAACAAAAGCAAAAAAGGAAGCGTGAAAATTCACACTACATTCTTAGTTGCATGTGTTAGGTACCATGAGCCAACCATGTTGGGATCATAGACCCATTTTCAAAAAAAAAACACAACAACAAAACAAAATGATTGAGCATGGTACCTAATGCATGGTTAACTAGGAAATGATGTTTCTTCGGGCATCTCAACCTCATAATTACATTTTCCATGCATAGCATACGAATCCCCGAGTCATTCATCCCTATGAAATGTTGTTGAAGTATTGGCGATCAGAATTGCCATTCCTTGGATTATAGGGTTGAACCAAGCTCATGCTTTTACGAAAAGGTTCATCAAGTCAAGTTAAAGCTTGAAAGTAACCATCTTGCGAAAATTGGGGCAAAAGTTAGATCGCTGCTTCATCTACTGCCAAACACATTTAGGGTTGTTGATGTCCCTGTTACTTCCAGTTTCACCTTGACAAAGATGCCATAGACCATGTTGAAAATCTAAATTGATTCAACCCCATGTCCTGCGTAAAAATTCGCAATACTTCAACTGTGCATCATTCACATACATCCATGCTTTTCATTGGTTGCATTGCTCATTGCATTCTTTCCTTGAAAAAAAATGAACTTAATCATTGTTATAAAAAAGAAAAGAACACGCTTTACGGCGCCCTTACCGAACCCGTGCTAGAGCTAGAGTAATGGGTGAGTAGAGGAGGTGCAAGAGCAGATGAAGACCGACATGGAGGCCATGATGAGCATGAAGAAGATAATGGAGGTCAATGCGGCTGCAATAGCCGCTACCAACACCATTGCTAAGGTGTACCTGACTCCCCCATATGGCCTTAACCAAATAAATCCTTCAACCTCAGATATGGTAGGTTTGGAAGGCGAAGAGTTGGAAGGTACGGGCGGCCCTCATTTAGTGCGAAAAACAAGTATGCCTTCCCACCATATGGCTTGCCTCCCAACTATACACCACCCAATGTGGCGTACACTCCCAATGAGGATGTCAATGACTCCGCTCCCATACTCATTGAGAGCCGACAACCTCATCATGTACATGTCTCTCAACCCATGGGGAGACACATGAAATTCCCCACCACAATCTAGCCGACTTCGAGCCTTGCCTCGGATATGCCACTGAAGGGCAAACAGTTGGTGGTATACCCCTACAAAGCACTTTGGAGGGCCCTCAGTATCACCCACAACTACACCTCTTGCATTCCACAACAAGTAAAAACCCTCATGCCATGGCAGAAATGGGAAAGTTGGATCATCTAGAGGAAAGGCTCAGGGCCATTGAAGGAGGTGAAGATTATGGCTTTGCTAACCTAGGAGAGTTGTTCTTAGTACCCAATATCATCACCCCTCCCAAGTTCAAGGTGCTGGACTTTGACAAGTACAAGGGGACTACTTGCCCCAAGAACCATCTAAAGATGTATTGTCGGAAGATGGAGGCATATGCAAAAGATGAGGAATTGCTGATACATTCCTTCCAAGAATGTCTTACTGGGGTAGCTGTTACTTGGTACACTAACTTGGAACCTTCCCGAGTCCATTCTTGGAAGGACCTAATGGTTGCCTTCGTTAGGCAGTGTCAGTATAATGGCTTCGGATAAGGTGCAACTATAGAACTTGTGCAAAAAGAAGCATGAATCCTTCAAAGAATACGCCCAAAGGTGGAGGGATCTGGCAGCCCAAGTGGTACCCCCAATGATGGAAAGGGAGACGATAATCATGATGGTAGACACATTATCGGTATTCTACTATGAAAAGATGGTGGGCTATGCACCTTCAAAGCTTTGCGGATTTGGTCTTCACCAGTAAAAGGATCGATGTGGGTCCGAAAAGAGGCAAATTTAGTCATCCTGCTTGGACGAATGAGAAAACTGGGGCAAATGAAGAGGGTGAGGATGAAGGAGAAACCCATGCTGTGACTGCCATTCCTATATGGCCAAGTTTCCCACCAACCCAACAATGTCATTACTCAGCCAATAACAACCTATCTCCTTACCCACCACCCAGTCATCCACAAAGGCCATCCCTAAATCAAACCACAAAACCCACCTACCACACAACCAATGCTAAACACCACTTTTAGCACGAACCGAAGCACCAACCAAAAGGGAATTTTGCAGCAAAAAGCCTGTAGGATTCACCCCAAATTCCGGTGTCATATGCTAAACTTGCTCTCATATCTACTCGATAATTCAATGGTAGCCATAACCCCTGCTAGGTTTCCTCAACCTCCATTTTTCCGAGGATACGACTTGAACGCAACATGTGCATATCATGGAGGAGCCCTGGGGCATTCCATTGAGCACTGTATGACCCTGAAGCATAAGGTGCAAAGTCTAATTGATGTGGGCTGGCTGAAATTTGAGGAGAATCGCTTGTTGAATCCTAACACTGACAAGCGACACCACACATGGGGCAATTTTGAAAGCTGTTGTTAGATGTCTCTAATGACTCATCAGGATCTTCAAGTTTATGCCATTATTGTAAACCATAGTTACAATGCTAAATAAAATGGATAAATCTGACATCTTTGTCCCTCATCCTCTCATAATTACATCTTTGCTTCCACTGGAATGTGGGTGCAAGCCATTGGTTTGTTTGCTCGAGCGACATGCGCTCCTGAGTGCTGACTTCCAAGACCGTTCAATCAAAGATTACTCGTCTTGTACGTTGGTGGGGTTGCTGTAAAACAACGAGTAAAGTTCAAAACAAATAAGTTTCAGAATATAAAAAAAAAGTTCAAAAAGAAAAAGAATAAAAAGCATTTGATTGACTGTGTTTTCAAGACGTTCATGTGACCTCATTTTATCATTCCAGAAAGTTTGTCTTTTTAGAGAGAAGTGAGTTATCAAGAATAGGATGTTGGACAAATGGCCTCAATTATCTTAAGAAGTGGGGGTTGAATTAAGATACAAAGACTATTCCCCAATTAAACTTTCACTCTCTCTTTTTGGATTAACAATGCACCCTTAACATGAATTACTCAAAAGACAATTCAAAATAAACTTCTTTAAAGCAAAAGATAAATAGAAATAAATAAAAGAAGTTTAAAGGAAGAAAGGAATGCAAACTTGATTTATACTGGTTCGGCCACTTCCCGTGCCTATGTCTAGTCCTCAAGCAACCCACTTGAGATTTTCCACTCTCTTTGTAAAACTCCTTTTACATAGTCTGAACCACACAGGGACAACCCTTCCCTTGTGTTCAGGAATCCTCTACAACAAGAGACCCACGGTCTCTTAATCCCTTTTCAGAAATAAGAAGAAGAGAAGAAGAAATCTCTCTTAAAAGAGATAGATTGTACAATGAAGATCAATCAAAATTCCTTATTGAATATGCAAGTGGTTGACCAAGGAATCTTTTTGAGAGGATAAGATATTTCAGTTCAGAAAAACTCTCTTAATCTTTTGAGAGGATAAAACTTTTTGGGCAATGAAAACTCTCTTTAAATTCGTGTTTCCAAGTCACATATAAATAGACCTTTGATGGCCATTCATAAACCATTTGAATAGATGTGACTCTTGGAAATTATTTTCTGAAAATCTCCTCTGGTAATCGATTACAAGACTTGTGTAATCGATTACAAGCTTTAAAATTTGAATTAAAACGTTCAATAAACTGCTGGTAATCAATTACCATCCATGTGTAATCGATTACACATTATAAATTTTGAATTCAAATTTCTAGTGACTGTTATAAACATTTTCAGCTGCTGGTAATCGATTACCATAGAGTAAATCTCAATTTAAAATGATTTAGATAGAATTCTTTGGCCAAACCTTTTGCTTTTTCAATTTGGAAACTTCTTCCTAAGATTCTAGAGATCAACTTGATCATATATCTTGATTTTCTTGGATTCTTGGATTCTTGTCTTGAATAAAACTTAGAAGCACTTGATCCTTTGGCATCACCAAAACATCAAAATAACTTGCTTCTACATAGGAGTCATTTGAATTAATCCATCAACTGAAAAAATCCTTCAACTATTTCTCGTCCTTGGAAAATTCTTTTTGCAAGAATCAACTGCTTCTTTCATTCTTCCTCACTACGAGGTTGTGAAAACAAGACAACGATGGTTACCTCATAGCCCTACACTGGGGCAATGAAAGGCACCATGCATAAACCTCAAGCGAACCTAGGGGCAGATTAGAAGTTCTCACCCAATAGGTTCCCTGCTATAAGGTCATGATGAAAGACAATGATTGGTACCTCAAAGCCTTACACTGGGGCAATGAGGGGCACCGTGCATGAACCTCAAGCAAACCTAGGGGCAGATCAAAAGTTCTCACCCGTCGATGTTTTTTAAACAAAAAAAGGGGGGGACAAACCCTGGAATTTCAATGGGTTGATTAAACGTCAAACGGCTCCATTATCGTCACTCCAAAATGGTCAAGTGACTAAATCAAACAGAACATACACTCTGAGGGAGTTCTCGGAGAGATTTGCAAAAGATAGGATAAGGTTGCATGAATTATCACCTCTTTCGAAAGGACAATCAAATCTGTGTTTTCCAAAAATTAAATCAAAATCAAAATCACAAAATAGGGAAAGAATGTCATGAACATTGTACAACTTTCCATTACATTGCATTGTTTCATATGATGTCCGCATTTACCAAATTTCATGACAAAGGTTGCATGCATCTGCATCCCTAAAAAATCATGTTAACTGCATAAATTTCCTAAATCTAATGTCCAATCTTTTGAATTTGGGATGATCTGCCCTCTCAATGAGTCAATCTCTTGCTTTCTCATAAGAGTGGACCCTTGGGTACTAGTACCCTCACCTTTAGAGGGTTGCACGCCCTTGCCTTCAAAGGGCTGCACGCCCTCACCTTTAGAGGACTACACGTCCTCGCCATTAGAGGACTACACGTCCTCACCTTTAGAGGGATGCACGCCCTCACCTTTAGAGGACTACACGTCCTCGTCGTCCTCGCCATCAGAGGGCTGCACGCCCTCACCATCAAGGGGCTGCACGCCTTCACCTTCAGAGGACTGCACGCCCTCGCCTTTAGAGGGCTACGCATCCTCACTTTCAGAGGGCTCCACATCTGCGCCTTAAGAAAATTTAAGGTCCTCTACCCTTAAACGCTTAACCGAGACTTGCGCTCCCGGTTATGGGGTCAACCGTTTCCTTTTATCAGTTCTTGGGCTACCCCCTAATATTGGAGGACGACCAACTGTGCGAGCACAACCAGAGAGGGAGGCTATCATGCAGCTACTATGTATACCGAGGCAAGATTTCACCCGTGCCGCTGTAAAGAGACGAGTGCGCATCATGCGCACCAACATGACCACTCTTACAAAGATATAGATGATGTTGTTACTTAACAACATTCTGCCCAACGACCGTAATGCCGGTCTCCCCCTGCGGAAGTATCAGTTGGTCTGTGTCGTCCCGACATAGGTAAGTATGCGTATGGTTCAACTGATTTCTAATGCCATCCACTATTTACAGGGGTCGCGCCCACAAGACACCCAGTGGACCCGGAGAAGTCCAACAGGGCCCTGGGGTTTCCAGCTCTAGTTACGGGCCTCTGTCAGTCCTACAGGGTGCCCGTTCCAACCAACAAGGTCACGCCATCATGACATAGGTAAGTATGCACATCACTCAATTGATTTATGATGTCATCTATTGTTTGCAGGGATCACACCCGCAAGACACCTAGTGGACCCGAAGAAGTCCAACAGGGTCTTGGAGTTGCCAGCTCTGATTACGGGCCTCTGTCAGTTCTACGAAGTGCCTGTCGCTCCCAGCAAGGTCATCAGGCCCCCTACTAATCGAGCTTTCATCAAGAAGCACTACGCCCCCAGGCAGGCGCAGGGCGAAACACCACAGCAGCCTAGGGATGGCCGGCAGCGGGCAACAGACGCACCGCCACCACCTCTAGAGTTCACCTCAGCTCGTCCACAAAAAGGTTAGAGCGTTGCCTATGACACATGGCCGACCAATAGGCGACCAAGTCCAAAGCCAAAGGTAAGCAAAGTACTAGGTCCGTGACCGACAAGTCATAAGGCGTCCAGCTTAAGACGTTAAAGAAGCGCTACTAGTAGGCAACCTAGTAACTTTTAAATTTCTACTTGTTATTTGATCACCTTTGTTTCTCAAGTCATAGTAGGAAACACCTAGTTGCTCATGATCCTAAGAATTTAAATAAAAAAAACACAAGCTCGAAAGGTAGTCATACCTCACAAAATATATGTATGTGTGTTTAGGTAGAAAGATACCTTGGATATGCATGTATATAGCAAAAATACTTCACAAAAATATACATAGGTAGCAAAATACCTCATGAAAAAAAAAACAAACAAGAACAAAAAATTTATCTTTCGACTGAAAAGCCAGCACGCTTTTGAAAAGAATTAACTTCCGGCTTTTCTTTGAAAAAGATTCACTGATCATAACCAGTTTTTGAAAGAAAATGTGTGTATACGCCTGAAGGGTGAATGCTGTGAAGATTTTCCCGAATGCCCAAAATGGACTCGGATGAATGCACAAATTGATAAAAGAACATATTTTGGAAACATTGGGTTGACTTAAATAGAGGAAATGAATCCTGAGCTCTAGCATCACATGACCATAAAAATTTGACACTTGAGTGTCCACATGGGTGCATGCATGACTAGTTTTGCATTAAATTTCCTAATCATCATTGTTGCATTTGTGTCATGGAAATAATGTGGGGCATCCCTTTTATCCTTGAACCAAACCAAACCCTGACATATATCATGTTCAGCCATTCTACAAGCCTTGAGCCAAAATCCCAACTTACCATAAACCTTGACCCAGGGTGAGAATGTCAATCCTTGCCCTCGGAAAAAAAGAAAAAAAAAGAAAGAAAATCCCTAATCAAAGAAAAGGAGAAAACACAAAAAGGAATGAAAATTCCCAATCAAAGAAAGGGAGAAAACACAAAAAGGAAAGAAAATTCCCAATCAAAGATTGAGAGAAAGCAAAAAAAAAAAGGAAAGAAAATTCCCAATCAAAGATTGAGAGAAAGCAAAAAAGGAAGGAAAGAAAATTCCCGATCAAGGATCGAAAGAAAACAGAAGAAATGTGCAGAAAGGTCTTTGGACCAGACAATATCTGAACAATACAGAATTGTCACCAAGAAAACAAAAAAAAGAAAGGAAACCACGACCTAGAGTGGTTTTCTCCCTTTGATTGCCAACCAAAATCCTGTGCGTCGGTGACTTGTTCGCCTCGCGCTAAACAATAACAGAAAAGAAAAAGGCCAAAAACACTCAAAGCCAAAATTCTCACCAAACAAACCATTCCCAAGAAAAAGTCCTGTTGATCTGTGATCACGCATGTAATCTTTGATTTGATAGGAAATGATTTGCAAAATCAAGTCATTACGTATCTATGGTTCAGAATTAGGATAAAACACTTACCTGTGTGAGATTGATACACTTTGAGTGATTTTCTCCTATTTTTGTTGAACCCAGTGTTTCCTCTAAATGGTCGTTTAGAAATGATGTGCTAACATCCAAAATCTCATTTATGGTTATGAGGAAATTTCATCAGCATACTCTCCTTCCCCAATAGACACATCATTTTTCATCCAAAAAAACATATGATGCTCTGATCAGTTGGAAGTTTTGTTTCTTTACTAAAGCATGTTCGCATTTTAGTGAAGAAAACACCGAGACTATTTTTAGTCTTACAATTATCAAGAACTACGTAGGTCTGAGTTCCTCATCACAAATTGAGGATACGTAGGAGCAAAAGCCCTGCTTTTGTCGACCACCCCACCTTTTGTTACCGTGACCCAAGAGTCTGGTGGCATGCAGAGCCACATGACCGTGGGATCCCCAGATTTGTATTCTTTTCAGTTTTATGTTTCATCATTTATCATTTACATGTTATTTTATTTCTATGACTTGAGGGACTAACGTTTGTTTTTTATGTTTCGATTGTCATTTGTTTTGTGCATACATTTTTGTTTGGACTGTTGCGTTAGTGCTTACTTTGTTATTGTTGATAATGTTTGTTGAAATTCCGGAACCGTATAGAGTTTTCATTTAGGAACGTCGTCCTAAAATGAACGAAAATCATGATAATACCAAGAATAGAAAAAGAAAGAGGTATTGTGAACAAACGTCGTATAAAGAAAAGAAAAGAGTTTTTGTGTGTGTAAATAATGTGTGAAAAGAAATTCTTGTGTGTGAGCAATGAGTGTATATAAAGAAATTTTTGTATAAACCACGAGTGTATGTTGAAAAAGGAAAAAAGAAATCTTTGAACAGGAATAGAGTTTTATAGACCATGTTGATATAAAGAGAAAGAGTTTTTAATGCGCGGGTGTACAGAAAAAGTTTGTCGTGTATAGGAATGTAGGTGTATAAAGAAAAAGCTTTTCTCATAGATGACAATGGATGTATAGTTTTTGCGAACATAAAAAATGAAACAAAAAAAAAGAGAAAGAAAGACCTCGAAGGTCGGCATGTTATGGTCATAGGAAGAATAAATCATTCATAGAGAGCAAACATATCTTTTGGAAACAAAAGACTAACACTAAGAGTTTATTTTCCAGAATAACCGAGATAAGAATGGATGGATTCGTTGAACCGATGAAAGAACATAATTTGGAAATATTGGGTCTACTTGTGTAAATCCCAAGCCTTAGTATCACAATGCCATAAATTGGATGCTTGAGTACCCACCTAGCTGTAGCCATGACTAATTTTGCACGTTGTTTCCAAATCATCATTGTTACACGTGCCTCGTGGAAATAATATGGAAATTCAACCCGAGCTCGACACCTTCACACACGAATTTGTTTGCCCCCAAATATCAAAATCGGGCACATGCGATGAAAAGACCATGTTGAGACACAACCTTAAGCTACTTTGAACCTTGACCCGTGAAAAGAATCCTCATCCTTTCCCCTGAAGAAAAGGATAGCAGAATCTCCTCAAGGGAGAGCAAATAATGAATGCTAAAACCTGAATTCCCAATCAAAGATCGAAAAAGAAGAAATGAAAAGAAAGAAAAGAAAAGGAAAAGAAGGATTCCCGATCGAAGATCGGAAGAAAGTAAAAAGAAAAAAGATCCATGGAAAAACAGAATAATTCCCGATCAATACAGGAAACAAGGAAAGAGAACAGAAGATCTTCTGACCAGATAAATTTTCGGCAAGGTAAATGACTGCCGGCAAAGGAAAACCCATTTTTGAAGTAGTTCTTCCTTTGGGATTGCCGTTCAAAGTCGCTCTCGAATGGCGATATCCCGCCCCGTATAAACAAAGAGGAAAAGACCGAAACACCCAGCTTTCTCTCCAAAAACACTACCCTCGAGAAAACCCTATTGATCCGTGATCGTGCGTGTGATCTTTTGGTTCGATAGGAAATCATGTGCAAAATAAAGTCACGATGCAGCTATGGTTTGGAATTAGGGTAAAACACTTACCTGTGTGAGTTTTTATACACTATGAGTGATTTTATTCCCAGTTTCAGTTTGACCCGACGTTTCCCCTGAATGTTCATTTAAAAGCTAAATGTTGACATCATGTCCTTCATTTTCGGTTACAAGGAAAATTACTTTTGGCATGAGTATATTGTTTCTCTAAAATATGGTGCTCTCGTGAATGATTTATTTTTCCTTGCTAAAGCATGTTTGCCTTGTAGGTGAAAGAACCCGGTGGACCGTTCGGTCCTGCCAACGAATCTTATCCCGAGCCCCATGAATTGATTGGCATTCATGCATCCTCCACCATCGAGTCCGGAGCCCCACGAATTGATTGCCTAGAGTTGTTCGTGCGTCCTCCACCATCCAGTCCGGAGCCCCATGAATTGATTGTCATTCATGCATCCTCCACCATTGAGTCCGGAGCCCCACGAATTGATTGCCTAGCGCTATTCGTGCGTCCTCCACTATCAAGTCTGGAGCCTCATGAATTCATTGTCATTCATGCATCCTCCACCATCGAGTCCGAAGCCCCACGAATTGATTGCCTAGCGCTGTTCGTGCATCCTCCACCAATGAATCTTATCCGGAGCCCCATGAATTGATTGTCATTCATGCATCCTCCACCATCGAGTCTGGAGCCCCACGAATTGATTGCCTAGCGCTGTTCGTGCATCCTCCACCAATGAATCTTATCCGGAGCCCCATGAATTGATTGTCATTCATGCATCCTCCACCATTGAGTCCGGAGCCCCACGAATTGATTGCCTAACGCTGTTCGTGCATCCTCCACCATCAAGTCTAGAGCCCCATGAATTGATTTCCATTCCTGCATCCTCCACCATCGAGTCCGGAGCCCCACGAATTGATTGCCTAGCGCTGTTCGTGCATCCTCCACCAACGAATCTTATTCGTAGCCCCATAAATTGATTGTCATTCATGCATCCTCCACCATCGAGTCCGGAGCCCCACGAATTGATTGCCTAGCGCTGTTCGTGCGTCCTCCACCATCAAGTCCGAAGCCCCATGAATTAATTGTCATTCATGCATCCTCCACCATCGAGTTCGGAGCCCCACAAATTGATTGCCTAGCGCTGTTTGTGTATCCTCCACCATCCTATTCGGTGCCCCATGAATTGATTGCCTAGCGTTGTTCATGCGTCCTCCAGTGACTGGAAAATATGGTGTTTTGTTATTTTCCTGATCGGTTCCTTCGCCAAACGTGTGTATACGTATATATTGTGTTATTGGTGTTTTTTTTTGTTTGTGTTTGTTTTGTGTTGTGCAAAGAAAGAAGAAGGAGAGATAGGAGTCGTCATAGATTAATTATGGAAAGGGCTAAGACGGACGAAATCAGTGCTTTATCTTTGCTTTCCTCTTATCTCCGATAAAAGGTAAGTAAAGAGGGGCAACTGTCATACCCTAATTTCGTCCGGGGACCATTGTTTGGTGGCGTGCGACTTTCGTATGACCACTTCGAGGTACTTTGCATCCATTATTGAACAATACGTGAAGTCCTGTAACATGCCGAAAATCAAAAGGAAGCATTGTTACACAATCCGTGAAATTCCGTAACATGCCGGAAATCAAAAGGAAGCATTGTTACACAATCTGTGAGGTTCCGTAACATTCCGAAAGCCAAAAAAAGGGGTGATTACATGATCCATAAGGTTCCGTAAAATTACGGAAAGAAAACAAGTATCGTTACGAAATTCGTAAAGTTTCGTAACGTTATGGAAAAAGAATCACCAAAAAAGAGCAAGGGGTGTATTTAGTAAAAAAAAGGGGTGCAAATAGCAACCGGGCCCACTTGGGCCTTCCAGGATGTTCCTCCAGAAAGTGGTTGCTTCTAGAGGAAGCAACCTGGCTCGCCTGGGCGAGCTGGGTGGCAAGCTCCTCCCCTATTTTCCTATAAATAGGGGGAGGAGTGAAGGAGAAAAGGGTTCAGCCCTCCTGGTATTTCGGGATCACTTAAAATTAGTGAGAAAAATTGTTTCCGTGAAGAAAATCCAAGCTGACGCGCTTCCGTAACGTTTCCGTGGGTGATTTCGCGAATATTTTCAACCGTTCTTCGTCGTTCGTCGTTCGTTCTTCGTGTTCTTCGGTCTTCAACTGGTAAGTTCTCGAAACCAAACTTTTCAATTCATTCTATGTACCATTGGTGGTCCCCATTTATTTCACGTACTTTTATTTCCATTTTCATTTACTTTCCGTACCCCTTTTTGACGTGCTTTAGTCATTTACTTAAGTCATTTTCTCGCCTAATCAAAAAATAAAATAAATTTTCACCTATCATTTGAATTGTAATATCCGTTAATTTCTGTTAAAATGAAATCCGACCGTTCGGTCATGCCGTAACCACGTTGGAAACCAAAAAGAGGTAAAATAATAATATAATAATCAAAAAAATATCTTTTAGTAAAATAAAGCAAAAAAATCAATTGGACGTTTCTCTTTGGGATTTCTCTTTCTTAATCGAATTGACTAATAACTAAAGTGGAACTAAGGCTAAAATCAACTCCCAAAGTTAAGCTTGTTCGAAAAAATCACTAAAAAGGATTTTAAGGTTCAACACCTCAATTTTTCTCAACAAGTAAAAAATGGATCATTTTAAGGTCCAACGCCTTAAAAAGAACCACCTTCCAAGTAAAAAGAATCACTTGATTCGCCCTGTTTGAAAGAACTACGTAGGTCTGATTTCCTCTTCGATGGAAGGTACGTAGGAGCAAGAGCCCCGCTTTTGTCGACCTCAAAAAATAAAAGTTTAGATACATAATTTCACGCAACTACAATTTAAGGCTGTTGTCCTTTGGGACAAACGTGAGAGGTGCTAATACCTTCCTCAAACGTAAATACAACTCCTGAATCTGGAATATTCTTCACGACTGGTTTTCTTCAGTTTTTCCGATGTTTTCCACAAATAAACGTTGGTAGCGACTCCGCACATTTTCCTCTCATGGAAGACGCACCTGTGAGCCCTCGCCTCGCTCTCCCGCAAAATGGTAGGTTGCGACAACCGCCATTAGCTGATTTGAAAGTTAAGATCTTGGAAGAAGCACATAAAAGGCGTCTTAGTTTCCATCCAGGGATGACTAAGATGTACCAAGATTTGAAGAGAAGTTTTTGGTGGCATGGCATGAAGAAAGATGTAGCTGAATATGTAGCAAAATGTTTGACATGTCAAAAGGCCAAAGCTGAGCACCAGCGACCATCAGGAGAATTAAAGCCGCTAGAAATTCCGGAATGGAAATGGGAGAGCACATCTATGGATTTTGTATCTAGTTTACCCAAGACGAGTCATGGACACGATGCTGTGTGGGTCATAGTAGATCGACTCACCAAATCTTCTCATTTTATTCCGGTAAATATGAAATATAAAATGGAGAAGTTAGTAGAGTTGTACATCAAAGAAGTAGTAAGGTTACATGGAATTCCTTCCAGTATCATATCAGACAGGGAGCCGAGGTTTACCTCGCGATTTTGGACAGGTCTGCATGAAGCATTAGGGACAAAGCTGAAGCTCAGTTCAGCTTATCATCCCCAAACAGATGCTCAGACTGAGCGAACCATTCAGACTCTAGAAGATCTACTCCGGGCGTGTATTATAGAGCAACAAGGCAGTTGGATGGAATGTTTGCCATTGATTGAATTTACTTACAACAACAACTACTAAGCCAACATTGGTATGGCTCATTTTGAAGCTCTATATGGACGAAAGTGCAAAACTACTCTTTGTTGGTACGATGATGGGGAAGCAGTACTTCTTGGGCCTGAAATGCTACAACAAATTACCGAACAAGTGAAAATGATTCGAGAGAAAATAAAAGCATCCCAGGATAGGCAGAAGAGCTATTATGACAGAAGAAGAAAGCCATTAGATTTTCAAGAAGGAGAACATACGTTTTTGAAGGTTTATCCTGTTACTGGAGTCGGAAGAGCTCTCAAATCTAGGAAGCTGATGCCCAAGTATTTGGGTCCGTATCAAACTTTAAAGAAGGTTGGGCCTGTAGCCTATCAAATCGCTCTACCTCCGAGCTTATCGAATCTGCACCCTGTGTTTCATGTCTCTCAACTGAGACGATACAACCCAGATCCATCACATGTACTCGCACTGGACGAAGTACAAGTGAAGGATAACCTCACCTATAAAGCACAACCTCAGAAGATTACTGATTGAAGAATGAAGTCGCTGAGAGGTAAAGAGATCACGTTGGTGAAAGTGCAGTGGGGACCCGACGAGGGTGATTCAACCTGGGAGTTAGAGGATAGGGTGAGATAGTTGTACCCAAGTTTGATCCTAGAGTAGTTAATTTCGGGGACGAAATTCCTTAAAGGATGGGAGTATTGTGACATCCTGTAATTTCTACCCGAAATTTTGTAAGTATTACATTTAAATAATTATATATATATATATATATATATATATATATATTCTTGGAGCGAAGAGTAACCCATAACTGGACGGTTATAGATTAATTCGCAATTAATTAGTCTAAAAATTATCGTTTTGCGTGCAACTTATAATTAAACAAAGCAAATCTCTGAACCACGCTCAGGGTATCATTATGAGCGTTTTGATATATATATATATATATATATATATATATATATATATATATATATATATATATATATATATATATATATATATATATATATATATATATTGCCTACTTTTGAAAACGAGTCCTGACGGGTGCAGAGAAACGTGAAGAACTGGAACCGGAGAGGCGGCACGCAAACCGAGGCAGGATTTTAGCATCCAAAAAGGTCCAGTTTTTTTTTTCTTTTATGGCTGAGTAAGTGGTCAAATCAAAGGAAAAAGTGTGCCCTTTTTGCTCCAATTAAAAGAGGACATGTGGAATTGCTTTTGAAAAGAAAATGAAAAAAAAAGAAAAGAAAAATCATTTTTTTAAAAAGCCAAATCTTCTCTCTCTTTCTCCAGAAAATTCCAGCAGCCCTCTCTTTCTTCCTCCACGTTGCTTTCTCCCTTTTCTTCTCCACCATTGTTGTCTCTCTTGAAGCTACAAATTCCTCTTCATTTCTACACCAAATTGCAAGATAAAGTTGTTTTTGGAGTCTAGGAGCCTACCTCTAGCTCGTGGGACCTTCAATTTCAGGTAAGGGTGGACTTCTTCTCACTTGAAATCTGTGGGTGTTGGGTTCTTGGGAGCTATAATGGGTAGTTCTACTAGGTTATTGCTTTAGGGTAGTTGTTTGTGAAGGAAATTGTTGTAATTTTGCTAAGCTTGACATGTTTAATGTAAGCAAAATTGCCCATGTTGATTTAGGGTTCAATAATGATGTTTTGATATATATGTGTGCTTAAAATGTAGATAGAAAACTGGTAGAGAGAATGGAGAGAGTTAACTTAGAGTTAAATGTGAGAATGGTAGTGTTGTAGGTGGAAAAGGGTGAAATTTTGAGGTTTAGAAAGCCAAATTTGGGGTTACTGGAAATTTGAGTTTAAAGTGAGTTAATTCTAGTTTAGAATGTCAATTAGGACTTGTAGGAAAGCTTGGTCAGAGCAAATGAGGAAAATTAGTGGCAAATGTGAAAGAAAAGAGCCATTTATAGTGTAAATTGGGTGTTGAGAGGTCAAATTTTGAATAGGTGGAGATTTTACCTTAAAATCAGTTTGAGCAAGTCTAATTCAATGTTATAGACTTGATGAAGGTGAGAGTTTACCCCAAAATCACCAAATTTTCATTTTCACCTTTCAAACCTTGAAAATTCACTAAATTTGATGGGTTTTGGATACCTATGTTTTGCTTTACCTTGGTTTGAAGTTTGTTTTTGGCTTGAACATGATTTATACATGGTTTAAGACTTGTAGGATCCAATTTGAGTAGAATTGGATGCATGCAATCTAGATTTCGAAATCTGCAAAATTATGCAGAAAAAACTGCCCAATTATGCAGCAAATCTGCCAATTATGTAGAAAAAAAATGGTTGTGCAGTACCAATTCCTGCTGTCACGAGAAAGGTAGTATATCTCGTGTTCTAGACATTATTTAGCAGATCCCAACGGTCAAAACTTAGATTTTTGTATTAGGAACACCCATTTAAATTTTCAAGGCGATCCAATGGTTAACGAATCAGAACGAAGAGGATTTTACTGAGGTATGTGGGTAGGAAAAACTGTGGAATTCGAATGAATCTTGTGTGAAGATTTCTGCTTCCACTCTGTTTTTGTTTTAAGGTAGTTTTATGAAAATGGTATTGAATTGTTTTGATATTCTGAAAGCTTGGAGGGATTGATGGGGACCCAGTGCTGAGAGGAACGAGGAGAAGGGCTACGTACGTGTGCATGAGCTCAATTTAAAGGTGGGCAACTGGGGATGGTGTGCTTATGCCTGGGCTTGTGGGAATGGGATATTTGTTTTGCGCCATCGCCTGATCGCCACCTAGTACCACATATGACGGGTGCCCCATAACCCAATAAGTTCGGTGTGAGAAAGCGTGGAAGAGTCAGTCTTCCAACTTTTATTAGTTGACCACAGAGTGGTACCTGAGGATATGTCGCGGGGGTCAGGAGACCTTGGGGACGTCAGGTGGGGTGCCATTGCCCAAAACCAAGCTTGACCAATCCTGACCCACCCCGGGCATAGTTAGCCAGTGAGAACCTGTGACGTACCTAAGCAGGCGAGCTCCTGACAGTCAACCAATAAAGGAACAAAAATCCACGAAGCAGAGAGGCTTGTGTGGCGGCTGGCCAGCTATCTATCTTGGGTTGTTAACTGAAAAATTCCTTCTAGTAACCGATTACCATTCGTGTGTAATCGATTACAGGGTTTAAAAATTGAAACAGGATGTTCAGTAGCTTCTGGTAATCGATTACCATTCGTGTGTAATCGATTACACAGTGTTATATGCCATTGGTAATCGATTACCATGTGTGTGTAATCGATTACACAGTGTTATATGCTATTGGTAATCGATTACCATTTATGTGTAATCGATTACACAGTGTAACTTTTAGGTTCCAATGTGCAAAGGCTGTTGTAATTCGTTCTTGGGCACTGGTAATCGATTGCATACCTTGGTAATCGATTACCAGAAAGGAAATCTCTTGAAAAAGACATTTTGACTGTGCGTAGCCGTTACGAGACGCATTGTATTGTTACCTATGTAGTTAGATTCCTTGTGAAAGTGTTTACCCTCTTTCTTTTATCTCTTGTAGATCGCGATGGCAGCGCAGTTGATCCATGATCACGTTGTGATGGAGTGCCTAGAGGGTGTTTGGGAGACCCTCGAAGGCAATGGGAGGTGCCGATTCCGAGGCACAATTCGACTCACTGCTACTTCGCTAGTACATCCGGAGCAACCCGCACTCACACTTCCGTAGCCTGTGGGGTGGATACTACCTACACCTACTCCATATCGACTAGTTGAGCCGGTTCAAGTGATAGAGGTGTCATCCTCTGAAGAGGATCTTGAAGAGGACCCAGAGGAGTTACCTCCTGAACCTGCTATGGACGCCCCTGACTTACCAGAGGATGATGAGGACCCACTCCCTGATGTTGATTCTCTAGAGGATATTATGTCAGCATCTGAGGCAGACTCTACAGAGGAGAGTAGCCCTGGAGGGACAACGATTTGTGACGACTCTTCATCGTAGCAGGTGACTCCTTAGATTAGGCGTACATACTTTTTGTGGGTGGGTGTATCTAGTTCAGACTACTAGGTTTACTCTTTTGATTTTTGGGTGGGTAGACCTCTTGTATAGAAATTTTGATGATTGTATATATTGTGGCTGAAGCCACCACAGTTGTTACCTTTGCTCTGGATGTCACTGTGCTATTTTGCAAACTCCCATATTTTGGACAGTTTTTGATGATGAAAACAATTATGTTTTATCTTGTTATTTGAAAAAGAAATGTTAACGAACTTTATTTGAAAAGAGTTTACCGGCCGTACCTTATTATTTCTCATGTGACGACCTAAAATGATGGTTGGTATATTTTTTTTGAAAGAGAAAAATAGTTTGGAGGTTATGAGTAATCAAAAAGAAATGAATCCGAATAGAGTTGTGAACTGGCCATTCAGGACTCTATAGTGATAATTTTCCTTCTGAAATTAATTACCGTGAAATGAATAACAGTGCGAAAAAAAAAGAGAAAAAAAAAATTTCCCATGGTTTCTGCTATTTAATTTATTACTATTAAACCAGTCATTATTTAGGGACGCCACACATCGTAATAGGCATATCATTCTTGCATCATATTCGTGCATTGCATTTGCATAAATCACTGCATTATCATACCCCTTTCATTTAGCATGCTTTTATTCTACCAACTGCATATATTCCATTTCCATTGTTTGCATGTCATGTTCACTAATGCATGATCCTTGCATTTTCCTCTACAAAAAAAAGGAAAACAAACAAAAAAAAAACAAAAACAAAAAGAAAGCCACACCACATTCTTAGTTACATGTGTTGGGTACCATGATGATGGCTATAAACCAACCATGTTGGGATTATACACCCATTTCTCTAAAAAAAATGATTGAAAATCATATGACTGTGGTACCTAATGTTTGGTTAACTGGGAAAATGATTGTTCTTTGGGCATCTCAATCTCATAATTACATTTGCCATGCATATCATGAGTATGCCCTAGTCATTCATCTCTATGATAGGTAGCTGAGGTATTGCCAATGAAAATTTCTTTTCCTTGGGTTATGGGTTTGAACCAAGCATGTGTTTTAAGAAAAGGTTCATCAAGTCAAGGTCAAGTATGGAAGTAACCAGCTTATGAAAGTTGGGGCAGAAGATGGATCGAGTTTCATCGTTTCTTTGTCTACTACCAACATATAATTGTGCCAATTTACAAAAAACTTAAGGACTGTTGGCGTCCATGTGTTCTTTCCAGTTTCACTTTGACAATATGTGATGGACCATGTTGTTTTAATGAAAATATAAATTGATTCAACCCTATGTCCTATGTAAAATTTGCAATACTTCAAAAACGCATCATTCACATACATCTATGCTTTTCATTGTTTGCATTGCTCATTGTATTCTTTTCTTGAAATCAGAACTATAATCATTGTTATCAAAAGGAAAGAACGCATTTTACGGCGCCCTTACCGAATAGAGCTAGAGTAATGGGTGAAATAAAGAAGGTGCAAGAGTGGATGAAGGCCAACATGGAGGCCATGAAAGAGCAAATGACCACAATGATGGAGGCCATGATGAGTATAAAGAAGATATTGGAGGTCAATGCGGTTGCAGTTACCGCTACCAACGCCGTTGCTGAGGTGGACCCGACTCCCCCATCTGGCCTCAACCAAATAAATCATCCAATTTTGGATATGGTAGGCTAGGGGGGCAAAGAATTAGGAAGTACGGGCGGCCCCCATTTTGTGCAAGTTCAGAACAAGCATGCCTTTCTGCCATATGGCTTGCCTCCCAACTATATGCCACCCAATGTTGCGCACACTCCCGATGAGATTGTCAATAACTCCGCAACCATACCCGTTGAGAGTCAACAACTTCAAGCTGATCATGCACATGTCTTTCAACCCATGGGGGAGACACATGAAATACCCCACCACAACCTAGCCAACTTCGAGCCTCGCCTCGAATACGCCACTAAGGGGCAAACAGTTGGTGGTGTACCCCTACCAAACACTTTGGAGGGCCCTCAGTTTCGCCCACAACCACAACCCTTGCATTTTGTGACGGGGAAAGTCCCTCCTACTATGGCGGAAAAAGGGAAATTGGATCATATAAAGGAAAGGCTGAGGGCCATTGAAGGAGGCGGAGACCATGCTTTTGCTGACATGGCAGAGTTATGCCTAGTGCCTGACATCGTCATCCCTTCGAAGTTCAAGGTGTCGGATTTCGATAAATACAAGGGGACTACTTGTCCTAAGAATCACCTAAAGATGTACTACAGGAAAATGGGAGGATATGCCAAAGATGAAAAGTTATTGATGCATTTCTTCCAAGAAAGTCTTACTGGGGCAGCCGTCACCTGATATACTAATTTAGAACCTTCCCAAGTCCATTCTTGGAAGGACCTAATGGTGGCCTTCATTAGGCAGTATCAGTACAATTTTGATATGGTTCCGGATAGGACGCAACTACAGAACATGTGTAAAATGGGGCATGAATCTTTCAAAGAATATGCCCAATGATGGAGGGATCTGGCATCTCAAGTGGCGCCCCTAATGACCAAAAGGGAGATGATAACAATGATAATAGACATGTTATCGGTGTTCTACTATGAGAAAATGATGGGTTACACACCTTCAACCTTTACGGATTTAGTTTTCACCGGCGAAAGGATCGAAGTGGGTTTGAAAAGAGGCAAATTTGATCATCCTACTTCGATAAATAAAAAGCCTGGGGCAAATAAAGAGAGTAAGAATGAGGGAGGAACCCATGTTGTGGCTGTCATTCCTACATGGCCAAATTTCCCACCAGCTCCACAATATCAATACTTTGCCAATATCAACCCTTCTCATTACCCACCACCCTATCAACCAAGAACCCTAAATCAGCCACAAAGGCCACCCCTAAATCATCCAATACCAAACACCACCCTTAACACAAGCCAAAACACCAACCAGGGAAGGAATTTTCCAACAAAGAGGCCTATAGAATTCACCCTAATTCCGGTGTCATATGCTGACTTACTCCCATATCTACTCAATAATGCAATGGTAGCCATAACCCCATCCAAGGTTCCTCAACCTCCATTTTTCCGAGGAGAAAACTCGAATGCAACATGTGCCTATCATGGAGGAGTTTCGGGACATTCCATTGAGCATTATATGACTATGAAACATAAGGTGCAAGGTCTGATTGATGTTGGCTGGCTAAAATTTAAGAAGGATAATCGCTTGTGATTTCTAACATTGGCAAGCAACACTATGCATGGGGAAATTTGAAGGTTGTTAGATGTCTCCAGTGGCTCATTAGGTTTTTCAAGTTTATGCCATTACTGTAAACAATAGTTACAATGCTAATAATATGGATACATTTGATGTCCTTACCTCATTCTCTCGCAATTACATCTTTGCTTATTTAACTTTCACTAGAATGTGAATGTAAGCCATTGGTTTCTTTGCTCAAGTGACTTGCACTTCTGAGTTTATCTCTGAGTCTGTTCAATCAGAAATTGCTCGTTCTGCACGTTTGGTCGAGGTGCCGTAAAAGGATGAGTAAAGTTCAAAACAAAAAAAAGTAAAAAGCAAAAAGAAAAAAAAAACATTTGATTGACTGTGTTTCAAATAAAAAGTACAAACATTCATGTGACCTTATTTTATCATTCCTAAAAGTTGTCTTTTTGACAGAAAAGTGAGTTATCAAGATAAGGAGTCGTTTGACTTAATCTGTCAATTAAAATGACACATGGCCATATTTCAACATCCCAAACACTAGTGTATCCTTTGCTACCCCTTCGAGCCAAAGGATATTTGTTTTTTAAAAACAACAAAAGAAAATAGCAAAAGCAAAATAGAAACCCTGAGTGGGAACCGCCGCTAAACCAGCGGGAAGAGCAATGCAAAACAACACATGTATGCGGTTGGGCAATAATGAAAAGAAAAAAAAAAGAGAAAAATAAAATCCACCAAAGGAGAGTGAAGAAAAGAGAGACAAAGATCTCCAGATCCTACAAGAAAGGCACATAAGTGCAATGAATGATTAATGTATGAGACAAAAGGAGTAGAGCCCAACCCGAAAGGTACAAGCAATGCTCTCGAGGTTCTTACTCAATACAACCCTCAAACACTCTTTGAGCCTGTCTAATCCTTTCTTTCATAGCCCTCTTACCCCTGACCACGCTACAAGCCCAATAAAGCCCATGTGGATCAAGGAATGACTAATTTGATTTTAAGTTGGGATTCTGGAATGAAACCTGTGCACGCTTGTGATTGTTACAAAAATACATCTATCTAAAACAAAAAAGAGAATCCCTGAGGTTCACACTTGCACACTTGAGAAGAAAACTCATTTGACTAGGAACTCGTGGAAAATATACAAAGGCGATTGTGATAGTGGGATACACCTGACATTAGCCACTCATGCAAAACTCCTTAGGATTCCTTTCAAATCCAAGGGTAGCCTTCGCTATATAAATTCTTTCAAGATTAGCCCATACCATCAAGTTTTAGTGGGATCAACAGACCCTTGGCATTACTCTATGACCCTAAATTAGGAAAGTTTTACTTGGTCATATACCAAAGTGTAACAATCCATTGGCATCCTTCAATGGGGGCACACAATCGATCCCAAAGCCTTATGTTTCTTGTTGTACAGAATAATCAAAGTTTTTTAAAAGGGAGGGGAAAACCCTAGGATAAACATTTCAATTGTTTGATTGAATGTCAAATGGCTCCATTGCCGTCACTCCAAAATTTTCAAGTGATCAAACATACACTCTAAGGGAGTACCCAAACAGAGTTGCAAAAAAATATATAGAATGAAGTTGCATGAATTATCATGACTTCCAGAAAGAGATAGTCATTCTATGTTTTCCACAAAGGAAAAAAAAGGCAAAAAACAAAACATCGAATCAAAATCAAAATCACAAAAATAGGAAAGAATGTCATGAGCATTACACAACTTTCATGATTCAAAACCTTTTGCATTACTAGCATTTCAAGATGAAGGTTGCATGCATCTGCATCCCAAAAAATCATGTTCATATTAGGCAATAAGTGCATAGATGAGAAGCCCTCTCAAAGAGTCAACCTCTTGCTTTCTCATAAGGTTAAAGCCCTTTGATACTTGTACCTATTGGCTTGTTTCGTAGGACTCAAAGTCCTCACTTTTATCTCTTATAGGACTCAAAGTCCTCACTTTTATCTCTTATAGGACTCAAAGTCCTCTGTCCTTATGCTTTCATAGGACTCGAAGTCCTTTGTCATTTACATTTTCAAAGACTATCATAGTCTTTCATCCCATAGTGACAATCATGGTCATCTCCTCCCCGTAGTGACAATCAAGGTCATCTACATCCGCAATGACAATAATGGTCATCTGCTCCTCGTAGTGACAATCAAGGTCATCTACACCCGCAGTGACAATCATGGTCATCTACTTCCTGCAGTGACAATCAAGGTCATCTGCCCCCATAGAGAAAATCATGGTCATCTACTCCCATAGTGACAATCAAGGTCATCTGCTCCCGCAGAGACAATCAAGGTCATCTACTCCTTTACATTTGGAAGACGACAATGTCTTCAAAAGGCAACAATGCCTTCATTTACTTTTTGAAGACGACAATGTCTTGAAAAGGAGACAATGCCTTCATTTACTTTTCGAAGACGAAAATGTCTTCAAAAGGCGACAATGCCTTCATTTACTTTTTGAAGACAAAAATGTCTTCAAAAGGCGACAATGTCTTCATTTACTTTTCGAAGATGACAATGTCTTCAAAAGGTGACAATGTCTTCATTTACTTTTCGAAGATGACAATGCCTTCATTTACTTTTCAAAGATGATAATGTTTTCAAAAGGCTACAATGCCTTCATTTACATTTCAAAGACGACAATGTCTTCAGTCATTTATGCTTTCAAAAGGCGATAATTCCTTCATTTACATTTCAAAAGACGATAGTGTCTTCAGTCATTTATGCTTTCAAAAGGCGACAATGCCTTCATTTTCATTTCGAAGACGACAATGTCTTTAGTCATCTCAAAGACTTCAATGTGTTTTGTCCTTGTGCTTTATAGGACTCGACGTCCTCTATTTCTATGTTTTAAAAAAAATGTCATACCCTAATTTCGAAAAAAAAGGAAGAAAAGAAAAAAGAAGAACTTCAATGTCCTCATGTTTCCTCAACTTCACTTCTTTGGTTTTCGCCAGTTGCCCGGTCGAATAGCAAGATCGCTCGAACGAAATTAGTGTCTTTATCTTTACTTCCCTTTTATTTCTAATAAAAGATAAGTAAAGAGGGGCAATTTTCATACCCTAATTTCGTCCGGGGACCTTCATTTTCTAATATGTTGATTCTTGCTAGCCGAATTGAGCTGCTTAATGCCAGTTGCTGCGCAATCTGTAAGGTTTTTTGACGTTTCGGAAGAGAATGCGGAAATTACTCAAAAGGGAGGGCAAAAGTGTCATTTTACACCTTTTCAGACCCCTGGCTCGCCCAGGCTAGCCTCTGGCTCGCCTGGGCCACCAAAATAACTTCATGGTGAAGTAACCAGCTCGCCTGGGTGAGCTACCTTCATCCCAAATGCCTTGTTTTTCTATAAATAGGCGTGAAAGGAGGCTGAGGAAGGGGTCTTGAGGTCCAAAATTGAGAAGAAAGAAGAGAAAAGGAGAAGAAAGAAGAGAAAAAAAGCTAAAACACTGCCAAATCGCGACTGCAATCGATTTCTACATCGTTCCTCGATTGTTCTTCGTTTGTTCTTCGTTCTTCGTCCGGTTAGTTTTTATTTTTGATTTTTGAATTCACTCTATGGACCCTTAGGGGTCCTCTTTATTATTTTGTATATCTTCATCTCCTTCTCCTATCATCGGTGATCACTTTTCTTTTGTAAAGTAAGTTTTAACCAATCGTTAGTACCACAATTTATCTTTAAGGGATTGAAGGTTAGTAAAAAAAACCAAAATAAAACCAACTCATAAACTTCTTTATTTCATCAAAAATCAAAAGATTGTTTCAAGGTCCAATGCCTTAACAATTCTCTTCGTTTTTCAAACTTGAGAAGATCATTTCAAGATCCACGCCTTAACGATTCTCTGGGCTTTTCAAAAGTTTAAAACATCATTTCAAGGTCCAACACATTAAACGACTTTTGTACACAAATTAAATTAATCTTTCAAAAAATATAAAATCAATGTAACACACAAAATTTCAGACTTAAAGAACTACGTAGGTCTTATTTCCTCATCGCACTTGAGGATACGTAGGAGTGAGGGCAACACCTTTGTCGAACCCAAAAATTAAAAAACATAAAAATGGAAAATACATAAAAAATATAAAAAGGTAAAATACATAATTTCGAAGTCATGTCTTGCACATTCGATTAAGAGGGGGGTGAATTAAGTTCAAAATAATTCCCTTAATAAATTTTAATTCTCTCTTTAAATGAAATATAGAGACTTAATAGAAAAGAAGTAAAGAACAATTCAATTGATACTTCTTTAAAATATGAAAAGTAAAATTAAAATGCAATAAATTAAAGGAGTTTAGGGAAGAGAGAATTGCAAACTCAGTTTTATACTAGTTTGGCCACACCCTGTGCCTATGTCCAGTAAGTAACCTATTTGAGATTTCTACTAACTTGTAAATCCTTTTACAAATTCTGAACCACCCAGGGGTACTCTTCCCTTATGTTCAAAAAACTTTACAAATCAAGAGACCCATTGTCTCTTTATTAACAATTGATTGCTTTGAAGTACAGAAGAACATTTCTCTCTTTTAGAGAAGAATGATACAAGTTGAAGAACCTATAAGAATCCTTAATGATTTTGAAAGTGTTTGGCCAAAGGTTTTCTTATGAGATGATAGGACAATGAATGTTATAAAAAACTCTAAAGAATTTCGAACACAAGTCACATATTTATAGGCCTTTGGTGGCCTTTCAAAAACTTGTGAACAGTTGTGACTTTTCAGAGTTATTTTCAAAATTTCCTCACTGGTAATCGATTACAAATATGTGGTAATCAATTACATAGTTAATTTTGAGGAGTTATAACTCTTCAGTTTTGAATTTCAAAATTTTTGTGATTGGTAATCGATTACACAATTGTTGTAATCGATTACATATTTAAATTTCAAATTCAAAACTTTCTTAAAGTTGTTTTAAAACAGTTTTGCCTCTAGTAATCGATTACAGTCTCTTGATAATCGATTACACATTTAAAATTCAAATTCAAATCTTTTCTACAAACTATTTAAAACTATTCTTGCTTATGGTAATCGATTACAACCTCTGGTAATCGATTACCAGAGAGAAAAATGTATTTTTCAAAACTGAAAAATTTACTTAAAACTTTGTAAAAATATTTGAAGCTTAACTTTTAAGGCCAAACCTTTGCAACCTCTTTAAGAGATTCTTTTAACATATAAAGGACTAATTGTTAATCGTTTCTCTTGATTTCTTGATCTTGACTTGGATCAATGTTGAATAGCTTTCATCTTTTTGGCATCATCAAAAGCTTCATACAACATATGCATCTACACCTAGGCTATAAATAGAAACATGTGTAACACTTGTCATAACTTTGATGAATGTGAAACTTGTGAGACATACTTCAAAGTTCAACTTCTCTCCCTCTTTGTCTCCTTCAATTTCGTGCCCCCCCTCTCTCTCTCTCATTCTCTTCCTCTATTGAAGCTTCCTCTTTAATCTTCTTATCCAAGACACTTTCTTAGTGGTAAAGCTCCTCCTTCCATGGCTTATTCCCTAGTGGATGGCGCCTCCTCTCACCCCTTCTCCTTTATCTTCCGCTGCATCTCCAGAAAATCACCATAGAAGGACCTCATTGAGGCTCAAAGATCCAGCCTCCATAAAAGCTTCTCAAGCAAGCTTCCATCACTAATGAGGCACAAAGTGTTTCATATAAAGAGAATGTATCAAAGATTTGTTGCATTTGGGTGTAAGTGTTCTTTCTTTCCCAAAAAGTATTGACATGCTTTGAATGCGTGTGTTGCCTTTTCTACTCATTCCCATTTTAGCCTCTTCACTATGCAAATCCTCAACTTGTACTTAGAATGGTTTTGATCAGAGGTCACACTTATGTTTTAAAAAAAAACTTATTAAATGCTAGAAATTCAAACGTTAGAGAAATTTTGAAAAAGAAAGTGATTATTAGATGCACAAAGGAATAAAAAAATAGTACAACCTTATCATAAGAAACATAAGATGAAGCTCATTTTTCCTTGGAAGAAGAAAACTTAAGTGAATATAAAAGATTACATGTAAGTTTTCTTAAAGCATTAGACGAAGAAAGAGCGCATTAGGTGCTAGATGTTTCATAAAAACCATTGGACGTATGCTCATTCATATCATGCATTGGACACTAGCTTTTTAATGAAAACACTAGACGAATGTCCACTTAAGCGCATAGGACACAAATTCATTCAAAACATTTTTAGTGTCTAAGTTAAGAAAGATTAAACCTATATCAACATTGGACACATGTTTTTGTTGCATGGCTCAATCAAACTCATTACTTCATCAAACCTAAATATCTTTGTTATCATCAAAACTATGAAAATGTTTAGGGGCTATACATATTCCATGTCTTTATAGGTTCCAACAATCTTCCCATTTTTTGATGATGAAATTTTGATCAAACATAGTATAACATAAACAAATATTAGAGCAAAAGATAATGTTATGTATCAAAGCTATTAAAGTTTTAAAAATCTATAAATATATGCAAAGTACTTATACTCCCCATGAGTCCAATACTTATGCAGATTTAAAGATCATAGCATATAAAGCATACAATATTAAAACATATATATTGAAACAAAACATACATCAAAGCGTAACATATAAGATATCACAACAAAAATTAGAATCTGGAATGTAATTATCAAAACAACTATACGGATAAGACATTAACCAAATGTTTAGAAATAATCATTCAAAATTCCCATTACTCTTCCTTTTGGTATCACCCAAAAAGTTAAAAGATTGAAAACATCATAGTCACGACCCTAATGATACAATTTTCTTTTTATAAAGAAATTTTGGGAGTTGATGAATAGTGATATCATGATGTTCGTGGTTGAATTCCATAGACATGGGGTGCTTCCAAGAGGTATTAATTCATCCTTTATTGCTTTGATTTCCAAGTGTGATAACCCTCAAAACTTAGGCCATTACATACCTATTTGGTGGGTTGTCTATACAAAATCTTTGTTAGCCAATAGGATGAGTAAGGTGCTTGACAAGGTTATTGATCCTTGCCAACGTGCATTTATTAGAGGTAGGCAACTCCTTCATAGTGCACTTGTGGCTAATGAGGTGGTAAATGAAGCTAGGAGTTGGAAAAGAAAATGCTTATTTTTCAAAGTGAATTTCGAAAAAGCTTATTGTAAACCCCATTTTTCATAAAATAAATTAAAGAGTCTTATTTAAAAATTAATAGAGTTTTAAAAAAATAATGAGGTTTTTGTAATTAAATAACTAAGGAAAAATAGTTTTATTAATTAAAATAATGATTTTAAGGTAAATAAAATAAACATGTGTTTTTAGAAAATAAAAATGATGCTTTAACTATTCATTTGATAGGGAGTAAAATAGAGTTCATTTTTATGAAATAATAAAATAAAAAATAGAATAAATAATAGGCTCAAAGTACCCTAGCTATAAATAGAGACATGTTAGGTCAATTTTTACATTTATGATATGTTTCTACGCTCTCTCTTCCTCCCAAATTAGTTTTATCTTCTTTCTTTCCCAAAACCTTCTCTTTTTTCCCGCGTATATCCAAACTTGTCTCAGTAAAACTACAGTCCCAAACTCATTAACCGTTGGATTGGTCTTAAATTTTAACACCACCTTTGGAACGCATTTTTCCACATCATCCCCGCTGGGATTTCTGAAATAATATCTATGAAAAGATAAATGTCTCTTTTATAGAGACAGTAAAATTGAGGCTCCAATTCCTTCTCCTTTTCTCTAACGCTTGGAAACCCTAACAAAGCAACCAAAGAAAAAGCTTGAGGAATCTTAGGGAACTGCTAGAGATGCTACTATGGCTGCCAGACTACACATGTGAGCCCGCTTAGAGGTAAGGGATGAGTTTATCGCAATTGTGGTTAGAGTGAACATGTTTAGAGATCCTTAGAGGATCGAATTGTGGTTAATTTTGGGGCATTTTATGCATTTTAATTTTTCATGTACAATGATAACTATGGATTGCTCATGTTTGACGGGTAAATCGATGCCCTGATGAAAATTGGATGGTTTAATTAAGTGTTTGGCATTGAATGTTAGAAACTTGGAAATTTGAGAATTCTTGATTTTTTGATGTTTTCTTGAAATTGATTGAGGGTTTTGTTCCCGATGATGTGATCATATGTTTTATGTTATTAACCGAATGAATAAGTGATTGATTATATGTCTTCAATATTGGAAGATTGCTATTGTTTTATCAAAGGGTTGTGACAAGGGGATCTTTTAGCAACTTTCCTTTTCTCAGTTGTGGCGGAAGATTTGAGTGGGTTGATGAGAGAAGTGAAGGCAAAGAATTTGTATGGAGAGTATAAGGTGGGGAATAAAGAGTGAGATTAGAATGATACAATATTTTTCAGAGACGTGAGAGGGAGGAATGTGTTCACAATCAAACAGTTTTGAGAATGTTTGAACTAGTGTTCGGTTTGAAGGTTAATTTTTAGAAGAGTTGCTTTGGAGATTTAGGGGTGGATGAAAGGATGGTAGAAAGATATGCTGATTTATTGAATTTAAAAATGTTTAATCTACCATTTATCTATGTTGGCCTACCAATTGGAGCTAGTCATAGGAGAAAAGGGACTGGGAAACCAATCATTCAAAAGTTCTCAAAGAAGTTGGCACTTTGGAAACATAAACAAGTGTCCTTTGGGGGGAGGAACTTAGTGGCGATACAAAGAAAATCCAATGGAGTGGTGGTGAAGAAAACAAATAAAATAGCTTGGTTTAGTTGGAGTGACATTTGTAAGAGTAAAGAATTGGGTGGTTTAGGAGTGAAAGACTTTATTTCTTTTAATCATGCTCTATTAGGGATGTGGAGGTGGAATTTGTTTCACCAAAAGGATTGTCTATGGGAAGATGTACTCAACTCAAAATATGAGAGGTGAAAAGGTATTATGAGTGATGGAGGGGGTAGTCATGAGTCACTTTGGTGGAGTGATTTGAAAATAGTGTGTGAAGGGGGTAGGAACATCAATTGGTTTGATGAAGGGGGTAGGAGAGGGAGACCAATGTCGGTTTTGGAAGAATGAGTGGCTTAATGGGAAGAGTCTAGCTAATCTATTTCCTCGTTTGTACCTCATTTCGGTTCAAAAAAAGGATCTAGTAGGAGAGGTGGGCTTTTGGAGAGAGAGGTGGTGTGGGGATTTAAAATGGAGGAGGGATACTTTTGTATGGGAAATGGCCCTCATTGATGATTCACAAAGTTTGTTAGGTGTTGTACAAGTCAAGAGAAATTCCTTGGATTCTTGGAGATGGAGCAATATTTCTGGAACATATTCTACGAGTTCGGCATACAAGATTCTAATCAAGGAAGCTGAAGTGGAGATGGATAAAGACTTCTACACATTGATGTGGCAGTTAAAGATTCCCAATAAAGTTAAATTTCTTATCTGGAGGGCAGTAAACAATCGACTAGCTACGAAGGATAACTTTGAAGAAACAAAACACGCATAATACATGATGAAGTTGATTTGGTTTGTAGTGCTTGGCAATCACATACTGAATCAGTCAATTATTTGTTTTTATCTTGCTTGGTTGCTAGTCATATGTGGCTACTTGGTTGCTCTAGGGTATCCCCAACCTTCTCTATACGGTTCTTCACGGGGACTTAGAAGGCCACTTCAGGCAATTCTCTGGTGTTGTTCCCTGCAAGAAAAAGAGAGAGATATGGAAGATCATCTGGTGTGCAATCGTTTATTGTATCTAGAAGATTAGGAACAATTCCATCTTTAATGGTATGGCAATGGATGTGTGGATAAACTTAAGGATGATATTAAATTCCATGGATGGTTCTGGTTGCATATATAGTTTATTGAAATGGTTTCAATTGGTAAATGTTTGTTGCCAAGTAGAACGGGTGTTCTGATGCGGGTTGATGGTCGATGGGTAATATATATATGGTATTGTGGTGATTGCTGAGAATCTTGTTTTGTTGAAAATCGGGATTAGGAAGTTGAGATAGCAAAGTAAAGTGAGCACAGGTAACACAGAGTTATAAATTTAACCTTGTTAGGCTTCTGTATTCGAGGGAGGGCATTTCATGCAAGAACATATAATGTGGATAGCTGTGGTTATTGGTGGTTATCTAGTATTTCTATTTGCTTTTGATCGAAATACAACATAACCTCCTCAAAGATTTTCTACTTTCGGTACCTCTGGTACCTTGCCCCTAATAATATATATTTAATTTTGCTAACAAAAAAAAATAAACTAAGGAAGTGGTTCTTAAGGCTGTTGCTATTTTTGTTCTTGCGATTGTTGTGGTTGTTGGTGCTATGGAACCAGGTATTGAAGAAAAGCCATCATTGGTGCCAATAAAGCTTGGAAATTATGATAAAAGCTTAAGCCCGGTTCTTCTACTTTAGCAAGAGTCACCACTTCACTTTCAGGTGCAGCAACAGAAATGGGTTCAGCATATAAGGTTTCAGGTGGAGGAGAAGGTGACTTAGGTGGTTGATCCTGGGATTGTGAAATTTCAATCATACCAGATTGATCCTTAGCTTGTTGTGCTTCAGGCGTAGAAGGAGAAAATCTTGCTTCTATTGGATTCTATTTGTTTTCTCAGTCAAACAAGGTAGTCAAGATTCCATAGACTATGCCTTAATCTACACCATGGTTCTTCCTCACCCACCAAGAAAGTGTAGTCATAGTATAAGAGAAATGACATGTTCTCAATGGAGGCAAGGTCCAGGAGCTGTTGGACGTAGTCTCTATTTCTTCCTTCTCCTTCTCAAACAAGTTGGACTTAGAAGTCTCCTTTAGAGATTCATGGTGTTGTCACCAAAATTTTCATCCATCCTCCTCATCATACTCCTTTGTTCACCTAGTCTTGTTCCAATCTGCTTGATATAGCTCCAAGTATCGTTGGAACTCGACTTTGGTTCTTGTGGCATTTACACCTCTTTAGGTTTTTTCCTTTTCTTCTTGTTGAGGTCAATGATTGATGGGCTTGGACAAATCCATAAATAAGTTATGTTCCTCCATTTTTCTCAAAATCTTTTAGGAGTCATTAATTCTTGATGCAATACCATAAATAATTTTTATATGAAGTTCTATGGCTACTAACTCTTAATCGATTCTAAAGGTCCCTCATAGTGTATCTATTATAAAGGTAATCCTATATTACTTGAGTAATCAATTTAGAGTCTTAAGGGATTGATACTATGTAACTTTTCAATCCAAAACTTCAATACCGCAAAAGCACATCAAAGCTTCCAAAAAGGGGTCTTAAACGACTATTTTAACCTCCTTTCATTTCCAAATTTTAGGGGTATGTTGTACTATTTAATCAGGCACTAAATTTTCATCATTTTATACACTTTTACACAAAAATATTCCTATTGTAGGCACAAAACCGAAACAGGGCAGCAGTTCACTGTTTTGCATTTTAGCTTGTTCTAACCACACTAACCAATCATTTGGTCTCCAAACTTTGCCCCAATTATCCCTTATCAAATCAATACATTTTCATCAATTAAAATTACAATGATCACATGAAAGTGTCAACAAATTTCTGCGGCAACAGTGGCCACATTTGGTCCCATTATAACATTCCAAAAAAGGGTCAAATCATGCTCAAACACACAAATCAATTGGCACACACATAGGAAATGATGTTAGGCATATAATAATCACTAGACCATTAAATATGCAATTTTATAGGCACATACTCAACCGGGCAGCAACATGACGATTTACAAATTAATACACCATTTCCATACATCAAGCAATGGTTTTTACATCTCCAAATGACACAGACACTCTCCAAAATCATTTCCAACACAAAGGTATGCAAACTCAAGAATTTTATAAGTTTCAAGGCACATGAAAATGAAGTTGAAGTGTATCAAAATTGCAAATCCCGTAACACAAAAGTGACACAAAAACATGTCAAAACAACATTTTCCAACTCCAAACACTCAAATAAACACCCTAGGTTAGGGTATGGAATCCCCAACCTCTCCAACATAAAAGACACCAATTTTAAGCCTTAAAATTACAAAATACCCACAGTTACAAACATTGGCAGCAGGAGCAAAAATTGCACGGAAGGAAAAAGGGGTTCTCAAGCTTCCAAAAATCATGGATACAAATTCAATAAATTAAAAAATAAATTGGTTTAATATAGTACTCAAAACAAGTATTATCAATGGACGACAATACTTTATCAGGACTCATTAACTTATGCCTTGCAAATTTATATTTCGGCATTAAGACGTAAAGCCTAAACAATGACCGAATTTGGAAAATGGGGCATTTAGAAAGAAGATAGCATCATGGCTTCACTTACTTGCACACTCGCTTTAAATCACTAACGGCCCCATCTTAAAGTTGCATAAGTTTGTCCTCTGAGGGTTACATATTCAAGATACAGATGAGGAAAGATCAAACAAAGAATTTTATGGACAAGTTGCCAATACAATATCCTCTATTGCTTCCAAATCAACAATGGACCAAAAACAATTCCATGGTCAAAACCCAATCCCATTTCGATACTGATAAGATTTTAATTAACGGTACAAGTTAACCTTTCAAATTTTGGTTGAGGCAACACGCTTGGCTCTTTTCTATTTGGTTTTTTAGTCAACAAGGACCATATAGCTCATCATTGCCTTCAAAGGAAGAAGCCAGAGATGACAGAAGTTGGGTACTTGTTAGAATCTTCCCCACCAAATGATTAAATGAGATTTAAATATGAAAGGAATGACAGACTTACAAGTTGCATAGGAATTTTTCCACTCAAATATTTGTGTGAAAAGTCCAACACTTCCAATTGTGTTTGTGACACCCTTTATTCTGATATACAAATTTATATAATAAAATCTATGGAAATGCAGAATTACAAAAAATGATTTTATCCAATAAACATAAAAGAGTTCATGTGGGTAAAAGGTTTACATTCGCGTTAATCACCAAATTAAAAACTTATCAATTAAGGGTATGAAAATATTTCTGATTCAAAATAAGGTTGTCCAAAACTCTAGAGAATGAACTAAAGACATAACATGTGAAACAAAAAATGATAAAAACTACATGTTCAGAACTTCATGCAATTAATACAAAAACTCATGCCCCAATGTCACATCCTATCAAAGCATTATGTCCCAGCGTCCTTTAGCATGAGGTTCTTTAAAGTCATCTACCTAACCATCTGCTCTCATGAACACAAGATTTAAGATCATGATAGGATCTAAACACAAACAACACACAGGGAGTGAGTTATCACATTCCTAAGCAGGTAGAGATAAATGAAAACACACACAAACACACACACATATAAGTATAATAAGCTCAACCTAGCCTAATTTGCATCATTTTACCACTCATTGTGTAACATCACTTATCCCAAGGATTTATTCACAAAATCACATTCTACACCTTCACATTAATCACATGTTCAGAACATCACCTCACACTTACACAATTCATTATTCACCATCACATAACAAGTCACAATGATCATTACATAGGTGTTAAGAAACATATACACTAAGATTCAATCCTATATGCAATGTGGTACCATGTCAGTGAAAAACCTTGTCGAGCGCCTAGGAGTACATGATAAGACAGACGACACACTGGTAAGTCAGGTCACTCTCACTAGGTAAAATCATAGGGATACCAGTCAGGGTTACTCCATTTTGCGAGAATGCTCCAACCATATGGGATCAGCATAGGCTTGAAGGAAAATTCAAACTGAGTGTATTTACCCTCAAGACCTACACTCCGAAGAGTCCGTTAGGGCCTCTCCCTCCTAATTCGGGTCTAACCCAAAAAATATTTTAACACACAGACTCTATCTATGAACCATACAAAACACACGACTCCTCAATTGTTCTCAAAATAATTTTAACTTGTTGCGCCTCAAAGTGATTAAACTCGTCGGGTTCCTACGGTGGAGCTCATCATAAAACTCGACGCGCATTAACTCATCGCCCTTAAAGGGTCTTATAGTTATGTGATTGAATAGTTCATAACTTACAACTTAATGCACACAACATCTCAATACATGTGTGATCTCACATAATCAACTTGTTACTTACCGTTCATCACACTTCCATGATCCGAAGACAACACATTATCATGTCTCATGCATCATATACAAGTCACACAATAATAATATTAATATGTTATGTTCATATGACTAAACCCCTCAAAGAATTTCACATAATCATATCAAATCAAAGGAACCAAAATCATAGGTTCAAAAACACGAAAACACCAAGAGCACTCAATTTTATCAACCAATTCGCATCAAGGCATTTATTAACCCATTAAACATATCAATTTCATTACTATAATCATAAAGGCAGAATTACAATACAATAAAAATCCCAAAATAAATCCTAATTTGATCCTCTAAGGATTCCTACACATGTTCATTTTAACCCCAATTGTGATAAACTCATGTCTTACCTCTAAGTGGGCTCACGTGAGTAGTCTGACAGTGATGGTGGCATCTCTAGTGGTTCCCTAAAATTCCTCAAGCTTTTCCTCTGATTGCTCTACTAGGGTTTTTTAGCGTTAGAGAAAAGGAGAAGGATTGAAGCCTCAATTTCACTATCTCTGTGCGAGGAGAATTTCTCTCTATACAAACATTATTTTGCAATTCCCAATGGTGGGCATGTCCAAAAATGATTTTGGGAAGTGGTGTACAAATTTCGGAATGATCCAACTATTAACGAGTCTAAAATCATAGTTTTAATGGGACAGGTTTGAGTGTATACGAAAAAATAGATAGTTTTGGCAGAGGAAGAAGGGAGAATGAATTTGGGAGGAATTGACCTAATATATCTCTATTTATAACTAGGATACTCTAAGGCTATTACTTACTATATTTTTCTTTATTTTATAAAATGGAACTCTATTTTACTCTTTTATTAAATAAATAACCAATTAAAACATCCCTTTATTTTCTAAAATATCATTTTACTCTATTTATTTTCTAATATTATGAAACCCTTATTTTAATTAACAAAAACCCTTTCCTTTTATTTATTTATTTTCTAACAAATCTATTAATTTTTAAATAAAACTCTTTCTATTTATTTTACGAAAAATGGGATGTTACATTCTTAAGTTATCTATCATTGATGGGATTTCACCAGATAAAGCATTGTTTGTCAAGTTGACAACATAGATTTCTTTGAAATTCAATAGCTCCCTTGGTATGTGTCCTTCAAAATGCTTGGACGAGAAATCAAAGGATGTGAAAATTGTTAAAATTTTAACCAACTCTATTTGTAGACCTTTGCTAATAACTGTCACACTATCTTGATAATATAAATTGACAAAGGCACACTTTATAAACTTTGATTCATCTTCATCTTTGTTATGCATTGTATATCTTTTCCATGTTGTAATTTAGTATTTCAAGATTGTCACACATCATCTTAAGCATGAAAGAATTGTTCTAGAAATTTTATTCATGGAGAGATCAAGTACATGAAGAAATAAACCATTACAGAGGGAATCAGGGATGTTGCGATGCAAAGTATTGTTTGAAAGAGAGAGAAAATTTGCATCAGACATGTAATTTCCAATATCCTTTGAGATGATAGAGCTAAATTTGTTTCTTGGAAATCCAAATCACATATTTATATATAAAAAAAAGGTATTGGCCCTTGAAGTTTATTGTAATGAAGGTCAAGGTATTCCAAGATGGAAGTATGATTCTGCAAAGGTCCTTCCAAATCAGTCAACAAATTGTGGGAAATATTGAGCATTTGAAGATTTTGTAGTTTCCAAATCAATTGGGCACTATTCCTTGAATGTGGTTATTTGAAAGATCTAGAAAAAATAAGCTAGATTTGTTTCTCAAGAAACCAGGGAATGTTTTCAATTTGTAGGATTCCAAGCTTAGTTCAGTTCAATGTTGGGAAAGGAAGATGTAACATCCCATTTTTCATGAATTAAATTAAAAAGGTTTTTCATTTAAAATAAATAGAGTTTTAAAAAAATGATGAGGCTTTTGTAATTAAATAAATAGGAGAAATAATTTTATTAATTAAAATAATGATTTGAGAGAAAAAATAAGGTATTTTATTTATTCATTTGATAGGGAATAAAATAGAGTTCTTTTTTATAAAATAATAAAAATAAATAAATAGAGTAAATAATAAGTTGTAAGTACCCTAGCTATAAATAGAAACGTGTTAGGTCAGTTTTCACACTGATGATGCCTCCTCTTACTCTCAATTTCGTTTTTCCCTCTCCTCCCAAAACCCTCTCTTTTTCCCGCATACCACCAAACCTATCTCAGAAAAACGACGATCTCAGACTCATTCATAATTGGATCGTCGTGAAAGTTAAGCACCAGGTTTGCAACTCAATTCTGAGCCTTCTAACCGTTGGGAATTAAGAAAAGATGTCGGAGTTAATAGAAATACCCTTCGCATTGTAACTTTTTCTTTCCCGTAGAAACCCATAACTATCTCAGAAAAACTATGATCCTGAACTTGTTAACCGTTGGATTGTCGTGAAATGTTGATATGTGGTTCGAGATTTAATTCATCACACCTTCACCGTTGGGATTTACAAAAGAATGCCTCTGAACGGAGAAAGATGCATCGCACGTAGGACCATGGAATGGAGGCTTCAATCCCTTCTCCTTCTCTCTAACGTTTGGGAACCCTAACAGAGCAACCGGAGGAGGAGCTTTAGAGAGCACCAAAAATGCCACAATTGATAATGGAGAACGCTTGAGTGACTACATCGAGGTAAGGGATGAGTTATTCACAATTGGGGATTAGTGAGAACATGTGTAGGGATCCTTAGAGTATCAATTGGAATGGGTTTTGGGGTGTTTCCGTAATTTTTATTTTATCCTTATAGTTATAACTGTGAATCATATATGTTTGATGAACCAGTTGATGTCCCAATGAGAAATTGTTGTGAAATTGATGTGTTCTTGTGTTGAGTGTGAACCCTTAAAAAAATTGAGCTCTTTTTATTAACGTGAATTATATTCTAAATAATATTATTTAATGACTTATTTTATACAAATTATTATCTTGTTCTAATTTTTTTCCACGACGATGATCAACATGTTATGTGTATATATTTATTGTAATACTAAAATAATAAATTAAAGAAAGTTGTAAGGTTAATGCCTAGTGGTAATTTCTTTTGATGTAATATTAAATTAATTGTTATAAAAAATCTTTTGATTATAAATAATGTAGCTTGATTTACTACTATATATATATATATATATATATATATATATATATATATATATGTTTTGTGTCATGCAAATATGATTATTGTGTGACGTGTATATGAGTTATGAGGTGTAATAAATTATTATAATGATATTATCATATTATTATGGAGATTGAGTAATACAAAGTGCAATGCGTTAATTTGTGAGATACATGTAAACATGAGATGATTGATTGTGACATTATGAGATGTTAAATTGTGGGCATGATATTTGGTTGTGAATAAGTGTGTGTGTTTAACACTTATGTGACAATAATTATGTTGTGAGTTGTGAATTATATAATAACCCGACCAGTGTTGATATTGAGAAAATGTTTATGCGCAGTGTTAAAGAGAAAGTGTAGGTTTCCTATTTAGGAACCAATGTTAAATTGTAGCGCAATGTGTTGAACGTGTTTAAAACACGAGTATGAGGTCGTGGGTATTATATAATTCATGAGCAGTGTCTATAAATTGAATTTGTGATGAATTGTGGAATAACATGTTGCTTTGAGATTATAATATTGTTATTGAGATTGAGTATAAGTGCAAAAATCTGTGATATACATGTAAACATGTGATGGTGGATTGTGACATTATGAGATGTGAAATTGTGAACAAGTTTTAGTTGGGAATAAGTGTGTGGTTAACACTTGATGTGACATTACTCGTGTTGTGAGCTATGAATTATACAATAACCCGACCAGTGTTATCTTGAGAAAAGTGTTGATACGCAGTGTTAAAGAAAAAGTGTAGGTTTCCTATTTAGGAACCAGTGTTAAAGAGGAAGTGTAGGTTCCCTATTTAGGAATCAGTGTTGAATTGTAGCGCAATGTGTTAAAAACACGAGTGTAAGGTCGTGGGTATTGTATAATGCATGAGCAGTGTCTGCATGCAAAAAATTATTTTAGGGATTGGACTTGAATCAGGAGGGAGAGGCCCTGACGGACTCTTCAAAGTGTAGGCCTTAGGGGTAAATACACCCGGTTTGAGTGCTCCTTTAAGCCTGTGTCGATCCCACATGGTTGGAGCATTCTCGCAAAACAGCGTGACCCTAACTGGTCTCCCTATGATTTTACTTAGTGAGAGTAACCTAACATACCCATGTTATGGTATGTCTTGTTATGTACTCCTAAGTGCCCCAGGGTGGTTTTTCACTGACATAGTATCACATTGCATATAGGCTTGAGTCTTAGCATAATTGTTGCATACGCTTGCTAATTGTTTATTATGAAATTGATGTGTTATTATGTCTTGATCGAAGTGTGCAATTCATGTGTAATGTGATTGATGATTGAAATGTGAATTTTAAATGACAAAGTGGTGGAATTACGTGAGTTATGTTTAAGTAAGTTATATTTCATTTATATGATATGTATATCTAGTTTTCTTGTTTCTCTGTTAGTTAGGAATGTGATAACTCACTCCCTGTGTATTGTTTGTGTTTGGATCCTGTGATGATCTTGAACTTTGTGTTCGGGGGAGAAGATGACTAGGTGAATTGCTTTAAGGAACCTTGTGCTGAAGGATGTCGGGACACAATGCTCTGATAGGATGTGACATTAGGGTATAGGTTTCTATATTAATTGTATGAAGTCTTAGGCAACCTTGTTTGAGCCGGGATGACTTTATTATTTATTTGGACAAGTTTGAATATGATGTAAAAGAAAGTGAATGTAAGCCTTTTACCCTGTTGAAAGGATTTTATTTAAATGTGTTTTAAAAACTTTTAATTAATTATGATTTCTTTTCCTTTTATTAGTACATATATGTATGGGGTAGAAGGTGTCACAGAAGACATGTCTGCATTTGTAACATTCACATTGATTGATAAGTTGTTGTATGAAAGGTCTAGTTCAGTTAAATTTTTAAGCTCGTAAAAAAGTCGGAGGTCAGAAAGTGTACTGAGCTAGAAGATAGATGTTGGAAAAGGGCCTAATAGATGATTGCTACTTAAATCAAAGCTTATTCACAACTCAATGCATACAATATCTCAATTTAGACAAGTTCCTCGTGTTACCAATAGAATATGGAAATGCTCTAGCCAAGTTTGTGCCACTTACTATTAAGGTTTGGAGATACAAATTTTTTGGCACCAGGGATGATAAATTGTTACCATCAAGAGTAATAATGACTGATAGATTCTCAAGTCTTGCCAGGGAAATATCTAAGGGTCTTGAAAGATTGCACCGTGACATTCTCAGTTCTTGTAGGTGATGCAACAACAACAAAGAATTGCACCATTAATATTCATGTCTTGGAACTGATATACTTACACCATCCAGATATAGTTGCCTAACTTTAGTGATATTTTGCACAAGCTTTCGTAGATTTGGTTTCTCAAGTTTCAACTCTTTCCTAGTTAAATAGGAAAGAGTAGAGAGATCAAGAGAGAAAAAAAGACCTTGTCAACTTAGAAATCTCTGTTAGAATCTGCCACACAAAGCCAGCTTCAGGCAAATTCAAGTAAGTTAAATTCTTCAACTTGCTGAATGTAGATGGAATGCCATATATGAAATCATTATCAGCAAAACTCAATTTCTAGAGATGTTGAAGACTGAAAAGAACACTTGAATCATCAAATCCACCAGAAATTGGTTCTCTGTGTAGGTCAAGAGCAGTAACATGTCCCTTTTTGTCACAAAGAACTCCTATCCACCTGCAACAATCATCATTTGCATTCCACTAGTTCAGCCTTCTGCTATTTCTGTTGGACTTAGTCATAGAACCCAACAAAATGAATGAAGTGTGTCATTCTTTTATGGAGAAAAATGGAGAACCATTATATTATTGGTTAGAATAAAAATAGAAAAAGAAATGATTGAAATGTAACTTCTCCGCGCATTAATAAATACTACCTTTCTATAACTACTATAATATATTCCAACAAGAGAAAAACAGAGAGAGAGAGAGAGAGGAAACATTAGTGAGAGAAAATAATATTTATATTTTCTAGATGTAATTGGGTTATGAGTTAAGTATTTTGTAAACACCTATTATATATTTTTATCTTTCAACAAAAGGTCTGCATCAACCCGGAGACGTAGGCATAATTGGCTGAACTCTATTATCAATTTTGAGTGTGATTATTCCGCATTTGTTTTATTTCTCACAAATCTGATTATAAGAAATTTGCATAATTTCTCAACAATTGGTATCAAAGATTTGATCATTATTTTTGTCAATTATAATAAACAATCCAAAGGCAATAAGATTTAAGTAAGAGCAATGGCTGCAGAAGAAGGAAAGATGAAAATTGAGAAGTTTTATGGTGCAGACTTTGGCTTTTAGAAGATGCAGATCGAAGATTATCTATATAAAAAACATTTGTATCAACCTCTCTTAGGAAATCAAATGAAAGGCATGAAGGATGAAGATTGGGTTGTTCTTGATAGACAAGTCCTAGGAGTTATCCAGTTGACATTATCCTGCAATGTTGCTTTCAACATTGCAAAAGAAACAATCACAGCTGGTCTTATGGAGGCTCTTTCTAGTATGTATGAAATGCCATCAGCCTCAAACAAAGTTTATTTAATGAGGCAGTTGTTTAATTTGCGGATGAGAAAAGGCATATTAGTAGTGCAACATCTCAATGAACTCAAGATACTCACAACCCAATTGAGCTCAGTTGGGATTGAGTTTGATGAAAAAGTAAGAGCATTGATACTTTTGTCTTCTCTACCAAAAAGTTAGAATGCTACCTTCATAGCTATGAGTAGCTTGTCATGAACTAATAAGTTTAAGTTCAACGATGTTTATGATTTGGTTCTTAGTGAAGAGATCCGATGGAGAGATTCGGATGAATCATCAACCTCTCCAGTTTTGCATATAGAGTCAAGAGGGATATGGACGTGGAAAACCAAAAGACCATAGGAGGTCCAAATCCATGAATCATTGAAGTTCCCACAACTCGAACACTATCGAGTGTTGGAATTTTGGGAAAATTGGGCATTACAAAAATCAGTGCAAGATTTCACCAAATAATTAGCAGGTGAAGGCAGAGGCAAATGTTACCTCCACCTTAGAAGGAGATGATGCATTGATATGTTCTTTAGAGAACAAGGAAGAATCTTGAGTATTAGATTCTGGAGTATCCTTCCATTCTACTTCGTAGAGAGAAATTTTTGAGAATTATGTCCTCAGTAATCTTGGACAAGTTTACCTTGGCAATGAATAATCTTGTCATATAGTTGGCAAATGTGTACTGAAGATTAAGTTAAACAGGTCTGTTTGGGAGTGTTAGACATATCCTTGATTTGAGAAAGAACTTAATCTCAATAGGTTAGTTACCCAATGAAGGCTATACAACAGTTTTCCATGGTGATAATTGGAAGATTTCAAAAGGTGCAATAACGGTTGCTCGCGGTAATAAGAGTAGAACTCTTTACATAACAACAGGGGCACATAATTTGATTGTAGTAGCAACAAAGAATGAAGATTCCAATCTATAGCACCAGAGAGTTGGCCATATGAGTAAGAAAGGAATAAAGACTATGCACTCAAAGGGGAAACTACCAAGTCTTCAATTAGTTGAAATTGACATATGTGAAGACTGCATATTTGAAAAGTAGAAAAGAGTCAACTTTTAGACAAATAATAGAACCCCAAAGAAGGAAAAACTTCAGCTTGTTCACTCTGATGTTTGAGGACCAACATATGTGTCATCCATTGGTGGCAAACAATACTTTTGGAACTTTTATAGATGATTAGTCTATGAAGGTATGGGTTTACTTTCTAAAATATAACTAAGAATTATTTGTGGCTTTTAAGATGTGGAAAGCCATGGTTGAAAATTAGATAGGATTGAAGATCAAAAGGCTTAGAACTAACAATGGTGGTGAATATTTAGACACCAGATTTAAAAAGTTTTGCTTTGAGGATGAAAGTAGATTGGAGAGGACCGTACCAGGAACACCTCAACACAATGGTGTAGCAGAGCATATGAACCAAAAATTGACAGAAGAGCCAGAAGCTTACATGTAGAGTTTGGCTTGCCAAAACAATTTTGGGCAGAAGCTATCAACACGACAACTTAGTTGATCAACTGAGGTTCATCAATACCATTGGAGCATTGAATACCATAAAAGGTGTGGAGTGGAAAAGAAGTGAAACTTACACATCTTAGAGTTGTGTTGTGTTGCTTATGTGCATATCAATGATCAAGGTAGGAATAGACTTGATCCCAAATAGAAGAAATGGACTTTCATTGGTTATGGAGAAGATGAGTTTGGCTACTATCTTTGGGATAATGAAAACCAAAAGACAATTCATAGTAGAGATGTGATCTTTAATGAAATAGTGATGTACAAGGATAGGAACAACACACATACTAGTAACCCAGAACAAAGTGTGCCAGTATATGTAGAGGTGCATGATGTTCCAGAAACTCTTATAATTGAGAGTCCTTAGCCAAAGGAATCAATTGAACATTGTAGTGATCAACAACTTGACAGGCCAAAACCTTCTACTCCAGGTCTTGTATTGAGAAGGTCTTCTCAACCTCACATGCCAAACAGGAAATACCTAAATTATATATTGTTGACTAATGAAAGGGAGCCTGAAAAGCTACGAGGAAGCATGTCATATCGAAGATTCCAGCAAGTAGAGCTTGCCATGAAATACAAGATGAAATGTTTGATTTCTAATCAAACATGGGAACTAGATATGTTACCTATGGGAAAGAAGGCACTTCACAACAAATGGGTTTATCGGGTGAATGAGGAGCATAATGGCTCTAAGAGATATAAAGCTTGACTAGTTGTTAAAGGATTTCAGCAAAAGGAAGGAGTTGACTACATTGAAATCTTTACTCTAGTTGTGAAGTTAAATACTATCAGGTTTATCTTAAGCATTGTTGCAATGGAAGAGCTCTACTTTGAGCAGTTTAATGTAAAGACTGCATTTCTTCATGGAGACATAGATGAGGAAATTTACATGCATCAACCTGAAGGTTTCTTAGAAGAAAGAAAAAAAATATGGTGTGCAAATAAAAGAAGAGCTTGTGTGGTCTAAAAAAAGCTCCAAGACAATGGTATAAGAAGTTTGAAAGCTTCATGCAGAAGGAAAGATTCCAGAAGTACAACGTCAACAATTGTTGTTTCTTCAAGAGATATAAGTCTACTTATATCATTTTACTACTTTATGTTGATGATATTCTTGTAGTAGGTTCGGATATGGACGAGATACAAAACATGAAGATACAATTGTCAAAAGAATTTGACATGAAGGACTTAGGTCCAACAAAGAAGATCCTTGGAATGCAAATCATAAGAGACAACCAAAATTGGATTTTGCAGTTATCTCAAGCAGAGTACATTAACTGTGTTTTGCAAATATTTCACATGAGCAATGCCAAACCAGTTAGCACACCTTTGGTTAGTCATTTTGCCTATCCAAGGGTCAGTCACCTCAGACAAAGGAAGAAAGAGGGTTCATGGCTAAGATTCCATAGGCTTTAGCCATTGGAAGTTTAATGTACATGATGGTTTGTACAAGGCCAGATATTGGCCATGCAACGGGAGTTGTATGCAGGTTTATGTCAAATCCAGTTAAAACTCATTGGAAAGGAGTTAAGTGGATTTTGAGATATCTATGAGACAACACAAAGAAATGTTTATACTTTGGTAAAGGAGAATTAAAAGTACAAGACTATGTAGATGCAGATTTTGGAGGTATTTGTTATATTTTTATTGTTTGTGCTATAACTATTTGTTAGATCTTGCAAATACAAAAGATTGTTGCTTTATCCATCATAGAGGCTGAGTATGTTGCAGTAATAGAAACCACTAAAGAATGGATATGGCTTCAGGGATTAATTGTTAACAGAGTTGGGATTCATCCAAGAGAAAAGTGTTTCTCATAGTGATAGCCAGAGTGCGATATATTTGGCAAAGAATTCAACATTTCATTCTAGAACAAAGCACACTGGTCTCTGTTATCACTTCATCAAATATTTGCTTGAGGATGAGGTGCTAACATTGAGAAAGATCCAAGGAAGTAAGAATCCAGCAAATATGTTAACTAAGGTGGTGACTATTGACAAACTAAATTTGTGTTCAACTTCAGTTGATTTGTTAGAATAACAAACCGGAGAAAATTGTTACATTGATCGAGATGTGCAGACAAATTGAAATTAGTCTTCAAGCAGGAGATTGTTGGACTTAGTCATACAACCCAATAAAATGAATGAAGCGTATTGTTCTTTTGTGGAGAAAAAATGGAGAACCATTATATTATTGGGTAGAATAAAAATAGAAAAAGAAATGAGTGAGATGTAACTTCTCTATGTATGTATAAATACTACCCTGCTATAACTACTATAATCAATTCCAATAAGAGAAAAACAAAGAGAGAGAGAGAGAAAAACATTAGTTAGAGAAAATAATATTTATATTTTCTAGGTGTAATTTGGTTGCGAGTTAAGTGTTTTGTAAACACCTATTATATATTTTTCTCTTTCTATAAAAGGTTTGCAGCAACCCGAAGATGTAGGCATAATTGGCTGAACTCTGTGTGATTATTCCGCATTTGTTTTATTTCTCACAAATATGATTATAAGAAATTTGCATAATTTCTCAACAACTCCTATATGTTATGCCTTTGAAGGTGAGGTTGTTCTTAAATTGAAGCAACAAAGACCTCTGATCATCAAGACAAAGGCCAGAAACCACAAAGATGAGGTTACGAAGGCACAACCAATAGAATGACATTAGCCATAAGACTAGGTCAATTTTCATTGTAGATGATTAGTATGTGTAACAACTACAATTACAAGTGGAAATTTGAATTGTAGGAAAACTGAAATATTAAAAATGGTAATTCTAAGAAATCATAGGATTAAAAACTCACATGTTCAACTGAAATATTAAAAATGGTAATTCTAAGAAATCATAAGATTAAAAACTCACATGTTCAACACTGGCTTTCACTGTACAAAATTATAAATACAAGGATTGGTACTCTATGCAATTTTAATAGAGATTACAAAGGTAGCTAAGGAAACTGTATTCCTATAATTTTCTATGAAATCATTTGTGAAGTTGTTTAAAACTAACAAAGTTAATTTCTTACCAAGAGCATTTCACACGTCCAAAACTAGTCAACTAATTATGTCATGATTGAGCAGTTGCTATGAATAGACAACTAGAGAGGATGGCTTGTTAGTGGTGACTTCTAATTTCTAAAGGTCTTGCCCTTGAAATGGGATAGCAAAGAATTTATGATTCATTTTCTTTCTTTTAAGAGACCTTTTTTGAAAGACTTGCCAATTTTTCAAGGGACCTAAAGAACTATTAAGTTGTTGGAAAATTCAAAGAAATGTCCTTTGATTGGTTGCGTGATTTTCCCAACCCAAGTGAAATGAAAGATCCATGCAGTAGCATAAGTAGTTTCTATATAGAATAATGATAATGATAATGCAGATGTTGAAATTTTAGAATATCCACTTTTTTCACATGTTTTATAGTTATAAATGCATATAAGCAAAAGGAAAAATAATACTAAGATGAGTAATGTCTGCTAATAATATTATATATGGAGGTGACAATGTGTGATTTTGTAACTCATAATTTATATATTATAAATATAATTTTGGTGTGTGTGTTAAAATCTTGTCAATTGTACTCTTTACTAAAAATAAAAAATAAACTAATTAATTGATCTAGAAGAGACAATTAAAATCTTTAATATCATGCAATGTCATTTGTTCAATCCATCTCTTTATTTATTTATTTATTTTATCACATTTACTTGTCATATGTCTTATTTGTCTCTCTTCTATTCTTATATTTCTCTCATCTAGAAACCTATTGAAGGGAGATAACTTTTACTTTTTTCTTCCTCTATAATTATTTAAAGACTAAAATATGTTTTTCGTTCTTATATATATCAAATGTTTAGAATCCAACCCTGCAATTTTTTTTTATTTATTTTTCATACTCATGAAATTTAAATATGTTTCCTTTTAGCCTAAAACTAGGTTCGGATATATGTACGCTAATGGGAAAAGTATTAGTTATTTTAAATTTCTCCATTGATTATTCATGTAAGCAATGTAGAAAACATTATTCTACTTGGATAATATTTATAACCGATATAAAAATTCTCCATTCCAGAATGCACACCCCCAGACTGACAATTGTAGAACTAAAACACCTTCCATAATAGCACATGAAGCAGCAACTGAGCTAGTATTGCATCAAGCATATGCACCTCTTTCCTATATCAAGTGCCACTCCAAACAAATCAACTGGAACACTAAAATTAACTTTTTCACTATGTTATCTAAATATTGTTCCTTGATCTGCATTTGTTTTGCTAACTGATAACATTTCTGTTAAAATTTCGACCTGCCTTCCTCTAAAAATTACTCTTGATATTTCCATTTACTTCTGTTCACCAAGTGTTTGATCATATTTCTCTAACAAACAAATAAAGTAGCAGTACATGAATGGTAGTGGCATCCTCCTCCTGGATGAAATCGAAACCTTCTTCACTCGCACTCATCCTCATCATCACCCTCGTTCTCATCTTCTCCCTAAACACCTCTTCACCCCTTTCTACGCATAGGTCCCTTCTCAACTTCCACTACCTCTTCCCCCAAACTTCCTCTCACTCTTCCTCCTCCTCCACTCCATCGGCCACCACAATAGGATCTACCTAATCCTTACCGCCAAGGACATCACTGATAGCAATACTACAACAACACCTAGCAGGCCCATGAAGACACAAAAGAGGCCCACTTACCTTTGTAACTTTGTGTAGTCCATGTGCAAAGGAAGCCACAACAATCCTAGAAATTCTGTTATGCCTAATATGGATTCTCCACCCATTTGGTTATTGTCCCTCCACCAATTTTGTTACCAAATTCTGTTATTGTCTCTGCCAACTAATGATTAGCTTTTCTACTTCCTCCTATAATCATTATAAATACCGCAATTAGTAATGAAGGAGTAGAGAAGAATTATCCAATACCTGTTTAGTGTAGTTTAGCTTAATGTAGCTTAGCCTGATTCCTAATAGTCACCGTGGAAGTTCTACCACGCCGTGGCTTCCACAACTTCACCTTCTCATCAAAGGTGGTCTACATACTCCCTTTATGCATGGGTGGGAAACACCAGAAAATAGTGTCCCAAGGTTTATGCTTATCCCTTCGAATTGGATCCCTTACGCTGTTACACGTGGGTGGGAACCTCATACCGCCGATTGGCGGCATCGGAGTCGATGACATGGTGAGTGTGATCAGGCATGAGCTAGAGGAACTCTCTTCGAACCCACTCGTTACCGCTGGTACATCGGTGAGGACCCCACCTTGCCCAACGAGATCGGAGACCTGTGCGAGGGTTTGTACGAGATGAGTGGAATAGATTCAAAAGAGAGAAAGGTTAGAGTTTTCAACACCTGTCGACATCCAATTGGCTAATATATCAAGTGGCTTGTCCATGCATGACAATTAAAGTTGATTTACCATTAATTAAAAGGATCACACGGAATGAAAAAATTTCACTCAGTGCATCCTAGTAGCTTTAAAAGGAAGCACCAATCCGCTTCTTTAGGTATAATTAAAAGGACCACATGGCATGTTCTCTTAATTTATATCTTTTTGCTACTGTGTTTCAATTGGGTTATGCAGTATTTTTGGTTTTCATTGACTCTAAATACGTAGTAACCTCTCTGTATGTTGCTTTTGGTATCTCTGGTACCACTCATTAATCTAATCCTTTTTTAGCTGATAAAAGAAAAGAGCCATCCTTTAATGCAAAAATACTTCCAAACAATTCATTATCTGTTGTTCAATTTTAAAATATATTTTTCATCTTTTGTGTCGTGCTTGACTTGGCATATGTTAATGTAACAAATTAAACTGAATTTACTTTGTTTTGCAGGCATGTAAGCATGTTCTAATGTTAGCCCAAACTGGGGGTCTTGATTGCCTGGTTGATGTCCAAAATGAGCTTGTTCAATTATAAATGATAATGTTTTTCTATTGAAGTCCTTGTTTTTCCATATTTTGTTTTGGATATCACTCAGTATGCAGAGTATATATTCGAGAACTATTTTTCATCTCCCCCACATAAAACAGGAAAAGAAAAGAATGTTCCTTAACCTTTATTTAATGGGTGACTTGGTACATTATGTTTTCTTATGTGGTCAAGCATATTAATAAATAATTGAAGAATATTAGTGTTAGAGCACTAAACTGACTATTGTAGAAAGATAAAAGAAGTAAGGTAAATTGGTGTAATGGTTCTACTTTTATTTATTCATTTCCATGATATTTATAGAGGAACGAAGTCATACATGGCTATGCCACTAGTTAGGCAGCAGTTCTACTAATCACTACTATGATAACAATTTTTTTTGAAGTTAGTTATAACAAAAATGGGATATGCACATAACAGAATTGGTGGTGGGAGACAAGGAAACTGTTGCAGCTTGGTTAACCATCTACACAAAGTCATGGTAATGGGCTGCCCTCTTGGTGATCCTTTTGGGTCTGTTCGTAGTCATGGGTATGTTGCTATCATCTCCCCGCACTGGGAGAACAACCTTGTCCCCAAGGTTGTAAGAATCACGCAAGGAGTCCCAATTCTTCCATGTGGTATCCTCAAGATCCAATTTTGTCCATTGCACCAAGACCAACTTGGTCGGGATTGAAGCTGATGAATCCAACTTCCAATCCAGCAGGGAAAGTGGCTTGATGACTAGGTGGTTGTCGAAACTGGCGGGAGGGAGATTGAATGGGGAATCGAGCAAGGGGCCATGGTAAGGCTTTAGTAATGAAACATGGACAACTAGGTGAATCTTAGAGGATTCTGGTAACTTCAATCGGCATGCAACTTGGTCGATGCGTGTTGGAAAAGTGGCCTCAATAACATAAAAGGGGGGGGGGGATGAATTAAGTCTCACAAAATTCCCATTAACAAATTTTAACCCCCTTTTTTTTATGAGGTATGATAGGCTCAAATGCAGAAAAAGAAGAAGCAATCAATTTAATAATGTTCTTTTAAATGTGCAAGACAAAGTAAACTATAATAAAATAACTGAGAGAAATGCAAACTCAATTTGTACTGGTTCGGCCACTTCCCGTGCCTACATCCAGTCCTAAAACAACCCACTTGAGATTTTCCACTATCTCTGTAAATCCTTTACAGACTTTGAGCACACCTTGGGATTCCTTACCCTTGTGTTCAATATTCTCACAATTCAAGAGACAAACAGTCTCATGATTACAACTGAGTTTATGGGATGAACAAAAAGATTTCTCTCCTTTAGAGTAGATGATACAAATTGAAGATCCTAGAAGAATTCTCAATAGATTTGCAAGTGTTTGGCCAATAGTTGTTTAGAGAGCATTTGACAATTAAGTTCTCTTAGAACATCTCTCTCTCTTACTTTTCGAAGTTAGACACACATTATATATAGGCTCATTGTGCCTTTTCAAAATGGTTTGAAGAGATGTGTCTTTTTAAAAAGCTTTTCTAAAATTTTCTCACTGGTAATCGATTACAAGATTCTGATAATCGATTACACAGTTATATTTCTGAAGAGTCATGACTTTTCAAAGTGTTTTCTGAAGTGTCGTTACTAGTAATCGATTACAGACATTTGGTAATCGATTACAAGATTTAAAATTCAAATTCCAAAACCCTTTTGAGACAATATGGCTCATTATAGAGATGTAAAAAAAATAATTAGACTAATTATATTTCTACATTATAATTAATTTGAATATGTGGTTGTCAAGACACAATAAATATAATATATCTATAAATTTTATACATAAATGACATATATAAGTTGGAAATATCCTCAACTTTTAACTTTGTAATTTTTGTAATGCTCCCTCATAACCCCGTGCAATATGCTCCTTCATATATAAGATAATGTCAGAATAAAAAATAAAAAAAAGATAATGTTATGCCCCATCAAGGAGATTTATGTTCAAAGTTAATAAAATTTAGACTCTTTAAGAGAGAATAAAAATATCTCACATGTAGAAGAAAAATTTGACCGAGGGCAACCATCTGTTGCATGTGACACCCTATTTTTCGTAAGATAAATTAAAAATAAATAGATTTTTAGGGAAATAATGAGGTTTTTGTAATTAAATAAATAAGAAGAAATAATTTTATTAATTAAAATAATGGTTTTAAGGTAAATAAAATAAATATATGCTCTTAGAAAATAAAAAGAATGTTTCATTTATTTATTTGATAGGGAGTAAAATAGAGTTCCTCTTTATAAAATAGTAGAATAAAGAAAAATGGAGTAAATAATAGACTGAGAGTACCTTAGGTATGAATAAAGACATATTAGGTTAGTTTTTACATTTATGATTTATCTTTCTCTCAAATTTGTTTTCCCTTCTCCTTCTCCCAAAATCATTTCCTTTTCCCGCATACACTTAAACCTATCCCAGTAAAACTACGATTCTGAACTCGTTAACCGTTGGATCGTGATGATATTTTAACACCAAGTTCGGAACTCATTTTCGCACATCCCCACCTTTGGGATTTGCAAAATAATATCTGTGGTAAGAGAAATGTCCCTCACAAGGAGCTTTTTGTTCCATACATACACCTAAACCTACCCCAGTAAAACTACAATCCTAGACTCGTTAATCGTTGGATCCTCGTGAAATTTGAACATGGGGTATGAAACTAATTTTTGCACATTCCCACCATCGTGTAGTTAAAGAATAAATTTTATGGTGAGAGAAACATTCATAGCATGGAGATAGTGAAATGGAGGCTCCAATCCATTCTCATTTTCTCTAACACTTGAAAACCCTAGCAGAGCAACTAGAGGAAAAGCTTGAGGGATCTTAGGGAACCACTAGAGACACTGCTATCACTATTGCACTACACATGTGAGCCCACTTAGGGGTAAGGGTTAAGTTTATCATAATTGGGGTTAGAATGAACATGTGTAGGGATCCTTAGAGGATTAAATTGTGATTAATTTTGAGATGTTCATTGAATTATAATTCTTCTTTTATGATTCTAATTATGATATTATTGTGTTTGATAGACCAATTGATGTCCTGATGTGAATTGGTTAATAAAATTGAGTGTTCTTGGTGTTTTTGCATTTTTGACCTATGATTTAATTTTGATTCCTTTGATTTTGAGATGATTATGTGAAATTGTTTGAGCGGTTTTACTCCCCATGTTTTGAGAATCATTTTTGTATAATTTGTTTGTGTTGGACAAGATTTGTTAGACAAGTGGCCTCAGATATCTTAAGAAGGGGGGGTTGAATTAAGATATCACAAACTTTTTCCTAATTAAAAAATTCTATTTTGATTTTTAACCCAAATCCCAAGATTCCTTTCAAAATGAATTCCTAAATAATTTTGCAAATTAAACTTACTGAATAAAAGCAATAAGCAATAATAAATAAAATAGTTTAAGGGAAGAGAAAATGCAAACTCAGATTTATACTGGTTCGGCCACACCCTTGTGCCTACGTCCAGTCCCCAAGAAACCCGCTTGAGAGTTCCACTATCTTGCAAAAGCCCTTTACAAGTTCTGAACCACACAAGGACAATCCTTCCTTTGTGTTCAGATTGCTTTACAACAAGAGACCCTCAGTCTCTTAATCCCTTTTCAGAAATAAGATGAAGAGAAGAAGAAATCTCTCTTTAAAGAGATAGATTGAACAATGGAGCACTCAAAATAATTCCTTATTGAATTGCAAGTGTATTGGCCAAGGAATTTTTTAAGAGGACCTTTGATGGCCATTCAAAAACTCTAAACAAATTCGTGTTCCAAGTCACATATAAATAGACCTTTGATGGCCATTCAAAAACCTTTTGGACAGATGTGACTCTTGAAAATATTTTCTGAAAAGCTCCTCTGGTAATCGATTACAAAACTTGTGTAATCGATTACAGGCTTTAAAATTTGAATTCAAACATTCTATAACTACTGGTAATCGATTACCATACATGTGTAATCGATTACACATTGTAAGATTTGAATTCAAATTTCTAATGACTGTTGTAAATATTTTCAGCTGTTGGTAATCGATTACAATCCTCATGTAATCGATTACATGCCTTCAAAAATATTAAAAATCATTTTAAAAGTGTTTTAGGAAGTGTTTTGGCCACTGGTAATCGATTACATCCTCTGGTAATCGATTAGCAGAGAGTGAATCTCTTGTAAAAACATTTTAGCTTAAATTCATTGGCCAAACCTCTTGTTGTTTCAACTTGGAATTCCCTTCCTAAATCACTAGAGATTTTCTTGATGATGTATCTTGAATTTCTTGGATTTTTGGTCTTGAATTAAACTTGAGAAGTACTTGATCCTTTGGCATCATCAAAACATCAAACATTCTGTAACTACTGGTAATCGATTACCATACATGTGTAATCGATTACACATTGTAAGATTTGAATTCAAATTTCTAATGACTGTTGTAAATATTTTCAGCTGCTGGTAATCGATTACAATCCTCATGTAATCGATTACATGCCTTCAAAAATATTAAAAATCATTTTAAAAGCGTTTTAGGAAGTGTTTTGGCCACTGGTAATCGATTATCAGAGAGTGAATCTCTTGTAAAAACATTTTAGCTTAAATTCATTGGCCAAACCTCTTGTTGTTTCAACTTGGAATTCCCTTCTTAAATCACTAGATATTTTCTTGATGATGTATCTTGAATTTCTTGGATTTTTGTCTTGAATTAAACTTGAGAAGTACTTGATCCTTTGGCATCATCAAAACATCTAAATATCTTGCTTCTACAAGATTTACTAGATTAGCATGATAAATTGTTATATTGGGATCATGAAATTATGTTTAAGTGATAAATTGAATATGTGATGAATTGTTAGATACATGTGTATTGAGATATTATATATATTGAATTGTGAGTTATGAAGTGCACAATCACACAATTGTAAGACCCTTTAAGAGCGATGAGTTTTTGTGCGACAAGTATTATGATGGGATCCACTGTGGGAACCCGACGAGTTGAATTACTTTGAGGCGTGACGAGTTAAAATGATTTTTAAAAAAATTGAGTCGTTGTGTGTATTGCATAGTTCATAGGTAAAGGTTGTGTTTGTGCCATGTATATATTAATACTATGCGATGTGTATATGATTCATATGGTGTGATAACATATTATTTTGGAATTATAACATTGTGATTGAAATTGAGTGTATGTGATAAATTGAGTATGTGTTGAATTGTAAGATACATGTATATTGAGATGTTGTGTGCATTGAGTTATGAGCTATAAGCCATATAATCACACAACTGTAACACCTTTTAAGGGCAACAGGTTAATGCGTGACGAGTATTGTGATGGGAACCACTGTGCAAACCTGACAAGTTTAATCACTTTGAGGCCCGACGAGATAAAATTATTTAGAGAATAATTAAGGAGTCTTGTGTTTTGTACAGTTCATAGATAGAGTCTGCGTGCTAAAATGTTTTCTGGGTTAGACCTGAATAAGGAGGGAGAGGCCCTGACGGACTCTTCGAAGTCTAGGCCTTGGGGTAAATACACTCGATTTGAGTGATCTTTTAAGCCTATGCCGATCCCACATGGTTGAAGCATTCTCACAAAACAACGTGATCCTGACTGGTCTCCCTATGATTTTACCTAGTGAGAGTGACCTAACTTACCAGTGTGTGGTCTGTCTTGCCATGTACTCCTAGGCGCCAAATGAGGTTTTTCACTTACATGATACCACATTGCATATAGGATTGACTCTTAGTGTATCTGTTACATAACACCTGTGTAATGATCATTGTGACTTGTTACGTGATGGTTTGTAATGAATTGTGTTAAGTTGAGCTTGTTCTATTGTATTATTATTATTATTATATATATATATATATATATATATATGCTTTCGTTAATCTCTACCTATTTATGAATGTGATAACTCACTTCCTGTGTGTTATTTGTATTTGGATCCTGTGATGATCTCGGACCTTGTGTTCATGAGAGTAGATGGTTAGGTGGATGACTTTAAAGAACCTCGTGTTAGAAAATGTTAAGACACAATGCTCTGATAGGATGTGACATTGGGGCATGAGTTTTTATTTCTATTGCATGATGTTCTGAACATGTTATGCTACTTTATGTTATCCCACTGCTTAACTTGTTTCCTTTTGTAAAAATTGGATGGCCTTGTTTTGGGGCCAGAGATGTTTTCATACCCTTATTTGATAAGTTTTTTTTAATTTGGTGATTAACGCAAATGTGAACCTTTTACCCACGTGAACTCCATTATGTTTATTGAATAAAATCATTTTAATGAATTCCGCATTTTCATGTATGATATTATATAAATATGTATGTCGGGATAGAGGGTTTTACATTGCATAGATCCAATTTATCTTTTGTTGGAAAACATGTTCATATACCTTTTTAATCTACATGTTTTGTATGTCAACTTGCAATTCGTATCATTATAAGAAAAAATAACCATGAAGAGATAGTGAACTTTTAAGAAGAGAAAGATTAGAAAAATTTTTGTTATGCTCCTTTTTAGTTTTTATTGACTTAAAAACACAAGGAGATTCAAGTTCAAAACTAATTAAATTTAAATTTTTTAGAGCCAATAAAAATATATATGACAAGTAGAAGGCAAGTTTGACCAAGAGAGCAAACTTTGTGTTGCATAAGTACAATCACCTTTGTGTTGGAAACATGTTAATACACCTTTTTAATCTACAATTAATAGTGATAAAAAAGGAAGAAAAAATACCATACATACATCAACTCTTGCGAAATGCAATTTTGTGATTCTGCTTCCGATTGCAACGTTGAAAACCACACAATTCCATAGCCCTCTGACTATTTTTTCACAACCTAATTGGTAGTTCTCTAAGTACTAACCATAAACAAAAGCCTTAAATGTTATGAGCTCTGCAGAAAAATATTGATTGAAAACAAAATTTAATTAGGTAGGTTAACTATTCTAACTCACCAAATGGAAACTTCACAGTATACAACCTTCTAAGTATACCAAAAAATGACTCCTTTGTATTTTCCCTTTGAAAAAGCCTTTCCACCAAATGAATAAACAACTCTAAGCATAGACCACAAGCTATTAATGTCAATTTAGACTTATAAATAGCAAATGGTGGCAGTTTAGTAACTGATGAACAACATTTGTTTCAGAGTTTAAGGAGTGTATGTTTTGGAAGCTACAAAGTGTAGCCTTGGGTTAGACATGCCGCCTTGATTTAGGTTATATGCACGTTCTTAAAAATTTATTTGGCTTACCAAAAAAAGAAGTTAAGACTTGTATTGTATTTATTAGGTAATAGTTTTTCAATAAAAATTTAATGCTATTCTGTTTTTGGTAAGCAAAGATAAAATTATAAAACGGAATCCAAGCATTATGCTACCCTTGTATTTGGATTTTACATTTGAACAATACAAGAGAAGGGAACAATACACAAATATGAAAATAACAACAATCACTCCTATTTCGCACCAAATTTGATGCAATAACAAACTTTAATAAAAACTAAAGTAGAAATCAGATCACACATGTCTCCATTAAACACTATATCATTCTTTATTAATCACATGAACAACAATTGCATGGAAAATTAAAACAAGAGAATTTCTTAACTTGTCTCCTAGCTACCCAATAACAAGCCAAATTGGATAAACAACGCCCCATAAGAAGAGGGCAATACAAAAGCCAAGCCAATAAAATAGAAACCCAAATACAGTAAGAGAAAAGCAAAAAATAAGTTATTAGAATCTTCTTCGACAAAGCTATAAAATGGACCCAACAAGCCAAGACCATTAAAGTTAAACCCTTATTGAGTAGAACAGCTTCTGTCTATCTAACATCAATCTCCAAGAAAAAGTCAAGACTTTTAAGGGGGCAGGGTACTTCCAAATCCTGCTAAACCAAAGCAGAAAACGGAAAATTATAAACAGAAAATAGTTTGTAAGCATCCTCGTTCCAATTATTAAGAAAATGGTATCTAGTAGTTTTCATTGATATGAGACAATGAATAAATACATAGTCCTCTCTACCATCTCTCCATGATTATTGAGGATAAAATATCAAAACAGAATTACAAATAAAAAGGAGAAAATATACAGGGATTTGGATCAATTATAATTTAAATTCAAATCATAGCTGATCCTTACAATTAATGGATTCTAACACCCCCTTTCAAGTTGGTGCATCAATGCCACATATTCCCAACTTGTCAAGATAACTACTAAGGGCCTTGGATGCTACTACCTTGGTTAGCATATCAACAAGTTGTTGTTCTGATTTTACCAAAGGAAAGACAATAATACCATCTTCAATCTTCTCTTTGATGAAATGCCTGTCAATTTCCACATGTTTTGTACAATCACATTGGACGGGGTTGTTAGAAATCTCTATGGCTGATTTATTATCACAGTAAAGCTTCATTGCATTCATATCCAATATCCTTCAAGAGACTTCTAACCCTTAATAGTTCACATATTCCAACTGCCATCCCTCTAAACTCTGCTTCAGTACTTGATCTAGCAACTACTTGTTGCTTTTTACTTCTCCAAGATACTAGATTTCCTCCCACAAAAGTGAAGTAGCCAGCGGTAGACCTTCTGTCATCTGTTGATCTAGCCCAATCAGCATCAATATAACCCTCAACTTTGAGGTGACCATGATTTGAGAATAACAAACCTTTTCCTGGTGCAGATTTTTAAGTACCTTAATATTCGTTCAATAGCATCCATATGCGGTTTTTTTGGGTCATGCATAAATTGACTCATGCATAAATTAGCTTTCCCACTAGTCTTTGATATCTTCCTCTATCTGCACTAGTTGCATCATCACAATGAAAATTCTTGTGGTTTTTTTCTATAGGAGTATCAATTGGTTTACACCCAAGCATTCTTGTTTCAGCTAACAAGTCTAAAGCATACTTTCTTTGAGAAAGGAAGATACCATGCTTGGACCTCGCAACTTCGATCCCTAAAAAATATTTGAGATCTCCAAGCTGTTTCATGCCAAATTCAGAAGCTAAATGTCTCTGTATGCTTAAAATTTCATTAGGATCATTTTCGGTTACAATCATATCATCAACATATATTATCAATGCAATGATTTTACTTTGATTATGCTTGAGAAACAAGGTGTGATCAGAATTGCTTTGTGTGTAACCGAAAAACTACATAGACTTTGTAAATCTTCCAAACCAAGCTCTTGGTGATTGTTTTAATCCGTATAGGGCCTTTTTAAGCATACACACCAAAGGAATATTTGAGTACTTTGGTATACCTGGAGGAGGATCCATATAAACTTCTTCCATTAGATCTCCATGTAAAAAGGCACTTGTTACACTGAATTGAAGAAGTAGCCAATCTTGATTTGCTGCTAGTGATAATAACACCCTCACTGTATTGAGCTTTGCAATTGGTGCAAAGGTTTATTGGTAATCAACCCCAAAGGATTGAGTGTAACCCTTTGCAACTAGCCTTGCATTATATCTCTCCACACTTCCATCAGCTTTATGTTTGACAGTTAACACCCATCTACAACCAACTCTACTCTTTCCATTTTTGTTTTAATTGCCTAGATCCACCTAGAATCTGCTAGAGCTTCTTGCAAACTACTAGGAGTAAAGGCAATAGATAATTGAGATACAAAATTCACATATGACTTGGACAACTTTTTAGATGGCACATAGTTGTTTATGGGGTATTTGACCTTATAATTTAGAATGGGATCATACTTAATTGGGGGTTATCCTCTATTAATATGAAGTGGAAGAGTGTAAGGGCTCACTATAGGGTCAGAATTTGGGGTAGAAGAGACATTGCGTTGTATATAAGTGGAAACACAGTTTTGTGTATCAGCAACAAAATGAAAAGGAGTAAGAGTTTCAAGTGATACCTCTACAAAATTATTTTTGGATTGGATCAACAGTGGATTAGAGGTTGAAGGAGAGATTATACTATCATCTTTGACCATATTCTCATTTACATTATTCTAAATTTGATCTTCCATGTTCTCATCTCCATTATCTTGAATTCCATCCTCTGTTGTTGTTGGCATAACATCAAATAACTAGATATCTTGGTCAAGTCTATCATGATTCGGGACCTCCAAATCACACCCCCTTTGAGGTGAAAAATGAAGTATTTTTGAGGGAAAAACATTTCATGCTCATGAAATGTAACATCCATTGATACAAAAAATCTTTTTGTAGATGGATGATAGGCCTTACATCCCTTTTGAGTGGTGTTGTATCCCATAAAAACACATTTCATTGCTCTAGATTCTAATTTTGGTCGCTGGTGAGGATGCAAATGCACATATATGACACAACCAAAAATATAGGGTGGTAAATGATTGACAAAATTAAGGGTGAAATCATGAGAAAGGACATCAAGAGGTCTCTTAAAATTTAACACACTCAAGAGAACTCTATTAATAAGATAAACTGTAGAGCTTAAAGCTTCACCTCATAACTAAGAAGGAATATTACCGCCAATCAATAGTGATCTAGTAACCTCCAAAAGATGTCTATTTTTTCTCTCGGCTACTCCATTTTGCTGAGGGGAATTAGGACATGATATTTGATGAAGAATACCAATAGATTTCATAAAATTTGTCAACTCATTTTTGTAGTATTCCCCTCCATTATCAGACCTGACTATTTTTATTGGAGTATTAAATTGTGTGCTTATTATTTCGTGAAATACTTGAAAAACATTACACGCATCACTTTTGCATTTTTAAGTAGGTATAACCAAGTCATTCTTGTATAGTCATCCATTAATGTCACAAACCATTGCATTCCATTATATGTGGGAAGAGGGGCAGGTCCCCAAACATCAGAGTGAATTATTATTTATAGGAAAAGTAGCGTGATGACTTTTTGCCATTACACAAATTTCACATTTAAAATCAGAGATATTACAATAGTTAAACAATGAAGGAAATAATCTCTTAAGGTAGCTAAAAGATGGATGTCATAATCGCTTATGCCATTGCCAAATATCTCTTTTATTCTTAGCTTATGTTTCATCAATTACAGAGTGAGTCAGTGCTTTTCCTTTGGTATATTGAGAATTACCTTTAAGATAGTATAATTCTTCACTTCTTTTACCATTACCAATCTTCTCCTTCATATGTATATTCTTTAGAGTACAATATCTAGGAAAGAACAAGAAAACACAGTTATGGGACTTGGTTAATTGACTAACAGAGAGAAGACTACAATCGAGAGAAGGAACAAAAAGCACATTGGAAATGGATACCAAGGGAGAAATGGATATTGTACCACTACCCATAACTGGGGAAGAAACAATAGAAAAACCACAAATTGGTTGAAATGTATCTAACTTAGCAACAAATCCAGTAGCAACGGTGGAGTTGTCCTTGGGAGATTCCACTTTTTTTTCCTTTTGGGTGCCATTCGGGATCACTTGTACCATCAAGACACTTGGGTTTAAGGATTGAAGACAGATCCTTCATATGTGGAGTAGAATCTGATTTATTTGACCTATTATTCATTTTCGTACACAGAAGCTAATCTCCAATTCCTAAAGAAGAAAGGTAATTGGAGTTGACTCTAATACCATATTAAGAAAATGGTATCGGGTAGTTCTCATTGATATGAGACAGTGAATAAATACATGATCCTCTCTACCATCTCTCCATGATTATTGAGGACAAAATACCAAAATAGAATCACAGACAAAATATCAAAATAGAATCACAAATAAAAAAGGAGAAAATATACAAAAATTTGGATCAATTACAATTTAAATTCAAATCATAGCTAATCCGTACAATTAATGGATTCTAACACCAATACCATATATCTTTCTCCATTGTAACTAGTAAAACATAAGAGATAAGATTACAAAGTTTTAAGAAAGGTCTTCCTCCCAACAGAACATAAGCCTCATCTAACTCCACACCCAATTCAAACTCACACATAAGAGTTAACAATATTTTCAAAAATTTGAAAAAAGCCCTGGAAAAGCATATGTATACAATATTTCTGGAGCTTACCATATACTAGATATATTGATATACCCATACATTTGTGTAAGTGTCATATACATTTTACATCTTAATATAACTTTAACTAAGGAAACTGTTAAGCAATGATTTAAAACATCTTGAGATTACTAACTACTTTGCATTATCTCTGGTCTAAACATAATTAATTGATGCAGTCCTTATTATGAAATTCCTCATAAAAAAATTAAAAGATTAAAAAAATGCAAAACCAAAATATTATGAAGAGTGTAAATTGACCTATTGTAGAAGCTAAATCACTAAAAAATTACCTAAGATTTCAGTACCTGCACACGAGTCATGTATTTCTTCCCTTGATGGTGTTCGTATGCAAAATCAAGTTGGGGGATGATCCTATGAAGTATCTCATCTACGTGTTTCGAATACCATAACCTCCATCTCCTCTAGAAAATAAGGGGGAGGATGAAAATTCCAAAGCCAAAAATACATCCCATCTCTACACTTAAAAAATTCCAATGAATTGAACTTTCAGTTTGGGAATGAGTTGTTTCAAGTGTTGGCACTCTATCATTGCTGCAATTATGGGTCAGTGGAGGTCCACATAACTCTTCATTCCCTTTAAAGGAATCTGCTTCAAATGATTGAATTCGGGTACCCTTTGGAATTTCCACCACCAAGTGATTATTTGACAGATTCAAATATGCAAGGAAAGATAGACTTATGAGCTCTGTTGGAATTTCTCCATTAAAAGAATTGTTTGAAAAATCTAAAGACTCAAGATTCCTAAAATTTTCGATAGATGGTGGCTGAGAGGGCATTATTTGACAAATTAAGAGCATTCAATCCCTTGAACTCATTAGCTCATTTGGTATTGGACCCTCAAAATTGTTGCTAGACATATCCAAGTAAGTGAAGGCTCTTTGAATTCTGAGAAACTTCATTAGTTGACCTTTGTTGTTATTAATAATTGAGTTGTGGTACCGAGAGGCATCGACTGCATTATAGTCGAAAGCTGCCTGCTCAAGGATAGAGCGAGATACATTTGTAACAAGTTTAGCTAACTTCACTATAGTTGTCCAAATGTGACAATAAATCCTTAAAATTCTTGAGTTCATAGTTATCAACTATATCAATATAGAAATGATTGAATTTTGTCCCAACATCAACTTTATCATGCTTCATTGCTTTCCAACTGTTTAAGTGCTCCTGGTATTGGACCACTAAAATTGTTGGAGGATAGATAAAAAACATGAAGCATTTCCCAATCAACACTACTTATTGGGCATCAAATTGACCCGTGAAGTTTGTTTAACCTTAAATCTAGGATTCTGTTGGATAATATAAACTTTATTTGGCCCATTCATCAAGTGTTAGGCCCATTAAGTTTGTGCTACTACTTTAAAGAAACTTCTAGAAAAGTGTAGAAATAAGTAGCAGTAATATTTAATTAAAGAAGTGTGTAGAACTAAGTTGTTGGGAGAAATGTGTAGAACTCTCCCTTGAAGTGTGTGGAAACTTTTCTTGATGTAACTAGAACTCACCCTTGAAGCCTATAAAAGGGGGAGAGGTTATCATTTGTATGTGGATCCAAAAAAAAGAGAAAGAAGCGAAAACAAAAGCATTTCTCAAGTAATAAGAAACTAGCCTTCTTTCAAATATTCTCTACTCTTCCATTTCTCTCAAATACTTCCTATAACCTTCTCCTTTCCAACAAAGTGGTATCAGAGCTTAGGTTCTTATAAGAAATTCCTCTAGAGTTATGGTGAGCAATGGAGCGACATCCTTCCAAGTTCCACTTCTAAAGGGGAGCACCTATGACAATTGGAGCATCAAAATGAAAGCCCTTCTTGGAGCACATTGATGTAGCTCTATGTGGAGCTTGTAGGCCTTGGATCTTCTTCATCAATGGTCTCCTTTGCTTCTTGAAGATGAATGGCAGTGGAATGGAGAAGGAAGAAAGATGATTGGAGATGCCACTTCAAGGAAAAGATGAGTCAATAACAAGCTCACCACCATAGGAAGCCATGGATAAGAGCTTGAAGGTAGGAGAAGATGAGTGGAGGGAGAAGGAGAGAAGGAGCACGAAATTTTGTGCCTTAAATGACGTCTGAACTTTGAAGTGTAATTCTCAAGTGATCAAAGTTGAAAAAATGCACACACATGGCCTCTATTTATAGCCTAAGTGTCACACAAAATTGAAGAGAAAATTGAATTTCTATTCAAATTTCACTTGAATTTGTGGAGCCAAAATTTTACTAATTATGGTTAGTGAATTTTAGCTATGGTTCAGCCCACTAATCCAAGATCAAGTTCAAGATTCTCCACTAAGTGTGCTTAGGTGTCATGAGGCATGTAAAGCATGAAGGACATGTACAAAGTTTGACTATATGATGTGACAATGAGGTGTAGCAAGCAAATGCTCACTTCCCCCCCCCCCCTTTAAAATTTAATTGGATTGGGATTCTCCCAATTCAATTAAATTTATTTTCCAACACACATCAAATATTCACTTAATGTATGTGAAATTACAAAACTACCCCTAATACAAAAACTAGTCTAGGTGCCCTAAAGTACAAGGGCTGAAAAATCTTACATTTCTAGGGTACCCTACCTACATTATGGAGCCCTAAATACAAGGCCCAAAAATAATGAAACCTTAATCTAATATGTACAAAGATAAGTGGACTCATACTTAACCCGTGGGCCTGAAATCTACCCTAAGGCTCATGAGAACCCTAGGACCTTCTCTTACATCTCTAGCCTAATCTTCTTGGAGTCTTCTATCCAATGCCCTTGGGGGGTCGGATTGCATCACACATGATGTTTAGGAAATGGTTGAAAAAGGCTATACGGAGTGACAAGATGAGACTTCACTTTCCTAAGCACAAAAGAAGACTTTAAAGGATTCAAGAAAGAGAAACAAGAAAGCTTTCTTCCTCATCTTTCAAGCTAAGGAGGCATGGGATAAGCTTTAAACCTCTCACAAAAGGGAAGACAAAGTAAAGAAGAGGTATCTCCAAACTCTAAGAGGTGAGTTCAAATCCTTACATATAAAAGAGTCAGAGTCCATTTTCGATTATTTTTTAAGATTTCTTGTTGTTTCACATCAAATAAAAAGAAATGGTGAGAAGTTAGAAGATGTTAGAATTATGGAGAAAGATACTACGCCCGTTAGATCCCAAATTTGAGCATATTATTGTGACAATCAAGGAAACCATAGATTTAAAAACCATGATGATAGAACAACTTCAAGGATCATTGCAAGCTTATGAAGAGAAGCATAAGAAGAAGCAACAGATCACTAAGCAACTCTTCAAGATGCAACTGATGGAGAAGGAAGAAAGTCAAGGAAATGAGAGAAGTCAACGAGACTGACGTGAAGGTCGTTGTCGCAACCAAGGATAGGTTGGACGTGGCAACAGAGGACGAGGTTCAAATTTCATCAACAACAGTTACGAGAAAGGAAAAAGCTCAACAAGAGAACATGGAAGAGGCTATGCAAGCAAAAGGTATGATAAATCTCAAACCCAATGCTATAATTGTCAAAAGATTGGCGACTATGCTTCAGAATGTAGATTCACCAAGAATAGAGTTGAGTAGGAGAATAACTATGTGGAGAAAAAAGACAAAAAGTTTGAAACAGTGCTCCTAGCACGTGGAGGCAAAGAAGGTAGCCACGAAAACACATGGTACCTTGACACTGGTGCAAGCAACCATATGTGCAGAAAAAGAAGCATGTCCATGGATCTTGATGAATCAATAAGTGGCAATGTCTCATTTGGTGATAATTCTAAGACTCATGTAAAACAAAAAGATAAGATCTTAATTCGTTTAAAAGATGGAAGACACGAATTCATATCAAATGTCTACTATGTCGCAAATATGAAGAATAATATTTTGAGTTTGGCACAATTACTTGAAAAAGGCTATGATATTCATATGAAAGATTCTAGTCTTTCCATATGAGATGGGAGAAACAATCTAATTACCAAGGTACCAATGTCAAGAAATAGAATGTTGTTATTCAATATCCAAAATGATGTTGCAAAATGTCTTAAAGCTTCCTACATTGATGCATCCTGGCTATGGCATCTTTGATTTGGGTACTTAAATTTTGAAGGCTTAAGTTTACTATCAAAGGAGAAAATGATGAGAGGACTACCCTCCATTAACCACCCTGATTAACTCTGTGAAGGATGTTTACTTGGCAAGAAATTTAGAACAAGTTTTCCAAAGGAGTCAAACTCAAAAGCTAAGAAGTCACTCGAGCTAATGCATGCTGACGTTTGTGGGCCAATCAAGCCAAGCTCACTAGAAGTCTTTTCCGCATTCAAGAAGTTTAAAGCTGTAGTGGAGAAAGAAAGTGGTCAAAAGATCATAGCCATGAGGACAAACCGAGAAGGAGAATTCACTTCCAAAGAGTTTTGAGAGTTATGTGAAGAGAATGCAATCAGACTTCTCTTGATGGTTCAAATACCCCCCCCCCCCCAACAAAATGGTGTGGCAGAAAGAAAAAAATAGAACGATCCTTAATATGGCTCAGAGCATGCTCGAAAGCAAGAAACTGCCAAAAGAATTTTAGGGAGAAACTGTGGCATGTGCAGTTTATATGTCCAATCGATCTCCGACAAGAAATGTATAGGGAAAGACACCACAAGAAGCATGGAGTGGAAGAAAGCTTGGTATCTCTAACTTGAGGGTTTTTGGGAGTATAGCTCATGTTCATGTCCCAGACGAGAGAAGAGCAAAAATTGATGCAAAAGTGACAAATTCATCTTCATTGGTTATGATTCAAGCTCAAAAGGGTACAAGTTGTACAACCCAAACAACAAGAAGATGGTAGTCAGTAGAGATGTGGTGTTCGGCGAAGAAGGACAATGGGACTTTGAGACTCATGAAAATTAGGGGTGGGAATAGGCCAGGCCAGGCCAGGCTTTAAAAGGCCTGAGCCTAGCCTACAATGAATTTTTTAGGCCTGAGCCTGGCCTATAGCCTATCAAAGGCTTTTATTTTGGCTCGGCCTAGCCTTTTTAAAAGCCTAGTCTGGCCTGATAGTCTTTTTAAAAGCCTTCTTCACACTAAATTTTTTAATATTTTTGTGCTTTGGAGTAGGAAACATAATAGGAAAGTTAAAGGAAAGGAAAAGGAAACGTTAACAGGAATAGGAAAGCCAATAAAAATAATGAGAAATATAAAGGGGCACATGACTCACACCTAAATTGTAATTAAAGTCTTACTTGATTATAGGAATGGAAGTTATGGAGCAGTAATGTGTAATCAAAGTCTACTAGTTTAAAAAAAATTAATTGTACCCAAAAAAATAATATAAGTATATGTATATATATATATATATATATATATATATATAGGCCTATCAGGCTTATAAGGCTTTTTAATAAGCCTAAGCCTGGTCTATTTAATTTAATAGGCATTTAAAAAAACCTGAGCCTAACCTTTTAATTAAATAGGTCAGTTCAGATCAGGCTTTATGTAGGCCAGGTCATAGGCCCCTGTAGGCCAGCCTGGCCTATTCCCACCCCTAATGAAAATGAATACAACTTTTTTCCTCCACTTGAAGAATTGAAGACACCTCAACATGTTTAGCAAGAGCTTGCCCTATCAACATCAACCACTCACGAAGACACTTTGCCATCTCCTGAAAATGAAAGGATGGTGTCACACACAAGAACCCTCCAAGATTTTTATGATCGAATTGAGAGATTGGATAGTATCACACTATTTTGTCTCTTTGAAGATTGTGAACTAGTGGACTTTGAAGAAGTTGTGCAATATAAAAGATGGAGAAATGCGATGGACGAAGAAATTAGATCCATCAAGAAGAACGCCACATTGGAACTCGTCTCCCTTCCAAAAGGGCGCAAGGCTATTGGTGTTAAGTGGGTGTACAAAACAAAGAAGAATGCCAAGGGAGAAATTGAAAGATATAAGGCAAGACTAGTTGTAAAAGGTTATAGTCAAAAGGCTAGGTTTGATTATGATGAGGTGTTTGCACTAGTCGCTCACCTAGAGACCATAAGACTAATACTCTCTCTTGCAGCTCAACACAAGTGGAGAATTCTTTAGATGGACATGAAGTTTGCCTTCTTGAATGGAGTCCTCGAGGAAGAAGTATACATCAAGCAACTGTTGAGATACAAGGTGAAAGAAGAAGAAGACAAAGTTCTCAAGATAAAGAAGACACTTTATGGACTAAAACAAGTCGCTCAAGCTAGAAGACTTTATCAAGTTAAGAAGCTTACTTTGAATGATAAATCAAGTTTAAGGGGGGTGTTGGATAATATAAACTTGATTTAGCCCATTAGTCAAGTGTTAGGCCCATTAAGTTTGTGCTACTACTTTAAAGAAACTTCTAGAAAAAGTGCATAAATAAGTAGAAGTAATATTTAATTAAAGAAGTGTGTAGAACTCTCCCTTGAAGTGTGTGGAAACTTTTCTTGATGTATCTAGAACTCTCCCTTTAAGCCTATAAAAGGGGGAGACATCATCATTTTTATGTGGATCCAAAAAAGACCCAAAGAAGCCAAAACAAAAACATTTCTCAAGTAATAAGAAACTAGCCTTCTTTCAAATATTTTATCCTCCTCCATTTCTCTCAAATACTTCCTATAACCTCCTCCTTTCCAACAGATTCTAAATTTGGAAATTTTACATAAGAAACAGAGAACTTTGTCAATTAAGAAATTGCTTCGAAGGTTTAGGACTTTTAGTTTCTGGCAGTTGACTTAAGATTTAGGTCCAAAACAAAAACATTTCTCAAGTAATAAGAAACTAGCCTTCTTTCAAATATTTTCTCCTCCTTCATTTGTCTCAAATACTTCCTATAACCTCCTCCTTTCCAACAGATTCTAAATTTGGAAATTTTACTTAAGAAACAGGGAAATCTTTCAATTAAGAAATTGCTTCGAAGGTTTAGGACTTGTAGTTTCTGGCAGTTGACTAAAGATTTAGGGATGGTGCCTTCCAACTGATTTTCATTTAGGTCAACAACCTTAGAGAACATGAAGTTGGTAGAGTATTATGAATATAACCTCGGAGTTTGTTTCCACCAAAATTCAACACCCTTAGAGTGGTACTTAACGTCGCAAAACACTTTGGAACTATCCTAACAAAGTTGCTGTCAGAAAGATCTAGAAGGAGAAGCCTTGAAGCATTGCAAAAGGATTCAGGGATTTCTCCATGAAAAGTGTTGTTTGAAAGAGATAATATTCCTATGAAAGAGAGATGATTACTCGTGTCTAGTGAAACGATAGAGTTGAATCTATTGTTTGAAAAGTTCAAATTATTAACATACTTTGGAATGAAAGGAAAAGGCCCTTGCAGTTGGTTGGAACTAAGGTCGACCATCAAAAGGTTTGAACTTAAATTCAGACACTTCCTTCCAAATTTGTAAGAAAATTTTTGGAAATATTCAAGATAGAAAGATATTTAAGTTGCCAAATCCATTTAGGTATTGGTCCTTCAAGATATATTAATATTGACTGATTCGTTAAAAAACTAGGAATTCCTCTCAACTTACTGGAAACCAACATGAGATATCCAATATCAGGAAAAGGTGACAGGTCACGATCATCTCTAAAGTTTAAATCAATTGACAAATTGTTATGTGAGAGGCCTGGTGTAGTTAAATTACTAAGCTTGTGAATCTTGTCCAATTGTATTGTGCCATTAAAGTTGTTTTGATTAAGTTAAATGGATCGAAGTGTTCTATGGTTAAAAATAGACATAGGAATATGCCCTTGAAAATTATTGCTACTTAAATCAAGCATCCCTAATATAGGGGAAGCAATAACAAAATCGTGCAAGAGACCATTGAGTTAATTAAAGGGAAGTTTAAGTTCTCGCAAATATGGGAGTTTAAGTAGAGATCAGGAGAGACTCCCATTGAAAAGGTTAAACCCCAAATCAACACTAACGATATTTTTAAGGCCCTCTATATGATTGGATGGTAACACCGCACTTAAATGATTATCAAAGAGGGATAAATATGTGAGATTATTGGATATATTAGAAGAAGGGAGGGGACCTGTAAAGTTATTGGAAGACAAGTATAGATAAACAAGTTGGGTGAGTTCTGAGATTGAACTAGGAAGTGTTCCATTAAATTGGCAGTAAGATAGATCAATTGTAGATAACTGCTTCAAATTTGAAATTGCAGCTGCAAGGTTTTCTAAGAAATTTGTATCAATAAGAATCAAGTTATGGAGAGAACTATGTGATGCGAAGTAATTTGGAAAACAACCACCAAGATCTTAATTGTTTGAGATGTCAAGGACCTTCAGATATCTATTGGAAAAGAACCATTCAAGCCACAACTTTTAAGCTCTAGTATGACTAACTTGGACAAATTTACAAAGGATTCTGGCATTGTGGATGCCATGTTGTTGTGGCTCAATTTTAGAACAGGAGTGATAGAAGCTTAGCCAGTGATGCATCAATGGGTCTAGAGATATTTCATGATGACATGCTCAAAACACGTAGCTTGTGCAAAGAAGATAAATCATGAGACCATTCCTATCCTTTGGTAGATATTGCCACACCATCTAGATACAATTCTATGATATCTGTAAAGTTTTGAAACATTGCTATATTGGGCTTCTCAAGTTTCAGCCTGTGAGGTAAGGTAAATGAAGAAGACAAATCAAGAGTGACTAACCTTCTGAGGTGTCAAATCTCAGGTGGAATCTTCCCCTAAAAGCCAACATTAGACAAGTTCAAATACCTCAAATTCTTTAGCTTGTAAAGCTACGAAGGCATAACTGAACATAAGTTATTGAATTCCAAATTCAAGCTTTCTATATATTGAAGGCTAAAAAGACCACTTGACTGAACGAGTCCTCCTGAGATAGACTTTTCACTAAGATCAAGGGGTACAACATGCCCCTTGTTGCATGTCACCCCATGCCATTGGCAACAATCTTCACTCAGATTCCAAAGAGCAAGCATTTTGTACTTTGTAGGGTTGAATATTATTAGGTTATTATTCAAATGGAGAAACATGGAACACTGATGCTTTAGAAAATAACCATTTTCTAAAAGGATGGCGGCAGTATAGTTTATTAAGTAGAATGCTATCAAGAAAAGCCACAAGAATGTGTGCTCTCATAGTGAATTCAGAGAAGATGGTGTGTAATAGTAAGCAAGGATGCTATAAAGAGATATATTTTCATTCAAAACTCTATCTCCTTTTATAGATTACAAAAGATGCACTATTGATTATATCAAACTCCCCAGTCTAACGTACATTTAAGTTTCTTTGGAACCACAAGCTACTACCAAACTTTATGATCTTTAGTAACCAATTCTTCAAGGAGATATAATTCTCTCACTATTGATCATATAACAATTTCTCCCTAGTGTATACTTTGTTATTTCTATCACCTATTATATTTCTTGGTGTTCTTGACTTCTATTTGGTATGTTACCAAAAAAAAATACTGGAGTTGGTAATATACATAAACGGAACTCCATCAAGTTTTTATTTTATTTTTAGGTTAAATTACTATTTAGATCCTCTAATTTATTTTCAATGTTCAATTAGGTCCTCTAATCATTAAGTGGTTCAATCGGGTCCTTTAATTATTTAAAATGGTTGAACTAGATAATTTTCATTAATTAAGTATAAACGTCGTGGTGATCTATAAAAGTTGCTCTATGTTTGATCCTCAGGCTCTCAAGGAATTTTTCAACCCCTTTGTCAACAAATTGTGTTCCATTGTTTGAGAACAAAGTGTGAGGATTCCAAATCAGCATACAATTTTCCCCCACATGAACTTCCAGACATTGGCTAGACATTGGCTACTGAAATAGAGGCGATGGGTTCAGCTTCTATCCACTTGGTGAAGTGATCAATGCCCACTAGGAGGTATTTCACTTGCCCCTTTACTAGGGGGATGGGGCTCAGTATGTCTACTCCCTAAATGGCAAAGGGTCATGGTGCTATTATGCTATGTAACTCTTCGGCATGCAAGTGGTAGACATTCACTATTAAAAAATGTGCTTTTTACGACGGTTTTGAGGTGCCTTTTACGACAATTTTCAAGCATCTTTGAAATCAGCGTCGTGAAAAATAAAGATTTTCCATGACGGTTCTCAAACCATCTTAGAAGATTAATTTTCTAAGACAGTTTTGTCAAAAACCGTCTTAGAAATCATTTTCTAAAAAAAATGTTTCTAAGATGGTTTTTAGGAAAAACCATCTTAGAAAGTGGACTTTCTAAGACGGTTCTCTAAAAAATCGTCTTAGAATATCTTATTTTTAAAAAAAAATTAAAAATTGAGAATTCTAAGACGGTTATACTTTCTAAGACGGTTCTTGAAAAAACTGGCTTAGAATGTTTTTAAAATAAAAATAAAAATTAAAGGATTCTAAGACAATTTTTTAAGGAACTTTTTTAGAAAGTGGAGTTTATTATTTATAAATTAATTATTTTAAAATACAATATTTCTATTTGGAAACAAAGTTTTCAGCTTATCGCTTCTAGAGGAATAGACATGTATTTGCAGTTATTTGAGAAGGTCCTCAACAAGAGTATGATAATTTAAAAATTACGACAAGACTTGTACAAATCCAAGCGTCAAAATATAAGAACTATATGCATGCTAACAAAGAAATACATACCCAACACACTCACATTAAAACACAACACAAGGAAAGTGGTTCTCTTACTTGTAAACTTCACTATGCTCTCTTCTCCTTGTCATATTCCAACAAACTGCTTTGGTACTTTTACTAGGTTCCAAGGCAGGTTGTGATATCTCCAAGCCATGCTTCCTCACCAATTTTAGGTATCTGCAATTGGAATTAGACAAGAGGTGAAACTTCCTTAATTAACAAAGCCAAAATTAAAACAAAGTTGTAGGAGTCACAATAGCCACTTATCTAACAATTTATACAAAATGAAAATTCAATCATTCATAATTTACCTTAATCATTCCTAATGAATTTCATCATTCTGTACAAAAAAAACCAGAACCAACACCCCCTAATCTATCACAATAAATAAATAACTACATGAACTATTTGTAATTGTAGATTAAAAAAATTAAAACATCACCATATTGGCTTTATTTAAAAAAAAATACATATTACTAGCATACAAGATAACTTCTAGAAATAAAATATTTAACAATTTAATAATTTCATAAAATAATTGATAGTGACTATAAAATATAATCTCTAATTGATAATAAATTAAATATTTGACAAATTAATTCAAGGGACTAATCTAATTTTGTTTCAGATCATTGAAAAACTAATTTAATAACTAAAATTCATAAAAGATTAAAAATTCTAACATGTGTAATTTTAAAAAGCTAACTTCAAGATTTAGTCTACTTTTTATTAAATTATCAATATATTTGCCATATATAATTGGATATAGCATTATTAGTCATAAATATTATGAGCAAATGTTGTGACTCTTGTTAGAGAGCGTTGTTCTATTTGTAATATAAAGTAAAAAAACAAACCTAATAGCTAGAGAGTGTATCCTCTCTACTGGAAAATTTCCAATACCTGAGAGGATCTAAAAAATACAAGCACTCCCCACATCATTTTAATAGATGAATGAATATAACAAGGATTATAGTCAACAATTTTCTCAAAAAAATATTTAATTCAAAAAACACGTCACTTTTGAAAAGAGAGAAATTACAATATACCAAGGAGTAAGATACATATGAATAAACAAAAGCTATTTGGGGGAAGGGAAAAAGAGCGAGTTTTTTGTATCATAATAAAATGGTAATGGAATTATTTACAAGCTTAAAATTATTATTTTGCACTCATGACCCTAAAACTCAAGCCTTGAGTGAAGGGCCGAAGACAGAACAAATTTGAAGTAAATGAAAGATAACTAGTAATTATAAAATTTCTAATTAGGGGAGGGGGAAAGTTGTTTCTAAGCACAGGAAAAACAATGGAGAGAATGTAACTGTTGACACCTTTAATGTCTATGAATTTTTCCTTCATTATGTAGGTAATCAATTGCATGAAGAAAATAAAATAGTTCATTGAAAGAGTTTATTTATCATTTAATCTTTTTTGGATATTATTCAAATGATTTAAAAATTTAGAAATTCAGTTGAATTTGAATGACTAAATTTAAAATTTCAATGCGTTGCTATGCAGTAACGAATATACATTAACATAACAAATTTTTTTTTCTATCGTGTAGAATTTAAAACTAAACACTTCAAGAATAATGACCTATGCCTATGGACAAAAACCATCACTAGATGTCAAAAATGTGTAGGTAAACGTTTTAAAGACTTTGTCCTACGGACATTTTGGCTGTCAACTTTGAGGAGGCGTACAGTGACGGATTATAATCTGTCAGTATAGGTTTTACCTACGGATTTACTTTCACCTACAATTACATTTGATTGTCACTATATATGATTCCTATAATTCACAATATGTATAGGTAAAAGTCATTAACTTATATCTACAACCTCTAACTGTAGGTAAAAACATTAACTTGTACCTTCAACTTCCAACTGTAGGTAAAAGTCATTAACTTATGCCTACCATTAATATAGTTTTAAACAACTCTTACATGATCCCACCTTTAAATGATCTTTAAATGAAAAAAAAAATATTTTTTAATCTTAAGCAATGTTATTTATAGAAATAACCAAGCTTAATTTTAAGTAACCAACATGATACCTAAATCTCCTCTAATGAAATAAAATAAAAAACTAAACAATGATGTCTTGAAATAAACAATTTCTTAAGCAACTAGCTGAAAATGCTTTTAATGCATTAAAATAAACTAATCCAATACACTCATCTATTATAAACTAATCAAATACAAGCCTAGCTTATTTCAATCTTTCGATCAAATGAATCTTTAACAAGCTTCACTAATTTGACCATCCACAATCATAGTTAATCCTGTCATTCCATTATTCTTTCTTCCAATTTAAAAACCTTCCTCTAAAGGTGCCGGAGCAGAATTTTTAACTTTTTCGTGAATATTTCTGATAGCAGACGCAAGAAAAGCTAGTGCAATTGCCCATCCAACCCTCCAACTTGATGATACAAGACAGAGCAACAGTGAGTTAAAGGCATTCTTTATAGAAATGATGAGAAAGCTAAAAAAATTCCAGTGTTGTTTGGTTCATACAACTTTGACCTGTTACTTGTGATGCTAAATGATTTCGACAAAGAAGATGTTATAACAGTCTACTCTTGCATTCCAGTAAATGAGGCCAGGGATATATGTTTTACGTTGTCATACGTTATATGCTCACATACCTACATTAAAAAAAGGCAAAATATTACACTACCTAAATACAACACAAATATTCTAGTCTTGCAAAATTGAAATTCCAAGTAATTTTTCTTGTTGCTAGGAAAATTCATGCAGAGAAGTACAATAATCCCAATTAAAAAGCAGAAAAACAGTGATAACTTTTTGTAAAGGAAAAGTTAATTAATGGAAAAAAATAAAAAAGAAAAAATGTCATGAGATAGTTAGTTGTCATAAGATAAAAGTCATACCTATCACAAGTGAATAAATTATAAGAAGTTTGACATGAGAAGGGTAACAATTTGCAAACAAGAAACAACAACAATTTGCAAGAATAATAAAGGTCAATGCCACTGCTTTAGGCACATTAATCACCATTACCTGAGCAGAAGTTTACTCATTCTGCTCTAGAGCCTTCTGCTTATTCCTTCTCAATCATACTTGCAACAACATCCACTTTATGTTGGAGAAGGAAGAAAAGATAATCACTTACTGAAGATATTTAACAACTTCAAAATTTAGGAATTCTACAATACTTAACCTGGATAGTGTATATAGCATTGGGATTATTTAATGACTAGAAAAAATAGGTTTGATTGACAAAGCAAGTTGCATAACCAAAATAATAGATTGTGATTATAAATCTATGCAATCCAACAATAGTGAAACAAAATGATATGATCATCACTGTTACCTAGTAGCAATCTACAGCTTTTTCAAGGTTTTCACGATCTTTATATATAACTCCGAGATTGTTACAGGCTTCCACACAATGTGGATAGAAGTGAAAGGCAAATTCATAGAATACAATGGCCTAAACAGTATATTGAATGACAACCAATATAATTAGTACAGACTAATATGCACGTGTGATTATCATAATAAAATACATGCAAAGTGTGGGTAAAATATAGGCATGCTTATCCTAGACATACCATATCAAACTTAAGCATCTCACCATATGCAACCCCAAGATTATACATGGCATCAGCGTAATGTCAGTTGTAATGCAAAGCTTTCTTATACAAAGTCACACCTTGGTTGATGTCCCCCTCCAATTTAACTTATGAACCAAAATAATTATCTCTTTAAGATAGAAATAAAATGATCCAAAGATGTCATAGTATCTCATTAAGGATGGGAAACAAGGAGAACAACAAAACAGAGCATCAATAGGTGTAGTTAAAAGGGCAATGCAGTGCACAAGTGACAAGACTCCCACCACTGTTAGGTTTAGAAGGGTCAATGTATACAAGTGAAGAGGTTGTTTCAGTGATCAAGTCACAAGGAAGCAACTTATTGTCATGCCAAGCGAATATAGGAACATTAATTGGCAAGCAGTAACTTATTGGTCTCAACTCTCAAGCCATAACTTCAAAATTTACCAAAATTGATTCTCAATTCCAAAGGATCAAGGAAACTATTTGAATTTCCTCAAAAGCCCCTTTAAAATCAAGCATCAGTCTATTGGGTTCGTTAGGTTGAAGACTTCAATTTTCTTTTCTTTATTTGTTATAACTTATAAGTCAGAACTCAACAAATTTACTAAGCAACCTCAACAATGGAAAGACACCACTAGATAGACGTATATTAGTTTTTGCATGGAGCATTTCTACCATACGTCCTCTAAGGTTTGGAGTTGCTCCCTACAATCCCACTATTGGTGAAACTCACCATGTTTCCAAAGGAAACCTTAATGTCTTACTGGAATAGGTACTAAGTAACTAGGTTTTTTTTATACCATTCTCACTTCGACCTCAAAATTCATAATTAAATACTTTATCAAGTCATGGCTTTGTGTTGTGGCACTACCAACTTTTTTCTGGTTTTTCAAAGATAATTATTTTTTCAAATATGATTGTAATTATTGTATTATAGGATTTGCATGCATGCATTGTTTGCAGGTTTCACACCACCCTCCAGTATCTGCCCTTCATGCCACTAATGACAAGGAAAACATAGAAATGACATGGTGCCACTCTCCGATTTCAAAGTTCAATGGTAAAATTCTTCAGCACATATATATGGTCTATTATAAAATAAAATTCAATTTATCTTTTATCTGATAGGTTATTTTTTTATATTAGGAAATATTAGTCGTTAATGTTGTTAGTTTTTTCTTTTATCTGATAGTACTACATGTCTAGATAGATTGTATCAATTGACACCATGTGTCAAACATCTTCCCATTCTTGTTTTTGCCTCAGTTGATGATTTGGAACATGGATATTGATCTAATGTTGTGTTACTTAAAACTTTGAATTGTAGTTAAAGAATTTACTTATGCATAACAAAACCAAATATACAGGTACTTTAGTAGAAACTGAGGTGCATGGCAAACGACAGTTGAAGCTCCAAAATCATGGAGAGACTTATGAAATGAGTTCTCCTAATCTGGTTATCAGAATTCTTCCAATCCTTGGGATTGATTGGGTTGGCAATGTCAGCATCTGGGCTGAGAAACAGGCCTTGTGGCAGAATTAAACTACATAGGCCAATCTTTCTTTGGATTCAGGGCAGGTCAAAGACTTATTAAAGGGAAAATCTTTGACTCATTGTCTATGAAGATTCTATACAAAATTGGAGGCCACTAGGATAGGTATCTCTCTTTGAAGTTTTAGTAATTACTTATTTGTCATCTGAAAGCATAATTTTGGCTTTTTATATTATTTTTTTTTTCATTTTAAAAAGCAGTGCTTGTCAATTTTTTACTTTCATGATGTGATCTTAATCCTACAAAACTTTGAAGTACTGTAACAGTGAGGAATACTACTAATACAAAAGCAAGAGTGATATATGATGCAAAAGAACTTCTTTCTGGATTTTAAGCTCCTGTTGTCCAAGATCCAGAGGTAAATAATAACCATATATGCCCCTCTATTTTTCCACAAAGTATGGTTTTTCTTTTTGTCTTCCTTTATGAGATCAAGTATCACAACGGAATTGTGTAACACTCTTTCCATAGCTATGACCTTCATTAACAAAGCTTATTTTAAAGCAATATCGTTTTGTCAAATTCTCTTGCTGAAATTGTGAATGCATGTGAATGTCATCTAAGTTTGTTTGGATAAACTTCTCTATAATCACTTATAGAAGAAGAAAATAAGAAAGGAAAATGAAACAAGTTTCTTTATAAGCTAAAATTAGTTTATGCATAAACTAATTTTAACTTTTGGAAAAAGTTATTTCATTTTATTCTTCTTATTTTCTTCTCTCATAAGTACTTATATAAAAAGTTTATTCAAACAAGCCCTTGGTCCCCATAGCACCAAATATGGAATAGAAGAAAAGGTATAAATCATGCCTAGGTTCATCTCCATTACCATTTGGATATCACAGTCTGTCACAAAGTTCTAAACTCAAACACCTTGCATGCATAATATAACTATGATGGCCAAACCAATAAATAATTCAACACTTAAACTAAAATTAAAGCATATGCGATAACCAGCCCAAAGAGCACTTTTTTTTAAACATATATGTTTACCATGTTGTAGTTTAGGACTTTAGGTTGGGGACTTACATCAAACAGGTATTATACACATCAACATCACATTACATAAACTCAATAATTTCCACTAATCATTCAATGTTACTAAAAGTATATATAGACAGTAAAGAGTAGAGTACTAACCAGTGAGATTCAAGTGATGAAAGAGTCATGGTTGTAAGAATTAGATGAAAACGAGCAAACACAGAGAAGAGGCTCAACTTTGGATCATTTTTCAATCACAGTTATAATTATTATCTAAGTTAGTAATTCAACTTATCCAACCTCTGATTCTGCACCGAAACTAAACACAGAGCCTTATTTTGAGATACCAAATTTCTCTCAATCGAAGCACCTTCACCACCACTACTATCACGACCTTCCTCACCGTCCAATCCTTTGTCGAGGAACTTGACACGACACGAGCCAGCTCTTAGCATCACGACTCAATGTGACACCACTGGCGACTACGCTTCTGATCGTAGCCACAACAATGCACTCTGCCAGAGTGCTTCTACATTAGGAACAGTGCTACTTCGTCCATCGCCTAAAGTCACAATGCAACACCAACTACGCATTTGTGTTTATGTCCGATCAACGGAAATGAGAGAGCGTTGAAGAGAGAATAAGGATCGGGGTGAGAGAAAGAGAGAGTTGAAGTGAGTCACTGATCGAGTGAGTAATGATTGAAGCGAGAATGCAATTCGGGGTGAGAGAAAGTGAGAATTGAAGCGAGTCATTGGAAAGTGGAGAGTGGAGAGTGAAGACCAGTAGAGATTGAGTAATGAATGTTTGATTAAAAACTTAATTAGTGATTAGTTAAATTGCTGTATTTTTTTTCTGAATGAGTTATTATTGTAATGCTAATTTTATGATAATATTATTGGAAATTTCTTTCATATATATAATTTTGGCCAACAATTACTTATGGGTCATTAATATCTTTAATTAAATAATAAAACACTAGCAATTTTTTTATATCCAAATAATAATTACAATTAAAAATAAATTTTGGTGTAGTGGTAGCTAAAAGTCTTTTAGGTTTTACCTACACCAAAGTAACCGTAAGTACTTGTCTTTTGAAGTTTTACCTATGGTACAACAGTGATAGGCACAGTTTTTCAAGAATTTTAGCTACACTAAGTATCAATAGGTAAAAGTCTTTATGAATTTTATATATTTATTAGGTATTACAAGATTTGTCCTACACTTAAAGTCCATAGGTAAAAATATTTTTTAATTTTACCTACATAAATTTATGCCTATAGGTAAAAGTGTCTATATCACTACTAGAAATGTGTGTTTTTACGACAGCCCTTCTACGATGGTTCTTTTGGAACCACCTTAGAAAATGAGCCGGTGGCATTTTTGTAATTATCTTACTAGAAAAAGCCTTTTACGACGCACATTCTAAGACGGTTATTGAAAACCGCCTTAGACTGTGTGTTGGTCATAAAAATGATGACGGGTTTTATTAAAAAAACTGTCGTTATCTCAATTGAATTTAAAAGCCCTATGAGTGGTCCATATGCAGTCAGCAAAACTAGCCTCCATCAACAAGTTTGTCTTTGTTCCCTCTTGAGCTTGATCTCTCGAACTTCCGCGGCCGCCCTCCGTCAACAAGTTTGCCTTCCCTCGGTGAAGAGCTCCCTCGCGTGTGAAGCCCTCCGTCGAAGCGCTTAGTTCCCCTCAATGAAGCCCTCCCTCGTGCATCATCTCTCTCTCACTCGTGCCATCGTCTCTCTCATTGGGCAGAAACCCTAAACCCCAATCCCACGAAGGATCAGAAGCAGAGGCTCTGCATCTAGTCCCTAACCAACCCCTTCTTCTTGGGCTCCAACTACAACCAGCTTGAACCAATCCAAACCCCACTTTCTCCTTGGTTTTTCCAGAGATAGCATACGCATTGAACTATGTGCCTGATAGTGCACTTTCATTGAGTGATAGAGTGGAAAGTAGTAGTAACCAGAAAGTGAAGGTGCTTAGTGTTCTTGATACCTTGCCTCCTATTGCGGCAATTAGGAGTTCTGTTATGATGGAGAGGCATGGGGTTAGGCCTGAGCATGGTAGTGTGGAACATGGAGGAGGGTTGTCTCGTGGGAAATTCAGAGTTGAGGGGAATGGGAAATTGTCGCAGAAGGCAGTGGCACGTATTTTGTTGGGTGTTGGGTTTCCTTGGTGACTATAGCATGGATTTCCTTGGTGATTATGGTCACATTTTTCTACCCTTCCTCTCTTGCTCTCACTCAGGATGCTTAGAACCATGAACCCCTTTTTTCTTTTTCTATTTCAACTTCTCTTTTATGTTGTGTTGAGTTTTTTCTACTTTTTTTGTTTATTTGGGGGGAATATTTGCATTCTGGGTAGTTTTCAAATTTTCACCTTTCACTTCCCATTTTGGGATTTTGTTTCTCTATCCAAATTTTTTGTGAAATGCCTTTTCATATGAGAAATAGAGTTTGAAGTTGTAAACTTTAACTTTTTAGGCGATTTTCATTCTCTATCCCATTTTGGCAATAGTTTGATGAGTCTCCTTGTGCATGGACTGGTATCTCTTGTCACCCTGGTGATGAACAAAGAGTTCGCTCAATATATGCAGACAACACATGCTCTTCATTCTGTTACTTGTTTTTTTTTCCTACTTTCTCAGCTGAGTGTGGCACTTTGTGTGTGTTTTGTTCTTCATAAATCCGCCATACATGCAACTTAGAGGGATTATATATCCCAGCAATGGTAAACTCAGTAGACTACAGAGATTGTAAGTAGAAAACATGTTCCTCCTAGTATTGGTAAAGATGCATCTATGACTTATGCGGTTTCTATTCCATTCAATGGCTTGCAATGGATCAGGGCATTTCATCATAACAGCTTGCATGGAACCATTCCTAATGAACTTACCAATTGTACTGAGCTAAGAGCACTGTAAGTGAAATGCTTCACTCCTAATGAACTATTTAGTAATTCTCTAAATAGTTCACTACTTTTATGTCATGCTGGTGGTGACTTGTCTCATTTGACTGTGTATTGAAAGGTACTTGAGGGGTAATTATTTCCAAGGAGGCATACCATCAAATATTGGAAATCTTTCATATTTAAATATACTGTAATTCCCAATCCCTTGTTTTTGTTACTATTACTTTATGATGCTTTAAACTTGTTTCTGGCTTTTGTTTCTCGATTGCATTTTAATTATTCTTTGGGAATCTAATACATGGATTTATCAAGCAACTTATTAGTGAAAAAATGTGTGCATCTTCATCTGTCAACAAGATTTTTCCATTGGCATAAGCCTAACTCAAATTTGACATATTTCTTTTATATCTAGTTACTGAGTTATCCAAAAAAAAAAATTCTTGATTGCTTTGAAGAGAATCTCATTCATGACCTCCTATTTTGATGTTTACATATTTCATTAGAAAAATTTGTTCAATGCAGGGATTGGTGGAGTTGTAATTGAATAATCCATTATCTTATTCTGAAGTTTTATCATCCTTGCTTTTCCATTTTACCTATAACATTGAATGTGGAGGTTTTGCTTAGCATGGATGACACGGTGGTGCTGACTGCTAGAGGAGATGATGGTGGTTTGTGCAACGAAAATTATCTTGAATTGTTTATGCGTGATGGATGCTTACCCAAGACGGAGTACGAGGAGGGCATTGTGAAATTTTTTTTTTCTCTTTAATTTTTAATATATAGGATGGCAAATCCAGTCACATTTGCAATTGCGGCAGAATGTGTTCATATCTCAGAATGCCCTGTCCTTGTTATATCTGGTGCTAAGGACGTGTGGCATCAAGTCAAGCATCTACTTTCAAATTTCATACAGTATCTTGGTGAAAGATTTGTGTTAAATGTTATATTTTCCTTCATTTGTAATTTTGTCTATTTTTGGTGTGGTCACTGTAAAAGCAAGCTTCATGATGATGAATCAAGTATGATTCAAGTAGTTTTGATGATGACAAAAAGCCCAAAAGAATGATGTCAAGATTGAGTCAACAAGTTCAAGATCAAGATTAAAGAAAAGACATCAAGAAGAATCAAGATTCAAGAGAAGATGAATTAAAGATTCAAGAGAAGAAACCAAGAAGCAACAAGTCAAGACTTCACAAGGGAAGTATTGAAAAAGATTTTTCAAAAACCAAACATAGCACATTTTTCAAAAAGATTTTTCACAAGAGAGTATTTACTCTCTGGTAATCGATTACAAGTTTCCTGTAATCGATTACCAGTGATAGAATTTGATTTCAAAAAGCTTTTAACTGAATTTGCAACTTCCAAATGATTTTTAAATGGTGTAATCGATTACAATATATTGGTAATCGATTACCAGTGTATCTGAATGTTGAAATTCAAATTCAATTATGAAGAGTCACTTCTTTTCATAAAATGCTTTGTGTAATCGATTACATGGTTATGGTAATCGATTACCAGTGACAAGTTCTGAATAAAAAGTCGAGAGATGTAACTCTTCCAATGGTTTTCTCAAGATTTTCTCAAGGTTATAACTCTTCTAATGGTTTTCTTGACTAGACATGAAGAGTCTATAAAAGCAAGACCTTGACTTGCATTTCAATAACTTTTACAACTTTTGAACTTCTTTGAACAACTTTTGAGATATCTTGAAACCTTTGCTTCTCATCTTTCTTCTTCTTCCTTTTCCAAAAAGCTTTCTAAGTTTTCTGTTTTCCAAATCTTGTTCTTCTGCAGAAAACAAAAGTGTGCTATATCTTTTCATTCTCTTCTCTCTTTGCCAAAAAGAATTCAACAAGGACTAATTGCCTGAATTCTTTTTGTGTCTCTCTTCTCCCTTTTCCAAAAGAACAAAGGACTAACCACCTGAATTCTTTTGTGTCTCCCTTCTCCCTTTTCAAAGAATTCAAAAGGACACAGTCTGAGAATTGTTTTGATTCTTCCCTTCCCCTTAAACAAAAGATTTCAAAGGACTAACCGCCTGAGATATCTTTTGTTTCCCCTTACAAAGATTCAAAGGACTAGCCGCCTGAGAATTCTTTGTCTTAACACATTGGAGGGTACATCCTTTGTGGTACAAGTAGAGGGTAGATCTACTTAGGTTGTTGTAACTGAGAACAAGAGAGGGTACATCTCTTATGGATCAATTCAAGTGAAAGGTACATCCACTTGGTTGTTCAAAGAGAACAAGAGAGGGTACATCCCTTATGGATCTTTGCTTGTAAAGGATTTTACAAGGTTGAAAGAAATCTCAAGAACCGGTGGTTGATTGGGGACTGGATGTAGGCACGGGTTGTTGCCGAACCAGTATAAAATTCTTGTGTTTGTCTTCTTCTTCCCAACACTCTTTAATTTCCGTTGTGCACTTTAATTATCGCTTTTACTTTTGGTTAAGGTTCTATTTTTGTTCTTTACTTTCTTAACATTATAGTAAAAGCCTAATTGAATCTAGTAACATTAAGAAGGATAATTTTTAATTAGTCAAGGTACATTAATAATTAATTCAACCCCCTCTTCTTAATTATTCCGAGGCCACTTGATCCAACAAGTGGTATCAGAGCAGGTATCTTGTAGAAAGTTTAACCACTTCAAGATTCATGGCCTCTTTAAATTCTTTGTTTTTCAAAAATAATTTCAGGAATAGGTCATTCCAAGATCATGATGAAGACCAAGTCAACTTGTGTCTCATGACAAAACCTCATGAAAACAACAAAGAAGAATCTGTAAGGAAGAAGTGGTACATCGACAGTGGATGTTCCAAGCATATGACGGGAGATGTATCCAAATTTACAACCATTTCCCCCAAGAAAAGTGGACATGTTAGATATGGCGACAACAACAAAGGCAAAATCATTGGAGTCAGTAAAATAGGTACGAGTTCCTCTACTCCTATTGAAAATGTGTTACTTGTAGAAGGTTTAAAGCATAGCCTATTAAGTGTTAGTCAATTATGTGATAGAGGATATAAAGTATCTTTTGATTCTGAAAATTGTATTATCAAGCATGAGCATGACAAAGATATTGAGCATATAGGCTTTAGAGAAAATAATGTTTACATGATTGATTTAAAACAAAAATCTGAAAATGATAGATGCTTTCTAAGTAAAGATAATGATCCTTGGTTATGGCATAAGAGAATTGCTCACATTAACATGGATCATCTAAATAGATTAATCTCAAAAGACCTATTTGTTGGTTTACCAATATTAAAGTTTGAAAAAGATAAATTATGTGATGTATGCCAAAAAGGTAAACAAACAAAAGCATCTTTTAAATCTAAAAATATTGTCTCTACCACTCAACCATTACAATTATTGCATATGGATCTGTTTGGACCCTCTAGGGTCATGAGTTTTGGTGGTAGTTACTATGCTTTAGTAATTGTTGATGATTATTCTAGATATACTTGGACTTTATTTCTTACTCATAAAAATGATGCATTTCATGCATTTAGAAGACTTGCCAAAGTCATCCAAAAAAAGAAAAATCTCAAAATTATCTCCATTAGAAGTGATCATGGAGGTGAATTTGAAAATAATGATTTTGAAATGTTTTGTGATGAACATGGCATAGAACACAACTTTTCTGCACCTAGGACGCCCCCACAAAACGAAGTAGTAGAAAGGAAAAATAGATCTTTAGAAGAAATTGCTAGAACCCTTTTAAATGACACACCACTTCCAAAATATTTTTGGGCAGAAGCAGTCAACACCGCATCTTATATTACGAATAGAGCTTTAATAAGACCCATTCTTAAGAAAACCCCATATGAACATTTTAACAATAGAAAACCAAACATTGCTCATTTACATGTTTTTGGATGTAAATATTTTGTTCTAAACAATGGTAAAGAAAGCCTAGGAAAATTTGATGCTAAGGCAGATGAGGGCATCTTCCTTGAATATTCCCTACTTAGCAAAGCCTTTAGGATATACAACAAAAGAACCGTGACAATTGAGGAATCAATACATGTTTCTTTTGATGAAACTAATATTACCTCTTCGAGAGAGGAGTTTCTTGATGATATTACAGATTCTTTGGAAGATATGCACAATCAAGAAAGAGATCTAAAAAGGAAGAGAAATGAAGAAAACAAGGATGCTCAAGATAACATAATCCAAGAAAATGATGATCTTCCCAAAGAATGGAGAACCTCAAGAAATCATCCTCTTGACAATATCATCGGAGATATCTCAAAAGGGGTAACCACTAGACTTTCTCTTAAAGACTTATGCAATAATATGGCTTTTGTTTCGTTAATAGAACCTAAAAACCTTAAGGAAGCCATTATAGATGATCATTGGATAGTAGCTATGCAAGAGGAATTAAATCAATTTGAAAGAAATGATGTATGGGAATTAGTAAAGAAACCTTCAAACTATCCAATCATAGGAACTAAGTGGGTATTCAGAAACAAATTGGATGAAAATGGTATAGTAATTAGAAATAAAGCTAGACTGGTGGCAAAAGGATATAACCAAGAAGAAGGTATAGACTATAAAGAAACCTTTGCACCTGTAGCCAGATTAGAAGCCATTAGGATGCTTTTAGCCTATGCATCTATCATGAACTTTAAATTATATCAAATGGATGTCAAGAGTGCTTTCTTAAATGGTCTAATTCAAGAGGAGGTATATGTAGAACAACCTCCTAGGTTTGAAGACTCACAAAAATTAGACCATGTTTATAGATTAAAGAAAGCACTCTATGGATTAAAGCAACCACCTAGGGCTTGGTATGAAAGATTAAGTAAATTCCTATTAGAAAAGAATTTCACTCGAAACAAAAAGATCATGTCATACTTTTAATGGAAAAAAAATTTCATACGAAAGTGAAATGAATGAAATTACTAATATTAAATAACTCAGTGTAACTAATATAAAAAATGTGTTTTCAATTTACGTTTTTCAGCAAATTGTAAACAATAAAATGCATTATCTGGAAACCATAATGATTAAATTACAACTTTAAACTGTCAAAATAAAGTAACATAAAAATTTCTCCATCAATCATAATGGGGTCATCATCACTCTATTTTTCTCAGAACATGGTAACTCTTTTTCACCTCCTCAGTTGTAGCTTCACCACCATCCTGTCAAAACAGAAATACTGAATGATATAAGAAACAATTTAAGACTATCATAAAAACTGCAAGAAAAATAGAAATTTAATAAAGAAAATTATAACTGATAAAATCCAAATATACTCAATTTTGTTTATGAATTGATAGCAAAAAAAAATGAATCAGTATCATAAAAATATATCAACTTCGTGAAAATGTCTTTGATCAGATGGGTACAATAAAAATGACTTCAAGAAGACATTTTTATGATATCTACTTCCAGGTCCATATATTTTATTGATGGCATTCAAACGTTTTTTGATGGAAAGTATCAAATCAAAATACAAATTTAGATGATAATAATAATAATAATAATAATAATTAAACAAAAAAAGCACTGGGTAGCGTTACCCACACATCCTTACCCCATAGCTGCAGTTCTGCAAATTGCTCACAGCATCTACACAAAAAAAAAAAGGAAATATATAATAGATATTAGCATTCTGAAGGGAAAGTATCAACTTTGATGACAATGGTTTAAAAAAATACCACAAAAATCAGATACCATAAAAATGGAGATACCATAAAAATATAGCAACTCTGCCTTGAAAATGTCTTTAGTATCACCATTATCACTTTAGTAGCAAAAATAAATCAGCAATAACTCTTGCAGCAAAAATGGCAGAAGATAACTTAATAAAAAAAAGGGGAAAAATATAAAAATAACACCTTTATTCTTCAACACATTCAGCACCGTCGTTAGCCTGTCCCAAAAATCAAACAATACAAAATCATACCACAAAAAATTAGACAAAAAGAAACGGGCAAAAAATAGATAAAAATGGAACTTTTATTCATCAACACCGCCATGTGAATCATATTGTTGCAAAAAATCAGCAACAACTCTTGTAGCAAAAAAGGTAGAAAATCATTTTTTTTTTAAAAATGAAAAAGAATAGAAGAGAAAAAAAAAAGAAATCAGCAACAACTCTTGTAGCAAAAATGACAGAAGATAATTTTTTAAAAAAAGAAAATCAGGAAAAAATGACACCTTTATTCTTCAACACCTTCAGCACTATCGTTAGCCTGTCTCAAAAATCAAACCACAAAATCATAACTCTTGTAGCAAAAATGGCATAAGATAATTTTTTTACAAAAAGGAAATTAGGAAAAAAGGGGAAAAAATAACACCTTTATTCTTCAACACCTTCAGCACTGTCCCAAAAATCAAACCACAAAATCATACCACAAAAAATTAGACAAAAAAAACGGGAAAAAAATAGATAAAAAGGGAACATTTATTCTTTAACACTGCTCTGTGAATCATATTGAAAAAAATAAACGAAAAAGAGTATAACAAAAACAAAAAGAAATCAACAACAACTCTTGTAGCAAAAATGACAGAAGACAAATTTTTTTAAAAAGGAAATTAGGAAAAAAAGCAAAAAAAAATGACACCTTTATTCTTCAGCACTGTCGTTACGAACCTATACTCATGTAGAAAACAAAATAAATGCAACACACCCAAAAAAATTTAAGCTTTTGTGTTTACGAACCTGTACTCATGAAGTTTTTGGGATAAAAATCGCAACTTTAATATGTTCTTTCACCTTCTCTGCATACAACATGCAAAAAAATATATTGAACCATTACACCACCAAAAAAGGACGAAAACACAAAAAGCTAGGTATAGGAAGCAATGAGCACAGTGGAGAAGGTTCAGTAACACAAAAAAAAAATCAAATTTTTGTATTGCGAGAAGTCAGAAAACAAAATAAAGGCCGAACACCCAAAAAAATTTAAGCTTTTGTGTTTTCGAACCTGTAGTCATGGAGTTTTTGAGATAAAATGACATCTTTAATGTGTTCTTCCAACTTCTCTGCATACAACATGCCAAAAAATATATTGAACCATTACACCACCAAAAAAGGACGAAAACACAAAAAGCTGGGCATATGAAGCAATGGGCACATTGGAGAAAGCTCAGGAACACAAAAAAATTTAAACTTTTGTATTGTGAGAAGTCAGAAAACAAAATAAAGGTAGAACACCCAAAAAAAAATTAAGCTTTTGTGTTTACGAACCTGTACTCATGGAGTTTTTTAGATAAAAATCGCAGCTTTAATATGTTCTTCCACCTTCTGTGCATACAACATGCTAAAAAATATATTGAACCATTACACAACATAAAAAGATGGGCATAGGAAGCAATAAACACGTTAGAGAAGCCTCAGGAACACAAAAAATGCAAACTTTTGTATTGCGAGAAGCCAGAAACTGTAACATTCAACACCATCGTTAGCCTGTCCCAAAAATCAAACCACAAAAAATCAGACCATAAAAAATTAGGCAAAAAAGGGAGAAAAAATAGATAAAAATGGAACATTTATTCTTCAATAGCCTATCCCAACTCTTCCATGGGCAAAGCGTCGTAACCTTCAGTACCATCATTAGACTGTTGTAAAAATCAAACCACAAATAATGAGACAAAAAAGAGAAAAAAATAGAATATTGACGTGAAACAAAATATGGACGGACGCAAAAGAATAAAGGAGGAGAAACAAAAACGGGATGGATGCAAAAGAATAAAGGAGGAGAAACAAAAGCAGAGAAGAAAAAAGGAGAAGTTGAGGAAGAGAAAAAAGGGGAAACTGAATATTGATAGAGAAGAAAAGAGAAGAAGTTGAGGAAGAGAAAGAGGGAGAGGGGGGGAAGAATCTGGACGGATGCAAGAGAAATGGAAGAGAGAGAAGAAAGTTCTGGAATTAAGGAGAATTAAATGGTGCGGGGAAATCTGGCAATTAGAAAGTGACATGTGGCTTGATGGTTGTGGAAATAAGGAATTGCAACAGCTGGCACAAAGAAGAGAGAAGGGGCCTTGTAAAACACGAACCTTCAGAAAAAAGGATGAAGCCTTCACGTGGACTGAAGTGAGCAAACAAGGTAGATGGTTTATTATTATTTTTATTGGACAGGTGTCAACAAGACAGAGAATAGGCAGTTGGACAGGTGTCAACAGGACAGAGCTCAGGTAGTCAGGGGCTTCTTTGTATAATAGATAGAGAAAATATATTCAAGAGTTTTAGGTAGAAACAAATTGGTAGAATGACGACATTTATTTATTTATTTTTAAATAATAGACTTAATTGACTTAGAAAATTTAAAACACTGAAATCAGCATAATTCAAATTTAAGAGATAGTATTTGTTTTCTTTTTACTATAATATGTTTTTTTTGGCTTTTTTTCAGACATACAATTCATTATTTTACAATCAATTTAAACAATTGTCTGGAAAAAATATTATAAAAACATTGTCTGAAGTTTGTAATTGGGTTAGTTTTCTAAAGTTAGTATTTGACCTTGTTCTAATCTAATAACAGTAGAATTTGTTTATATAACTCTCTAATTGATACCTAATACAAACGGAATCTGCAGTTTCTACCTAATTTGTTTATGACTCCCTAATTTTAGTGATGACCATTAGTTTTACTATGTGACTTGACTACAATTAATATTTTTGCAGCTTTCACATATGCTATCTTATTTACACCAAACATTTATCAGCAAATTCGATCTCCAGCGAAGATGAAGAAGCAACGAACCAAGCTTGGTTATGACCCGACACTATAATTCGATGTCCAGAGAATGACATGAAGATGAAGGTTGAAGATTATATAAAGACACCAAACGAAACGACACACATACCAAGTAGCTAGGATTGCAATGGACATAATGTACTATCCTATCAATATCAATACCGCAAACACATTCATTCATTATTTAACGCTAACAATAACATACACTAATTGGTGGAGTTCACCTATAATTTCAATTTGGCAAGTTTGATTAGATACCCTCCTTCTCCAGTTCATGTGGTGACCCTCGTTTTCACATTTATACAGCAAAAATAGAGTTCATCTTCACTTCAACATTTTCATTTCCAGCATAAAGTAGCAATGAAAACTCCATCGTAGAAAGTAGAATAAACAAGAGTAGGTACCTGATGACAAGACGTGATGGTGAGCAAGAGTGAGACTGAGGAATTGAAGCACCTCTGTAGAGAGTGTGAGCAAGAGTGAGAGCGAGATTGAGGAGTCGCTGCGGAGAGTGAGAGCGAGAACGAGAGGGAGACTGAGGAGTCACCGCACCGCCTCAAAGAGTGAGAGTTAGAGCGAGAGTGAGAGATTAGGGTTAGAGTGGTTCAAAGTGGACGCATGAAGAAAGGAAGACAGATTCAATAAAAGGAAAAACACAATGTTGTTTCATAAAATCGACGTTAACAATCGCAAAATAACATCAGTTTTGGAAAAACCGATGTTAACATCACCACTTTAATATTGGTTTTTCAAAAATCGATATTAACGAACTCATGTTATTTACAAATATGTCACTATCCTTTTGTTAACATCGATTTCATCAAAAATCGATGTTAAAGCACCGATGTTAAAAATATTCTTTCTAGTAGTGTTACCTTCAAAAGAAGCTGAAAACGACTGAATTTGGGTACCAATTGGGATCTTCCCCACCAAATGATTGAAGGAGAGATTTAAATATGAAAAAAATGGCAAACTTGCAAGTTGCATTGGAATTTCTCTACCTATAGAGATTTGTGAAAGGTCCATAGACTCCCATTGTGTAACATCCCATTGTATAAATAGCAATGTTAGGTCAGTTTTAGATTGACGATGCCTCTTCTTTCCCACATTTTCGTTTTCCCTCTTCTCCTCTCCAAAATCCTTTCTTTTTCCCGCAGCCCACAAAACCTATCTCAGAAAAACGATGATCTTGGACTCATTCACCGTTGGATCGTCGTGAAATTTGAGTACCACGTTCGCAACCCGATTTCGAGAATTCTCACCGTTGGGAATTGCAAAAACATGTCAGAGCTAAGAGAAATACCCTTCGCACCGTAGCTTTCTCTTTTCCAGCAAAAATCCAAAACGGTCTCAATAAAACTACGATCCCGGTTTCGTTAACCGTTGAATTTTCATGAAATTTGGATATGCTGTTCTAAATTCAATTGCGCACACTTTCAAAGTTGGGATTTGCAAGATAATATTTGTGGAGGGAGAAAAAGGAATCGCATGAAGACAGTACAAGTGGAGGCTTCAATCTCTTATTCGTCTCTCTGAAGTTTGGGAATTCTATTGGAGTAGTCGGAGAAATAACTGGAGGAATCTCAGGGAACCGCTAGAGATGCCGCTATCACTGTCGGAAGACACGTGAGTCCGCTTAGAGGTAAAGGATGAGTTTATCGCAATTGGGGGTTAGAATGAACATGTGTAGGGATCCTTAGAGAATGAAATTTGGGTTTATTTTGGGATGTTTATTGAATTATAATTTTCTCTTTATGATTATAAATACAATATTATTGTGTTCTATGTACCAATTGATTTCCTGATGAGAATTGATTGATAAACTTGAGTGCTCTTGATGTCTTTGTGTTTAACCCATGAATTTGATTAATTGATTTTGATATACTTGTGAGAAACTATTTCAGGGATTTTACACCCCATGTTGTGATAAAATCTTTTGTATAAATTGTTATGTTGAGGTTATGAAATGATGATTCAAACTGTGATTATGTGATAAATTGAACATGTGACGGATGATGAAATACATGTGTATTGAGATGAGATGTGTGTATTGAGTTGTGAACTATGAACTGTGCAATCACACAATTGTAAGACCCTTTAAGGGCGACGAGTATTGTGATGGGATCCATTTTGGGAACCCAACGAGTTAAAATGATTTTGAAAACAATTGAGTAGTTGTGTATATTGCATAGTTCATAGGTAAAGTGAATATGATTCATGAGATGTTATAACATGCTATTTTGAGATTATACCATTGTGATTGAGATCGAGTGTATGTGATAAATTGTGTATGTATGTGATTGAGATGTTGTGTGCATTGAGTATTAACTGTGAATTGTACAATCACATGACTATAAGTCCCTTTAAGGGCGACGAGTTAATGCTAAGTCCCTTTAAGGGCGAAGAGTTAATGCTAAGTCCCTTTAAGGGCGACGAGTTAATGTTAAGTCCCTTTTTGGACGACGAGTTAATGTTAAGTCCCTTTAAGGGCGACGAGTTAATGTTAAGTCCCTTTTAGGGCGACGAGTTAAAACTATTTTGAGAACAATTGAGGAGTCGTGTGTTTTGTACAGTTCATAGATAGAGTCTGTGTGCTAAAATGTTTTCTGGGTTGGACCTGAATCAGGAGGGAGAGGCCTTGACGGACTCTTCGGAGTGTAGGCCTTGGGGGTCACACGGTTTGAGTGCTCCTTTAAGCCTATGTTGATCCCATATGGTTGGAGCATTCTCACAAAACACTGTGACCCTGACTGGTCTCCCTATGATATTACCTAGTGAGAGTGACTTGACTTGCTAGTGTGTGGTTTGTCTTGTCATGTACCCCTAGGCGCCCGACGAGGTTTTTCACTAACATGATACCACATTGCATATAGGCTTGAGTCTTAGCATAACTGTTGCATATGCTTGCTAATTTTTTATTATGAAATTGATGTGTTATTATGTCTCGATCGGAGTGTGTGATTCTTGTGTATTGTGATTGATGATTGAAAAGTAAATTTTGAATAACAAAGTGATGAAATAATGTGATATATGCTAAGTAAATTGTATTTGGCTATTATATGTTATCTTGTTTCTCTCTAGTAGTTAGGAATGTGATAACTCACTCCCGGTTTACTGTTTGTGTTTGAATCCTGTGATGATCTTGAACTTTGTGTTCGGGGGAGCAGATGATTAGGTGGATGACTATGAAGAATTTCATGCTAGAGGACATGGGAACACAACGCTCTGATAGGATGTAACATTAGGATATAGGTTCTATATTAATTGTATGAAGCTTAGACGACCTTGTTTGAGCCGAGATGACTTTATTATTTATTTGGACAAGTTTGAATATGATATAGAAGAAAGTGAATGTGAGTCTTTTACCCCTTTGAAAGGCTTGTATTTAAAAATGTTTTAAAAATACTTTTAATTAATATTTGAATTTTTATTCCTTTATTAGTATATATGTGAGGGGTATGGCTCTGATACCACTAAATGTGACACCCTCTACCCCTCACATATATACTAATAAAGGAATAAAAATTCAAATATTAAATAAAAGTATTTTTAAAACATTTTTTTTAAACAAGTCTTTCAAAGGGGAAAAAGGCTCACATTCATTTTTTTTCTACATCATATTCAAACTTGTCCAAATAAATAATAATGGAGTCAAAAGAGTAATCTCGACTCAAACAAGGTCGTCTAAGCTTCATACAATTAATATAGAACCTATATCCTAATGTCACATCCTATCAGAACGTTGTGTTCCCGTGTCCTCTAGCATGAGGTTCTTCATAGTCATCCACCTATTCATCTGCTTCCCCGAACACAAGTTCAAGAAACACAACAACACACAAGGAGTGAGTTATCACATTCCTAGCTAATAGAGAAACAAGACAATTAAATATACATATTATGTACATGAGATACCACTTGCTTAAACATAGCTCACGTAATTTCACCACTTTGTCATTCAAAATTCACTTTTCAATCATCAATCAGATTACACAAGAATCCCATACTCCGATCAAGATATAATAACACATCAATTTCATAATAAACAATTAGCAAGCGTATGCAACAATTATGCTAAGACTCAATCTTATATGCAATGTGGTACCATGTCAGTGAAAAACCTCGTCGGGCACCTAGGAGTACATGACAAGACAAACCACACTAGCAAGTCAAGTCACTCTCACTAGGTAATATCATAGGGAGACCATTCAGGGTCACAGTGTTTTGCGAGAATGCTCCAACCATATGGGATCAACATAGGCTTAAAGGAGCACTCAAACCGTGTGACCCCCAAGGCCTACACTCCAAAGAGTCCGTCAGGGCCTCTCCCTCCTGATTCAGGTCCAACCCAGAAAATATTTTAGCACATAGACTATATCTATGAACTGTACAAAACACACGACTCCTCAATTGTTCTCAAATATTTTTAACTCGTCGCCCTTTAAGGGTCTTAGCATTAACTCGTCGTCCTTAAAGGGTCTTAGCATTAACTCGTTGCCCTTAAAGAGTCTTAGCATTAACTCGTCGCCCTTAAAGGGTCTTATAGTCGTGTGATTGTACAATCCACAGTTTACAACTCAATGCACACAACATCTCAATCACGTGTTTACTCAGTTTATCACATACACTCGATCTCAATTACAATGGTATAAGCTCAAAATAGCATGTTGTCACACCTCATGAATCATATTCATTTTATTTATAATTATAAAGGAAAAATTGCAATTTAATAAACATCCCAAAATAAAACCCCAATTTAATCTTCTAAGGATCCCTACACATGTTCTCAGTAATCCCCAGTTGTGAATAACTCATCCCTTACCTCTAAGCAGACTCACGTCTTCTGACAAGAGAGAATGAGAAGGGATTGAAGCCTCCATTTGTACTATCTTCATACGATTCCTTTTTCTCTCTCCACGAATATTATCCCACAAATCCCAACGGTGAAAGTGTGAGAAATTGAATTTGGAACAACATATCCAAATTTGACTACAATCCAACGGTTAATGAATCCAGGATCGTATTTTTAGCAAGACAGTTTTGGGTTTCTGCGGAAAGATAAAAGGCTCCAATGCGAAGGGTTTTCCTCTAAGATCAGACAAGATTTCGAAATTCCCAATGGTGAGAATACTCGGAATTGGATTGCGAACCTGATGCTTAAATTTCACGACGATCCAACGGTGAATGAGTCCGAGATCATCATTTTTCTGAGACATGTTTGATGGTCTGCGGGAAAAGAGAGGTTGAGAAGGGAAAACGAGATTGAGAGACGAAGGAGGCGGCTGAGGAATCAGTCTGAAAACTGACCTAACATTTTTCTATTTATAGCTAGGGGTATTCATGACTTATTATTTACTCTATTTACTTATTTTTTATTATTTTTTTAAAAAAAACTCTATTTTATTCTCCATCAAATGAATAATAAAATACTCTTTTTATTTTCTCTCAAATCATTAATTTAATTAATAAAATTAATTTTCCTTATTTATTTAATTATAAAACCTCATCATTTTTCTAAAACTCTATTTATTTATAAATAACAATTCTTCTTCTTTTTTTTTTTTAAATTAACTTACGAAAAATGGGATGTTACACATTGTTTCAAGTTACCTATGGATGATGGAATTTTACCAAACAAAGCATGAGTTGACATGTTCAAGATATAGAGTTCTTTGAAATGCATTAGCACCTTTGGTACAGGTCCTTCATAATGGTTGGATGAGAAATCAATAGATGTGAAGGTTGTCGAAATTTTAACCAACTCCATCTGTAAACCTTTGCTGATAACTGTCACTCTACTTGATAATATACATTACCCATTTGTGCAAAAAACCCCTTTTGATTCAATTTCCTGGTCATTATGCATTATATATCTTTTCCAGGTTGTGAAATATTTTACTGATAGTTTGCCGCTAAAATTGTTGAAAGTGATGTCCACAATTTGAAGCATTTCTCAAGTCTTATTGGTTTTTGAACATCTTAGTGAGCCTTGAAATTTGTTGTTCCACAAAACCAGGGTACGAAGTGTGGATATTTCATTCAAAAAGCATGGAAAGCCATCAATAATTTGATTTGATTCAAGGTCCAATACCTCTAACTTCGAGCAATAGGAAAGAGACTTTGGAATTGGTCCATCTAATAGATTTAAAGTCCACAAACCACACGAAGATGGTGCTGCATCAGGAATATCAATATGGCCTGAGAGGTTGTTGTTGTTCATATTTAATACTTCAAGAGTGTAACTCATATTCATCAAACACGACGGAATTAAACCATTGGGTAAGTTTCTTAAGAGCATTATTTATAGAATCTGGTAATGTCCAAGACCGAGAGAAACGTATGTTGTTTACTGTCAATCTCTGGAGAGATCCGTTCAATTCAATGGTTAGTGTTCTAAACTGGAAAATATGCTCTGCACATTGTTTACCTTCTAAATCAGTCTAAAATCACTCAATCCTCTATATTACTTTGCTCTTCTATGAATCCATTTTAGAAGTTGTTCCACAACAGAAAATAATTCCTTTTCTAAGAGCATTTAAAATACCCATTTTATTATGTCAATTGACCGTTGATATTTTTTCCATTAAACCCAAAATGATACAATAATAAATGGGGCATATCCCGCAGTTAAAGAACATCAAAAGTCTCCCTAATACAAGAAGACATATATCAAGATGCTAAAACAAATGCAACAGTCTCCGTTGATATTGAGTAGACAGCGGGTGGTGAGTAGGGACCAATGGAAAAGCTATAAGTATTACTTAGTCAACACAGGCATTTTCATTTTCTGAATGTGGAAAAAAACCTCACTGCATTTAATATAAGGACAATTTTCTTTTGATCAACGTAAGTGGAAAGGCTTTCAAGACAGTTTTGAAGGACAAAATATTAGCGGATGAAATCGCCAACCAAACCAATGCTATCAAGGCGGGAAAACTATTAGTGATTTATAACTGTTACCAAATTAATATTGAGAAAATAAGTTATGGAGTCACGGTGTGGAATAATACAGTCTTTTTAATCACTAACTATCAAAAGGGGAAAACAAATTTGAAATTTCTTATTATTAAAAAATAAAAAAATCCTTATATTTAAGATATGTTTAAGGTTCTTGATAAATTACTGAATTTTATTTCGAGTCTCTAATAAAGTTTTATGTTGTTTTGAGTCTTCGATATATCAAATTTTTTGTTTTGAATCTTTGTCAATAATTAAGTGATAATGTATCACTTTATAAATTAATCTTTCAAACACTATCAATTGTAATGATATCACCCTCTTCACTTAAAATAATGAATCAAAACAAAAATTTTGATATATTAAAAACTCGTAACAACAAAAAAATTTACAATATAGACAACACAATTGCATGCCAAATTTAAAAAAAAAAAAAAAAAAATTCTTAACTTGTCTCCTACGTACCCAATAACTAGCCAAATTGGATAAACAACGCCCCATAAGAAGAGGGCGCCAATAAAATAGCAAACCAAATACAGTAAGAGAAATAGGCAAGAGACAAATAAGTGACTATAATCTTCTTCGACAAAACTATAAAGTGGACCCAACAAGCCAAGACCATTCAACTTTAGCCCCTTCTTGAGTAGAGCGGCTTCTGTCTGTCTAGCATCAATCTCCAAGACAGAGTACTTCCAAATGCTGTTTAGCAACACACCAAAGAAATTATTTGGTCCTAACAGAAGAGAAGAAAACAGAAAATTGTAAGCTGAACAAACAGTATAGACATGAGAAGCATCCTCTTTCCAGGACCATATATCTTTCTCCACTTTAACGGATAAAACATAATAGACAAGATTCCTAAATTTCAAGAAAGGTATTCCTCCCAACAGAACAAAAGTCTCATCCAACTCCACACCAAATTCAAACTCATCTAGTATATTGTTAGCCAAAAAAAAATATATCTATACATTTTACAACTCAATATAACTTAAACTAACCGAACTGTCAAACAATCATTTAAAACACATCTTGAGATTACTAACTACTTTGCTTTATCGCTGGTCTCAACATGATTAATGGAAACAGTACTTATTTGACATTGCTCATAAACAAAGGAATATTAAAACATACAAAAGCAAAATATTATGAACAGTAATTGCCCAATTGCAGAAGCTCAACCAGTAAAACTTTTACATTAGATTTCAGTACCTCCACACAAGGATTTTGTATCGCTTCCCTCCACGGTGTTGGTACGCAAAATCAAGCTGGGGGATGATTCTGTGAAGCATCTCATCAACGCGTTTGGAATACCACAACCTCCATCTACTCCAGAAAATAAGAGGTAAGATGAAAATTCCAAAGCCAAAAATACATCCCAACTCTACACTTAAAAAAGTCCAATCAATTGAACTCTCAGTGTGTGAATGAGGTGTTTCAGGTGTTGGCACTTCATCGTTGCTGCAATTATGGGTCAGTGGAGGTCCAAATAACTCTTCATTCCCTTCAAAGGAATCTGCATCAAATGATTGAACTTGGGTACCCTTTGGAATTTCCCCCACCAGGTGATTATATGAGAGATTCAAATATGCAAGGAAAGATAGACTTGCGAGCTCTGTTGGAATTTCTCCATTGAAAGAATTGTTTGACAAGTCTAAAGACTCAAGATTCTTCAAATTTCCAATAGATGATGGGACATGACCTGAGAGGGCATTATTTGACAAGTTAAGAGCATTCAATCCCTTGAACTGCATTAGCTCATTTGGTATTGGACCCTCAAAATTGTTGCTTGACATATCCACGTAAGTGAAGGCCCTTTGAATTCTTACCAACTTTATTTGTTTACCTTTGTAGGTAATAATAATTGAATCCTGATATCGAGAGAGCTCCCCTGTATTATAATTATCGGAAGATGTCTGGTCAAGGATAGAGCGAGGTACGTTTGTAACAAGTTTAGCTAATATAGCTACAATACTTTTGTTCGTATGTGTCAATAAATCCTTGAAATTCTTTTGGTCATAGTAATCAACGAGATCAAAAAATAAGTGACCAAATTCAGGCTTCATTGCTTTCCAAGTGTTTAATAGTGCTCCTGGTATTGCCCCACTGAAATTATTGGAGGCTAGATCAACAACATGAAGCATTTCCCAATCACCGCTGCTTCTTGGGCATCCGATTGATCCATGAAGTTTGTTTGACCTTAAATCCATGATTCTCAAGGTGGAAATATTAGTTAAGAAACATGGAAATCTGTCACTCAATAAATTTTTTTGAAGGTTTAGGACTTGTAGTTTCTGGCAATTGGCTAAAGATTTTGGAATGGTACCCTCCAAGAGATTGTCATTTAGATCCAATAACTTTAGAGTGCATGAAGTTGGCAGAGTATTAGGAATATAACCTTGGAGTTTGTTTCCACCAAAGTGCAACACCTTTAGAGTGTTACTCAACTTAGTAATACACATGGGAATCATCCCCACAAAGTTATTAAGGGAAAGATCTAGCAGGAGAAGACTTGAAGCATTGCAAAATGATTCAGGGATTTGTCCCTGAAAACTATTGTTTGAAAGAGACAAGAAATTCATGAAAGGGAGATGATTTCCGATGTCCATTGGAATGACAGAGTTGAATCTATTGTTTGAGTAGTCCAAATGAGTTATAAAGCTTGGAATGAAAGGAAAAGACTCTTGCAGTTGGTTGGAACTAAGATCGACAAGTAAAAGGTTTGTCAAACGAACAAGAGTATTACTTTCTTGTAAATGTGTGAGAAAATTTTTGGAAAGATTCAAATGAGCAAGATATCCAAGTTGCGAAATCCAGTTAGGTATTGGTCCTTCGATCCCGTTGTCAGATAGATCAAGATATATTAATATGGACTGATTTATCAAGAAACTAGGAATTCGTCTCAACTTACAGGAAGCCAACATTATATGCGTCATATGAGGAAAGGGTGACAGGTCATGATCATCCCTAAAGTTTATATCAACTGACAAATTGTTATGTGAGAGGCCTAGTTCAATTAAATTACTCAGCTTGCGAATCTTGTCCAATTGTATTGTGCCATTAAACTTATTTGACTTAAGCTGAATGACACGAAGTGTTCTGAGGTTAAAAATAGACATAGGAATAGGCCCTCGAATATTATTGTTACATAAATCAAGCATTTCTAACAAAGGGGAGGCAATCACAAACTCATCCAAGGAACCATTGAATTGATTAAAAGGAAGTTTAAGTTCTCGCAAATATGGGAGTTTAAGTAGAGATGAGGGGAGACTCCCACCGAAAAAATTAAACCCCAAATCAATGCTGACAAGCTTTTTAAGGCCCTCAAAATGACTGGATGGCAACACCCCACTTAAATGATTATTAAAAAGGGATAAATATGTGAGATTCTTGGACAAATTAAAAGAAGGAAGCGAACCTGTAAAGTTATTGGAAGACAAGTCTAGATAAACAAGTTGGCTGAGTTCTGAGAATGAACTAGGAAGTGTACCATTAAATTGGCAGTAAGATAGATCAATTGCAGATAACTGCTTCAAATTGGAAATTGCACCTGGAAGCTTTCCTGAGAAATTTGTATAGCTAAGATTCAGGTCATGAAGAGAACCATGTTGTGGGAAGTTTGGCAAAGAACCCCCAAGATCTTGGTTGTCTGAGATGTCAAGGAACTTCAACGTTGATATTTGGAAGATATCTTTTGGAAAAGAACCATTCAAGCCACAACTTCTTAACTCTAGTGTGACTAAATTGGAGAAATTTACAAAGGATTTTGGCACTGCGCTTGACATGTTGTTGTGGCTCAATTTTAGAACAGTGAGTGGCAGAAGCTTTGCTAGTGAAGAATCAATAGGTCCAGAGAGATTGCATGATGACATGCTCAAAACACGTAGCTTCTGCGATGAAGATAAAGCATGACCCCATTCCTGTCCTTTGGCAGATATTGCTACACCATCTAGATACAATTCTGTGATATCTGTAAGGTTTTGAAACACTGCTATATCTGGCTTCTCAAGTTTCAGCCTATCACGTGAGGTAAATGAAGAAGACAAATCAAGAGTAACTAACCTTCTGAGGTGAAAAATCTCATCTGGAATCTGCCCCTCAAATCCAGCATTAGACAAGTTCAAATAACGTAAATTATTCAGCTTGTACAACTCCGAAGGAATCACCGAACTTAAGTTATTGAAAGCCAAATTCAAGCTCTGTAGATATTGAAGGCTGAAAAGAGAGCTTGAATTAACGAGTCCTCCCGAGATAGACTCCTCACTGAGATCAAGGGCTATAACACGCCCCTCGTTGCATGTCACCCCATGCCATTGGCAACAATCTTCAGTTTGGTTCCAAAGGGTAAGCTTTTTGGATTTTGTAGAGTTGAATATTAGGTTATTTTTCAAATGGAGGACAATGGAACACTGATGGCCAAGAAAATAACCATTTGCTGGAAAGATGTTGGCACTATAGTTTATTAAGCAGAATTGTATAAAAAACAACAAGAGTTTGTGTGCTCTCATAGTGAATTTTGAAAATAATGGTCTAACAGTTAGAACTTAGAAGGATAGTAAGGAGATGTTTTGCCATTTGAAACATTTATTTCTCCTTTTATAGACTACAAAAATGTACAATTGATCTATCACTCTCCCGTGTCTAACACGCAATCAAGTCTCTTCGGAACCTCAAGGACCGCTACTAACTTATGATCTTTAGATATACCAATTATTTAAGGTCATATATATATATATATAATTAGTTACTGTTAAAAATTCATTTAAAATTTTGTCTCACTGCTTAAATACATGAGCGCTTTAAAATGTATTTTCTTTTCTTTCAAAATATCTAATTATTAAGATTATTTCTTCAAAAATATCTAATAAAAGTTTAAATTAATTTATAAAATTCTATACTTATGATAATTTTTCTTAAAAAAATATACAAATTTATTACAAATTATTTTTTAATGGAAAATGCATATGCGGATTTATTTTAGGCTTAAATGTAATTTTAGTCCCCCTATTTTTAAAAATATGTAATTTTAGTTCATCTATTTTAAAACAGAGATATTTAATCCTTCTATTTTTTAAATTATGCAAATTTGGAACAGTGAGTGACATAAGCTTATCCAATGAAGAATCAACAAGCCAGAGAGATTCCATGATGATATGCTCAGAACACGTAGCTTGTGCAATTAAGATAAAACATGACTCCATTCCCGTCCTTTTGCAGATATTTCTAAACCATCTAGATACAATCTTGTGATATCTGTAAGGTTTTGAAACATTGCTATGTGTTGGCTTGTTATGTGGAATTAGGTGAGTTATGTTTAAGTAAGTTGTATCTCATTTATATGATATGTATATCTAGTTGTCTTGTTTCTCTATTTGTTAGGAATATGATAACTCACTCCATGTGTGTTGTTTGTGTTTGGATCCTGTGATGATCTTGAACTTTGTGTTCAGGGGAGTAGATGACTAGGTGAATTGTTTTAAGGAATCTTATGCTAAAGGATGTCGGGACACAATGTTCTGATAGGATGTGACATTGGGGTATAGGTTTCTATATTAATTGTATGAAGTCTTAGGCGGCCTTGTTTGAGCCGAGATGACTTTATTATTTATTTGGACAAGTTTGAATATGATGTAAAAAAAAAGTGAACGTGAGCCTTTTACCCTGTTGAAAGGATTTTATTTAAATATGTTTTAAAAACTTTTAATTAATTATGATTTCTTTTCCTTTTATTAGTACATATATGTATGGGGTAGAGGGTGTCACATACCTTGTTTGCAATGTTCAATAGTTTGTTAGCATAACTTTTGATAGTTTCTGTCTCCTTCATGCTCTACATCTCAAATTCTCGAGCCAAGTTAAGTGCCTTCATACATTTGGTTCGCTCACTATCCCGATACTCTGATTTGAGGTAGCCCCAAATGTCCTTCGCAAAATTCAAATTCATAATTGGCCTTTCGTGTCTTCCTCTCTTTGTGATTCTTCAGCTAAGCCACTGTAGGATTTTTAGGCAGTGGCCAAACTGCATAGTCTTCTTCTATCGATTCCTAAAGATCTAGTGCTTCAAGATGAATAGTCATCCTTACAGCCCATAAGTCGTACTCCTCACCATCAAAAATTGGTGGTGGTATTATGTGTGTTATATTTGCTTCCATTATGGTTTCTCTCAACTCACAAATCCCTCAAGATAATGGCTCTTGATACCAATTTGTTGAAGATTAAATAAAAAATAGAGAAGAGCAGCTATATTTTCAAAGGATGCATAGCTGTTATTCATTTCCTCTTTAAATAGAGCTAGAGTCAAATATACAAAATAGAAAATATCTTATTTTTAGACATGACTAAAACAGTTTCTAGTATGATAAAAGACAGAATCATAATTCCTAAAAGATAGATCCTAAGCAACAAACAATTTTAAATTTTAAAAATTAACTAAAACAACTACATATGCATTGTAGGCACAATTTCAACATATACAATGACCTTTAATGAACTCCTCTGTTTCATATATTATAGAGGTGAAACTCCAGAGAGTGAGGCTTTATCCATAATACTTGCAAAGAAAAAAGACATCGAGTGAGCCACAAAAGTAGATAATATTTAACAAAAATAGTTCCAAAGTGAGGCCATTTTTTACAATAGTCTTGTCCGTATTAGTCATAAAAAGTAGTTTAAAACTGATGACAGTATTTTTGTCTAATTTTTTATGAATTAAATATTTCTTTATCAGTGACCACAACCTTAAAAGACTATTGTGTATGGAATGGAGGGAGTACAAAATAACTGCACATTTTTAAATATTTGTTCCAATATATATATACTATAAAAGTAGCTAAGGAAACACAAAATTCCAATACTTTTTCCTGAATTCATTTTAGAAGTTGTTCAGAGCATTTTACATGTCCAAAACTAAAATTAACATTGATTTTCTGATACTCTGTTTTCCATGTTAAGTTTAGCATTTTCAACCTTTTGTCCTTAATTTTTCTGTCACTGACTTATTTTAAATGTTATTTCTTACTTTTTTGAATTAACATTGTTCCAATTGTGTAAGAATCAGAATAAAAAAAATTGTTTAAGAATTGTGCAGTAGATGGAATTGGTGTTAAAGTATATGAAAGTTAGCAAAACATAACCATGCACAATTAACAAAATGAGCATTGATACTCTTTTCGATTATAAGTGAGATTATAAAGGTAGCTCAGGAAATTGTATTCCTGTCCTTTACCAAGAAACCATTTTAGAAGTTGTTCAAAAATACACAATTACCTTCTTACCAAGAGCATTCCACACGCCAAAACTAGTCAATTAATTATGTCAATTGAGCAGTTGATATGAATAGACAACAATAGAGTAGAACTTGTTAGTGGTTGGTTAATGGAAGACTAGGCTAAGGAGCACGCATTTAATTTTCTAATAAATGGAAGACTTTTTGTTTTGTCAGTAGACTTCTAAGTTCTTAAAGTCTCACCTTTGAAATGGGGTAGAAAACAACTCAGTTCATTTTATTTTGATTAACCAATATGGGAAGCGAGCAGGTATAGAAACTTTTGAAAGACTTGCCTTTCTAACACGAGACAGAAGAACTTATAAGTTGCTGTATAACATTTCATTTTTTATAAAATAAAATAAAAATAATTTTATTTAAAATAAATAGTATTTTAGAAAAATAATGAGATTTTTATAATTAAATAAATAAAAGGAAATGATTTTATTAATTAAAATAGTTGTTTTAAGATAAAGAAAATAAATATATGTTCTTAGAAAATAAAAATAAGATTTTATTTATTCATTTGATAGGGAGTAAAATAAAATTTCTTTTAATAAAATAATAAAATTAAAAAAATAGAATAAATAATAAGTTGAGTATCCTAGTTGAGACATCTTATGGTAGCTTTACATTTACGGTATATTTCTACACTTTCTTTTTTTCAAATTCGTTTTTCCTTTCCCCTCTTTCAAAAATCCTCTTTTTTTCTCGCATACACTTAAATCTGTCCTAGTAAAACTATGATCTCAGACTCATTAATCGTTGGATCATTGTGGAATTTGAACACTCGGTATGGAACTTATTTTCATACATCCCCACCGTTGGGATTTGCAAAATAGTGACTGTGGTAAGATAAATATCCCTCACATAGAGACAGTGAAATGGAGACTCCAATCTCTTCTCCTTCTCTCTAAGACTTGGAAATCCTAGAGATGTCGCTATCACTATCGAACTACACGGGTGAGCCCGCTTAGAGGTAATGAATGAGTTTATCCTAATTGGGGTTAGAATGAACATGTGTAAGGATCCTTAGAGGATCAAATTGAGATTTATTTTGGGATGTTTACTGTATTGTGATTCTTCCTTTATGATTATAATTACAAAATTGTTGTGTTTGACCGACCAATTGATGCCCTGATGCAAATTGGTTGATAAAATTGAGTGCTCTTAGTGTTTTCATGTTTTTGACCTATGATTTTGATTCCTTTAATTTTGATATCATTATGTGAAATTGTTTGAGAGGTTTAATCATATGAACATAACATATTAATATTATTATTGTGTGGCATGTATATAATGCATGAGGCGTGATAATGTGTTGTCTTAGGATTATGGAAGTGTGATGAACTATGTGTAAGTGACAAGTTGACTATGTGTTAAATTGTGAGATCACATATATGTATTAAGATTTTGTGTATATTGAGTTGTGAGATATGAACCATACAATCACATGACGATTGTAAGACCCTTTAAGGGTGATGAGTTAATATGCGATAAGTATTGTGATGAGATCCAGTATAGGAACCTGATGAGCTTAATCACTTTGAGGCTCGACGAGTTAAAATTATTTTGATAACAATTGAGGAGACGTGTGTTTTGTACATTTCATAGATAGAGTTTGCATGTCAAAATATTTTATGGGTTGGACCTAAATCAAGAGGGAGAGGCCCTGATAGACTTTTCGAAGTGTAGACCTTGGGGGTAAATACACTCGGTTTGAATGTTCCTTGAAGCCTATGCTAATCCCATATGGTTGGAGTGTTCTCGCAAAACAGAATGACCTTGACTGGTCTCCCTATGATTTTACCTAGTGAGAGTGACCTGACTTACCGGTGTGTGGTCTGTCTTGTCATATACTCCTAGGCGCCTGACAAGATTTTTCACTGACATGGTACCACATTGCATATAGGATTGAGTCTTAGTATATTTGTTGCATAACACTTGTGCATTGATCAATATTGATTGGTTGAGTGATATCGTGTTTTGATTCTTGCATAATAAATATAATTCAAATATTAATGTCATACAATTTAAATATATTTTTTATAATAAATGTTCATGCATGATAAAATATACTAATAATCATTCCTCAAGTTTGCGTATATGAAAAATCATCCCCAAAGGATGACTTGTTTATGCTTAAAAGACATTTTCCCAAATAAGGTTCGGTCTGAGTAAGAGAGATTTTCATCTAGAGGGATTGCAACTTCACAATTTGTTTCTCGCTTACATTCTTCTTTATATAGGCTCGTGAACATGTGAACATTTTAGATTATGGGCTTTTTCAATCTTACTATTCAGAGTCTTTATATAATCATGGAGAGTTGACATGTTACTTCTTTCTATGTATCTTCTACTGTGGAGTAGATAAAAGGTAATTGTCCTTTCTTTCTTTAGAAGGTATGACCAACTTGGCATGGCAACGAGTGGATTAAGGCTAGAATTTGCTTACTCCGCCCCCACCCCAACTCCCTATTTCCCCCCTCTCCTCGAAATTCAATGGAACTATAGATTTACGCCCCATCCCCGTCTCTGACAGGGTCGGATTTTCCCTGCCCCCAACATGCTTATAAAATCTAATAAGAAATATAATTTTTCATAGAATGAAAAATACAATTTTGAATAGCAACCACAACATATTTTTAGATTGTACATGATAACATAAAATCCAATCCAATAATAGCATAAAATCATATCCAATAGTTTTAGGTTTTAGTGTGTTATATATATGTAGGGATATTTTTGAAAATTAATTATTAGCGGAGCGGGTATTAATAATCTCATCCTCGAACCCGACTTTGGCTGTCGAGGCCGACCCCAATCCCAACCCTGATCAACTCGAGTTTTTTCCGTCAAAATTGGGGTGGGTTCGGGACAGACCCCATTGGTTCAGGTCCAATTGCCACGCCTGTTACTTTTATTAAATATTTGAAATTCTAACGTTATAGCCATTTTTAAAAGTATAGAGACTAACGGTTTAAGGTTTATAAGAGGAAGAATATAAGAGCAAATAACCCTTAATGGAATGAACTCTATAGATAAAACAGCCTTAAGAGTGCATGTGTTCATTTGGATGATAGAAAACTTAGTTTGTATCATAAAACATTGGGTGTAAGTTTTCTTTTCAAAGCTTTTGACACAAATATAAAATAACTCTTTGGACTTTATTTTTTAAAAGGCTTAAATATATTTTTGATTTCTAATAAATATGTAATTTTTGTGTTTATTTCCTAATAAATTTATGTTTTGTGTTGAGTTCCTAATAAAACAATAATTTTGATTTTGGTTCTTGATATTTTATTTTAGTCCTGATAAATTAACGAATTTTGTATTTACTCCTTAATAAATTAATGATTTTGTTTTAATTCCGACTAATAACAAATAAAAAAATTTATTCGAATAAAAAAGCTTTGGACACTTTTTTTCTAAAAAAATATTGGTCTTATATCTTGTTGCGCGTTGGACATTATGTCTAAAAACTCATTTTTATGGCTACTAAGATAGAACGAAAATACATATTACTTCATTAGGAGCATGTTTACCTAACCTAACACAATAAACCTTATTAGTTTATCAAAGTTTAGTTTCTTTTGTTATCATAAAAAAAATGAGATTTTAAGGACTTTATCCTTGTCTTTTGGTTCCAACACGTGTTTGAAGACGTGCTTAAAAGTAGACATGTTGTTAGTTTTTGGAATAGATATAAGAGACAAAGTGCACGTCTAGGTAGGTTTCTAGTTAAGGATAGATCTACTTGGTGCTTAAATAGTCCACTATATCGCACCTCTCTTTCCTAGGAAGTGATTTGGTGTCTTGAAATTGCTAATTAATTACTTTACTTGTTTTTGACATACACTTAATTCTTAACAACAAATTTCCATCTATATATGAAAAATGAACAATCTCAATAGGAAAAAGAAACTAGATCCTTTCCATCCTCCCATTTCCCACGTCAATTTAGTGATAATAAGTTAAAAATAAAATAAACAAACTACATAGTGATAAACAAACGACATACTGAAGCTTCATTATTAAACTACATAATGATAATATAATAAGTATAAAAATAAAATAAAAACTACATATAGTATAATATTGAAACACCAAGGGATACTTCACACATGATCTTGAGCAAATTATGATATTGTCACCCACATTTAGAAACTCTTGTCAATACATACCTTATCCTTGAATCCTGGAAACCATAGAACACCAACAAAGAATGAGTTTGAAATATTGGGGAAAAAATATAATGATGGTTGATAGTTTTACACTTATTAATTTTAGTTACTCAAAAGAATTTAACTAGATATTACAATCAATTCAAATAATTTAAAGGAGAAATGTGTTTGATATTGTTACTTTCATACTAACAGTTGTATCAAATATGCATTAAATATTTAATAAGCTAGGTAGATGAGAAAAAGAAGGAATTAAATTAAGGAGAAACTAATAAATTAATAATATTTTTGACCTAGCATTGAAAGAAAAATTGATGTCGCTTTATATGTTGTAAATAGATAAAAAAAAAATGTTTTTTTACAACAATATTTAACAAGTACCTAAAAATATGCTCATTAATTTTATCAATTTAATTGTTGTTATTGATGAGCAGAAGAACACACTAGAAGTGTTTGGAAATTGAGTTCAAAATTGTTTTAGCTCCATTTTTTGTCAAAAGCGTTTTGATTCAAAAATTGTATTTGATAACAAAAAACTTGCAACTGTGACACCCTATATCTCAACATGCATATAAATGAAAAAAACATATAAAATGTGGAGTCTAATTAAATCAATTTTATTTAATAAAATTGTAAGTAAATCCACACAGGTAAAAGGTTCCCATTCGCTTCACTGTTATCAAATGAAACTTCTCAGAAATATTTCTGGCTTAAAACAAGACCATTCAAGTTTACAAAAGAACTCAAGTTAAACAATAACATAAAATAACGTAAAACAACATGTTCGGAACATCCTACAATTAAAACAAAAACTCATTGCCAAATGTCACATCCTATTAAAATATTGTGTCTCGGCGCTCTCCAACACGAGGCTCCTTAAAGTAATTCACCTATCCATCTGCTTCCATGAACACAAGGTTCAAGATCATCATAGGATCCAAACACAAACAACACACGGGGAGTGAGTCATCATATTATTTAACGAATAGAGATAAATGGAAGCATACAGGTATGATATAAATACAAATATAATATAATTATAATAACAATATAGGTATAACAAGGCTCAACTTTGACACAGTTCGATCATTTCATCACTCAATACATAACATCACTTGTCCTAGAATTTAATCACAAATCACATTCTACACCTTCATGATTAATCACATACTCAAGACAACACATCTCAAATACGATACCACATCTCACACTTACACAATTCATTTCACACCATCACATAACAAGTCACAATGATCATTACATAAGCATTATGCAACAGATACACTAAGACTCAATCCTATATGCAATGTGATACCATGTTAGTGAAAAACAACATCAAGGTGCTTAAGAGTACATAACAAGACACGCCACACAATGGGTCTATCTGGTCATTCTCACTAAGTGAAATCATAAGGTGACCAGTCAGGGTCACACTATTTTGCGATAATGCTCTAACCATATGGGATCAACATAGGCTTAAAGAAGCACTCAAACTGAGTGTATTTACCCTCAAGGCTTAGACTCTAAAGAATCCGTTAGGGTCTCACCTTGCTGATTCAGGTTCAATCTCTAAAACAACTTTTGCACGCATATATTGCTCATGAATTATACAATACACAAGACCTCACACTTTTTTTCAAACATGTTTAACACATTGTGCTACAATTTAACACCTCAGGTTACTAACTTGAAATCCTAAACTTTCATTTTAAGACCTCGCTCATAAATATTTTTCTCAAGGTAAACACCAGTCGGGTTATTATATAATTCACAAACACAAGTAATATCACATCAAGTATTAACCAAACACTTATTCACAACCATATTCCATGTTCACAATTTAACACCTCACAACGTCACAATCTCCCATTACATGTTCACGTGTATCTCACAAAATAACACATGCTCAACTTGTCACTTATACTCAATCTTAATCACAATTTCATAATCCTAAAACTTCATGTCAATATGCCTAATAAATCATGTACACATCACATAGTAGTAATATTTACATGGCACAAAACACACACACACACACACACACACACACACACACACACACACACACAGATATATATATATATATATATATATATATATATATATATATATATATATATATATATATATATATATATATATATATATATATATATATATATATATATATATACTGGGAACAACAAAGTCTCTGGATATTGTCCTTATTCAGAGAACATTATGCAATTTCAAAATAGGTTGCAAAATAGTAGGTATGCAATATATGATGATAAGATATTGTTTTTATCATCATATACTGCATACCTACAGTTTTTGCACCTTATGATGTTATCTGACAACTTTAGCATTCATAAGGAAACCCTTAGAAAAGACTTTTATTCTCTGGAGAATGAACCTCAAAGGAGATGATTTTTTCAACATTTTAAGGGTTCAAACAGAAAACAAATCCAAGACAAATTCTACGAATTTGTTGAAAGAGTCAAAATCAACATTCTTTTCTTTGACGGGTTTCATGCATATACCATTAGAAAAGACATAGATTACCCATGGAAACAAGATATCATAGGTGATCCAACAACAAATGTAATTACCAATTGTCAAATCAAAGATGGTGAGTTAATCCAATCGGAATTACCTCCCATAACACAATATCAATTGCCAAGGGTCAAAGACAGTAATGATAAACATGTCATGGCAAGTCCATTTAAGACAAAAGATGTTAACGAAGAAGTAACTTCTAAAGATATCAAAAGTCTCATGGAACAGGCTAATTATACCAATAAATATTTGTAGGTTTTAGGAGAGTCTATCAAAACCAAGACACTTCCTAGACAAAAATCTTATGAAGAATCTCAGTCAAATATTCCCATAGAAAAAACTTTATTCAAACCGTTCAAAATTAGTGACAAAGATAAACAAAAGATTAGGGAACTCAGAAAAAACAAGTCCCTAATAGAAACAGTAGGTGATTACAATAGTGAATTATTAAACAAACTTGATAGTTTACTTAGAGTCATTCCCGAAACTCCCCAACCTTCGGAGGGGACATCAAAGATGGTAACAAGAAGTACCTCCAAATTAATTAATGTCCTTAATGAAGATAGTGACCCAAACTCAGAGAACGCAACTGAGATAGGTTCAGTATCAGACAAAGACATAAATCCAATAAATTCCAAACACTGGAAAACACCCTCCAAATTGTATTATCAAAGACCAACTACCCCCGACCTTCTTCTAGAAGAAAGAGGTGAAAGCAATTTCAAAAGTTTTAGTGCAAATAATATCTATGAGTGGAATATAGATGCCCAAACGGAGTATAATATCATGAATACACTCCAGCATATGACCATGGTAGCCACAGCCTGCCAAACATCCCACGAGTGTTCAGAAGAAACAATTATTGATATCTTAGTAGCAGGATTTTTCGGACAATTAAAAGGTTGGTGGGATAATTATCTCACTAATGACGAAAAATAAAAAATTTACAGCGCAGTCAAAACAGATCTCAATGGGAAAGTTATTACTAATGACGATAATAGGGAGATCCCTGACACTGTTAATACACTTATTTTTACAATAGCCCAACATTTTATTGGAGACCCGTCTATTTGCAAAGTTAGGTCTGCAAAGTTATTGTCAAACCTTAAGTGTAGAACTTTAGCATATTTTAGGTGGTATAGAGATACCTTTCTAACTAGAGTCTAAACCAGAGAAGATAGTCAACAACCTTTCTGGAAGGAAAAATTTCTAGCCGATCTTCCAAGATCATTAGGAGATAAGGTTAGAGACAAAATCCGTAGCCAGTCTGCTAATGGAGACATTCCTTATGAAAGTTTTAGTTACTGTCAATTAATTCCTCATGTCCAATAAGTAGCCTTAAAAATCTGTCAAGATGACAAAATTTAGAGGCAATTAGCCAAAGAGAAAGTCCAAACAAAGAGAGACTTAGGATCTTTCTGTGAACAATTTGGACTACCATCTTGTCCAAAACAGAAGAAAAAACAAGGTTTTAAGAAAGAACCCCATGAAAATAAAATTGTCCACAAAAAGAGATTTCCAAGAAGGAGATACTTGCACAAATCCTTGACCAGTAAAGAAATAGAAACTCCTAAACCAAAATTAAAATCCAAAATAACATGTTACAACTGTGAAAAATGAGGCCACATTAACAAATATTGTAGGTTAAAGAAAAAATTAAGAAACCTTAACCTAGAACTAGACATTAAAGAGCAGATTAATAATTTGCTCATAGAAACTTCAGAGGAAGAAACAGAAACTTCATCCTCCATACTCTCTGATGAAAACCTCAACATAATTCAATAAGATGACCAACCATCGTCTACGGATGATGATGAAAGGCAAATCAACACCCTAATAAGAGAACAAGATCTCTTGTTTGAGGCAATCAACTCCATACCAGATCCCCAGGAAAATAATTTTTTTCTAGAAAAATTAAAGAAAACTCTGGAAACCAAACCCAGACAAAAGGATTTCATCACAAATAACAAGTTCGACGTTAGTAGCATATTCAAAAGATTAGGAAACACTCCAGCAAAACCAACAACAATTCAGGATCTCTAAACAAAAATTAATAATTTAAAAAGAGAGGTTAAAGAACTTTGTCAACAACAAGAAATTCATCAAATTATCCTTTCCTAACTAGAAGAAAACAGTGATTTTGAGTGTTGAAAAGGATACAGAAAACAAGACTGAAAATCTGGAAGATGAAATGTTTATGGGACTAATCAACAAGATTAAAATCCAAAATTTTTACATAAACATCAAAATCATTATCAATGATTTCGTCTTAGATATAATGGCCCTATTTGACACAGGGGCTAATTCAAATTGTATCTTGGAAGGATTAGTTCCTAACAAATTCTTTGAGAAAACCTCAGAAAAATTAAGCACAACAAATGGTTCAAAATTAAAAATTAATTACAAATTGTCGAGTGAAATTTTTTAAAAGCAAGGCCTTAGGATTAGTACAAACTTTCTTCTGGTCAAAAACCTTAAGAATGAGGTGATCCTAGGTACTCCCTTCATTAGAGCTTTGTTTCCTCTTCAGATATCTAAAGAAGGAATAACTACAACTCATTTAGGTAGAAAGATTATATTTAATTTTTCTACTAAACCAATCTCTAGAAATATAAATCTCATAGAAAACAAAATTAACCAAATCAACTTCTTAAAAGAAGAAGTATCTTTTAATAAAATCCAAATACAATTGGAAAAATCCCAAATAAAAGGAAAAATTCAATCTTTATTACATCATGTTGAATCAACTATGTGTTTCGATTTGCCACATGCATTTTGGAATAGGAAGAAACATATTGTCGATCTTCCTTATGAGAAAGATTTCAGGAAAAAACAAATTCCCACAAAAGCTAAGCCAATTCAAATGAATGAAGAACTCCTCCAATACTGTCAAAAGGAAATCACGGATCTACTTTACAAAGGCCTAATTAGAAAGAGCAAAAGTCCATGGTCTTGTGCTACTTTCTATGTCAATAAACAGGCTGAGCTTGAGCTGGGTATGCCTCGATTAGTCATAAACTATAAACCTTTAAATCAAGCCTTACAGTGGATTAGGTATCCTATTCCAAACAAAAAAGATTTACTCAACAGATTAAATTCTACAAAAATATTTTCCAAATTTGATATGAAATCTGGATTTTGGCAAATTCAGATCCAAGAATTAGATAGGTACAAAACAACCTTCACTGTACCTTTCGGGCAATATGAGTTGAATGTAATGCCATTCGGTCTGAAGAACGCCCCTTCAGAATTCCAAAAGGTCATGAATGACATTTTCAATCCTTAAAGTTTGTCATTGTCTACATAGACGATGTTTTAATCTTCTTTCAAAACATTGATCAACATTTCAAACATCTACAAACCTTCATCATATCATCAAACAGAATGGCCTGGTAGTCTCCAAATCAAAGATCAACCTTTTTCAAACTCGTATTAGGTTCCTTGGTCATAATATATATCAAGGCACAATCATGCCAATAGACAGGTCAATAGAATTTGCCAGCAAATTCTCCAACCAAATTTTACACAAAACCCAGTTACAATGATTCCTTGGTTGTCTGAATTATGTAGGAGAAGTTGTCCCATATCTAAACAAAATTGTTAAACCATTGTATGATAGGCTATAGAAAAATCCGCCTTCCTAGTCTGACCTCCATAATCAAACAGTCAAAGATATTAAACTCAAAGTCCAATCTATAAAATGTCTATATCTTCCTATCCCACAGGCATTTAAAATTGTTAAAACTGATGCATTCGACATAGGTTTTGGTGGCATCCTAAAAAAAACCTAGGCAGATATTGCCTCAGAATCTGACGATGATTCTGAAACCGATTTACAAAAACAAATCCAAATATCCAAACAATCCAAAATAGTTATCAATCCAAAAGGAAAACAGACAATATCCCAACAAAATCCTCCCCCAAAATCTACTAACAGTTATATTTCAAAAAATAAATTTTTAACTGTTTTGCAGATGGAGCGGGAATTTTGGGACAACAATCCCTTCAAGGCGACTGCTAAGGCATTCCCACAAGGCTTCCATTTCAGACCTACGTCCATATGTAAAACAAGAAAATTTTACGAATTTATATTGATAGACACAAACTCAGTGTCTATTAAACACTTCAAAAACCCCAAGGATCCAAATCTGAACACACATTCAACTATCCAAATTATGAAGGTTTTACAACCCCGACATTTTGGGTCAAATCTGAATCAACCCAAGAAATGTTTTGCTCCATTTGACACAGTAGGTTACACCTGTTGGGACTACATTGATGCTTGGACCAATGTATTTTGGCATCAAAACAACATGTTTAAACATTCTTGGTTGATTTATTTTAAAACCAACATAATTTATAATTTTCCAAATTGGTTTCTCCAATGGTGGAATTTCTTTGGACCAACATCAGAAATTTACCCAAAATAAGTCCAACAAGGATTTGAACAATTTAAAAAGATGTTTAACATCCAGGAATCAAGAATCCCTGCCGACTTGATGTATTTTTCCAATTTTGCCTTGTCATGGATATTCTCATGGCAATACAGATATGGGAAGACCGAATGCAACAAGCATTTCCCACTATTATAGAGACATGTATTCATCAAATGGTGGAATCAATTTTACACCTCTAAAGCAGTGCCAGACCAAGTTAAAATCTGGTTCCAAGCTCACCTAGAATTTTTGAAGGCTGCTGATCCAGAGACCTCGTTGTTCCCGGCTTTGAGAACAATATGCTTGTTGAGAGAACAATATGCTTGTTGAGAGAACAATATGCAGTTTCAATTTGAATAAATTCAAAGTTTATTTTATCTCTCTTCTCCCTCTTGACCGATCCTGCGTGGCTCTGTCGTCGCTTCGGTTTTCTTTTGTTTACAAAAACCTGGGATTAGTAAGCCTGCGAAGGTGTGCCCTTGATATCTGTTTTTGAAACTACATATTGTTCTTATCATCATATAATGCATACCTACTTCCTATTTGTCCATTTGATCCCTTCCGCCTGATCTCTAGTATCATAGCCTGATGGGGAAGTAGGAATATTGTCTATAAAGGAATATGTTAACTGATTTCATGGATTTGAAACTTTGTACAAACTATATTTCTGATGATGTACTGTACGTTTGATTTAAACAATACATGTTTGAACAATACTCTTGGAAGTACCGCAATCTAATATTTTAGTTGAATGGTACTGTAGCAGTAAGACCCATGAATGAGATAGGGCAGTAAGGTTAAGGTGTACTGTTCAAATAAAATATTAAGACATAATATACTGGTGGCTATAGGAGTAATGTTCAAATTGTATTGTTCGTAAAAAAAAGAGTTAAAAATTTTTATTTTCAGATCCAAGAAATTTAGTAACATATAGCCTTATGGAAGCATTTATATGGAACCACTTGATGGCGAAGATACTAGAGGATGAATTTATCATGTCCCGTCTTTTACGTTCTTTCTCTCACATTTCCTTTTGCTCTAATTCATCTTCAAATAGTTCCTCAAGACACTTAAATTTGCTCAATGAGCAGGAAAACCAGACCCATGAGGTCGCCCCAAAACATAATCTCTTCGATGAGGAGGTCCACGTCGAAGAGATAAATCAAAATATGGATGACTGGAGTATTCCAGAAATCCCCTAGGACACCCTGTATGTTCCTGAGACAATTAAAGACAAACACAATTTTGATTATATAATCAAATCTGTAGAAAATAATATTCCTTTAGGTCAAGACATAGGGGAAGAATTTCATCTACTTTCAAAAAACTCAATTTATGAACACAGTTGAAAATACAAATACCTACACATAGGATGTGTACAAGTAGCCATCAAGCCTTTAATTGATATGGGCATAGATGTCGCTGTATTAATGTGTCTTAGGGATATTAGGCACAACAAATTCAAAAATTCCCTAATAGGAACAGTAAAAACAAGCTTAGGACAAGGTCCAGTCTATTTCAATTGTTACCCAAACAAAACAGTGAGTCTGATGGATAGAAACATTCTTAACTTCCTGTTCCTAAACATCCACTTTCATGTGCTTGACATGAAAGAAGGATCAATCCCAACTGCATTAATATATAGGATTCAATACAAGGTCATGAACACTTGTGCAGCACGAGTCCTTCTAAAACCACAAAGAGGAGAGACAACTTTGTTTATCACTGATATGACAAAGGCCAATGTTTCTCTCCCAAGAACCATACAATGGGATGAAGTAACTCTCCCTGAAAAATGGGTCATGGACAAGGCCACACTGTCAATCCCCCGACCGGCTCCAACCATAGAAAAAATTAAACAAGACAACTCCGGAAAGGTAGAAATAGCCTTTAACAGGAGAAATTCTTTCTCATCAAGGATAGAAGCCTCTAGGTTTGAGTATGAGTCAGCAAGAAGGTCTTTCTCGGTGAGAACCCGTTCAATTCCAATAGGATTAATCAGATCTGAGTCACATAACCAGTTCCTTACTGTAAACCTCCAAGGATTAGATACCACTTCTAGTATACCTAGAACAACATACAACCAAGAACAAGAGGATGACCAAAAGTCGATCCAATCTCCAACTCACTCCTCAATGCATGAACCATATGATGTTATCTGAAACCTTTAGCATTGATAAGGAAACCCTTAGAAAAGACTTTTATTCTCGGGAGAATGAACCTCAAAGGAGATTGTTTTTTCAACATTTTAAGGGTTCAAACAGAAAACAAATCCAAGACAAATTCTACGAATTTTTCGAAAGAGTCAAAATCAATATTCTTTTCTTTGACTAGTTTCATGCATATACCATTTGAAAAGACATAGATTACCCGTGGAAACATGATATCATAGGTGATCCAACAAAAAATGTAATTACAAATTGGCAAATCAAAGATGGTGAGTAAATCCAATCGAAATTACCTCCCACAACACAATATCAACTGCCAAGGGTCAAAGACAGTAATGATAAACCTGTCATGGCTAGTCCATTTAAGACAAAAGATGTTAACGAAGAAGTGACTTCTAAAGATATCAAAAGTCTCATGGAACAAGCTAATTATACCAACAAATATTTGCCGGTTTTAGGAGAGTCTATCAAAACCAAGACACTTCCTAGACAAAAATCTTCTGAAGAATCTTAGTCAAATATTCCCATAGAAAAACCTTTATTCAAACCGTTCGAAATTAGCGACAAAGCTAAACAAAAGATTAGGGAACTTAGGAAAAACAAGTCCCTAATAGAAGGAGTAGGTGATAACAATAGTGAATTATTAAACAAACTTGATAGTTTACTTAGAGTCATCCCCAAAACTCCCCAACCTTCGGAGGGAACATCAAAGATGGTAACAAGAAGTACCTCCAAATTAATTAATGTCCTTAATGAAGATAGTGACCCAAACTCAGAGAACGCAACTGAGATAGGTTCAGTATCAGACAAAGACATAAAGCCAATAAATTCCAAACACTGGAAAACACCCTCCAAATTGTATTATCAAAGACCAACTACCCCCAACCTTCTAGTAGAAGAAAGAGGTGAAAGTAATTTCAAAAGTTTTAGTGCAAATAATATCTATGAGTGGAATATAGATGCCCAAACAGAGTATGGTATCATGAATACACTCTAGCATATGACCATGGTAGCCACAGCCTGCCAAACATCCCATGAGTGCTCAGAAGAAACAATTATTGATATCCTAGTAGCAAGATTTTTCAGACAATTAAAAGGTTGGTGGGATAATTATCTCACTAATGACAAAAAATAAAAAATTTACAGCGTAGTCAAAACGGATTTGAATGGGAAAGTTATTACTAATGAGGATAATAGGGAGATCATTGACGCTGTTAATACACCTATCTTTACAATAGCCCAACATTTTTTTGGAAACCTGTCTCTTTGGAAAGATAGGTCTGTAGTGTTATTGTCAAACTTTAAGTGTAGAACTTTAGCAGATTTTAGGTGGTATAGAGATACCTTCCTAACTAGAGTCTACACTAGAGAAGATAGTCAACAACCTTTCTGGAAGGAAAAATTTCTAGCCATTCTTCTAAGATCATTAAGAGATAAGGTTAGAGACAAAATCTGTAGCGAGTCTGCTAATGGAGACATTCCTTATGAGAGTTTAAGTTATGGTCAATTAATTTCTTATGTCCAGAAAGTAGCCTTAAAAATCTGTCAAGATGACAAATTCAGAGGCAATTAGCCAAAGAGAAAGCCCAAACAAAGAGAGACTTAGGATCTTTCTGTGAACAATTTGGACTACCATCTTGTCCAAAACAGAAGAAAAAACAAGGTTTTAAGAAAGAAGAGCTTACAAAGATTTCCTAAGGAGAGCACCTCTCATATATATATATATATATATATATATATATATATATATATATATATATCTCATACAATAGCTATCTTCCAACATTTAAGACATATATTCATTCATTTATTCATTCAGTTAATAGCAACCACACATACATGTATGGTAAACAAGTATATCCTTACATTTTCTCCTTAATTACTATGACCTTTGTAGAGTAAAATTACAAGTACAAGGGATATACTAATCCTGTTAAGTTCATACTTATCTTGTTTGAAAGATAATACAATTATCTGTAACTCTTATGTTGATCACAATAACCTTTTTGACCAATAACTATATCTAAACCTAAGGTAAACATTGTATCATTGCTTAATCCTAACAGCTCAACCTTAGCTCAGTAATTTGAATTTGTAGGGGTCAATACAACTCCGAATTGGGTGAAACCAACGGAATTTGTTAGCTAACATCTAGGGCTACAACTTTCATGAAGGCCACAAAACCTAATTCAATTATTTTCTTAGCAGTATTTAGGCTGCAAGTTAACTTATGTTGTCAATAAAATAGTAGGGGCTTAAAACAACTGATTTTCACTAAGCACGGGTGTGCTCTCACCAATCACGGTCATGCTTCCCAAAAAACCTCTGTTTCATGAAGCAAAAAGAGACATAATTCAAACCTCAAAAACACACCCAAATTCAAAATGAATAGCACAGAACATGTGATCACATCATGGGGAACAAAACCCCTCAATCAATTTCAAGAAAACATGCAAGAATCAAGAATTTCCAAATTTCTAGGTTTCTAACATTCAAAGCCAAACACTTAATTAAACCATCCAATTCACATTAGAGCATCAATTGACCCATCAAACATGGGCAATTCATAGTTATCATTGTACAAGCAAAATTAAAATGCATAAAATATCCCAAAATTAGACCTAATTTGATCCTCTAAAGAGCCCTACATACGTTCACTCTAACCCCAATTGCGATAAACTTATCTTTTACCTCTAAACTAGATCACGTGTGTTGTCTGGAAAAGATAGCAACATCTCTATCTTTTCCCTAAGATTTCTCACGATTTTCATTTGGTTGCTCTGCTAGAGTCTCCAAGCGTTAGTGAGAAGGAGAAAAGATTGGAGCCTCAACTTTATTGTCTTTGTGCGAAGGATATTTCTCTCTCTACAGGCATTATTTTGCATATCCCAATGGTGAGAATGAGCAAAAGTGAGTTCCAAAGGTGTTGTCCAAATTTTAGGATGAGCCAATGCTTAACAAGTGCGAGATCATAGTTTTACTGGGACTGATTTGGATGTATACGAGAAAAAAAGAGGATTTTGGGAGAGGAAGAAGGGTGAATGAAGTTGGGAGGAAGAGAGAGCGTACAAACATATCGTAAATGTAAAAATTGACCTAATATGTCTATATTTATAGTTAGGGTACTATGAGCCTATTATTTACTTTATTTTTCTTTATTTTATTATTTTATAAAAAATAACTCTATTTTACTATTTCATTAAATAAATAACCAATTAAAACACCCCTTTATTTTCTAAAATATCATTTTACTCTATTTATTTTCCAATGCTATGAAACCCTTATTTTAATCAACAAAATTTTTTTTCTCTCATTTATTTAATTTTTAAAAACTCTATTAGTCTTTAAATAAAACTCTTTTATTTATTTTACGAAAAACGGGATGTTACAACAATCTTTCCAAGGATACCAAGATTGCTATGACACTCATTCCGATGATGTTCTCTCAATTCGATCAACTTATGAATCTTTGCAAAGAATTGACTCTCATTTTGATTGCACTTTTTGTAGTTTTGTTTTTAGATGGTGCGAGCCTAAATTGATAAGGGTCTACTTACAAATGTTTGAAGGTACAAACTGGGATTATCTGATTCTGATAGATATTTTGGATGTGGAGAGGGATAAAAAAAAATATCACACTTATTTCCTGATTGCTGCCATGTAACCCTTTATGGGATTTTTTTTTTCTTCCGGATAAATTGAAAGGTGCATTTGTCTTAATATTGGATTGACGATAATGGCTAACAATTATTAACTTAACTAACAACCAATCATTTCAGGGTGTAGAGTGAAGCTTAGTCTTTTCTATCTTACTAGATGTGCTTTGGTGGCATAGGAATCAAGTTATTGTCAAGATTGCTACATGGACAAATGAAAATGTTATAAATGTTTCAGGGTGCTTCAATCTATTCTTGCAACTCATGAAAGCTTCCCAATTTCTCATTGAGCCTGGTCAATGCATGTTGAGGAGCAATTTAGTCATTGGGAACCAGTTGACCAAGGGGAGGTCGTGGTTAATTAGTGGCCGATCAGCTTACAATTTGGGCAGATTTGTTGTGTGTGGAATAGTTCGAGCTGAAGTTTTTATTTATGGTTGTTATGTTAAGCTCGATCAATGCTCGGTTTTAATTGCACGCGGAGTTGGAGCATCCTATTTAGTCTCTAAGTTACCTCGGGAGAGAGGGTACCACAAAATTAAAATGTATTCAGATTCTCAAATAGCAATTAATCCTTCAAATAAAAGTTGTTGTCTATCTCACCATTGTTATAATTTGGTGAACCATATTGATAAAGTTCATTATTACCAAAGAAGTGTCAATTGAGTTCATGTGTTACAAGAAACCAACCAGGTTGTTAATATCTTGGCCAATCATGGCATGGGGCATACAACAACGAGTCATACTTTTTTATTTAGTGCCTGACTTTATATGTAATGCCATATGCGAGGATTTGGCTTGTATTTGTTTTCATAGGGGTTGTAGGGCTCCTTCTTTATATATCACCAAAAACTTGCACTAATCATTTGATAGGATGGATGAGAAAATGAAGCAATTCAAAGAGAAACTAACAAATTATCAATATTATTGATGTAGCAATGGAAGAAAAGATGGTGTTACAATATTACTGATTTGCGAATTAGACAACCCGCACTTTAGAATTTATATATTATAAATAATAAATATTTTTTTTTAAAAAATAAACAATTATATCCAAAATACTCATTTGATTATATCAATTCAATAAATAGTATTTATGAATAGATGACAATATCCTGTCACAATACTCATTAAAATGTAACAATATATTTTTAAGGTTACAATGCATATACATTACAAAGTTATTTCATTTTTCATTTAGACATAAAACTCAAACTATTGAATTTGGAAAAAGGAACATGAAAAATGATGGATGTGTGCATCACTTCACTTATTTGCACACTCACAACTACAAACAAGGCCTTCCATGATGGTTTTTAACTGTCTTGAAATCAACTGTCATAGAATGTGGATTGTTTTCCACAACGGTTTTAAAACCATCATAGAATGTATTATGTTTTTATAATAAAATTCTTTTTATATGTAGTTTTATGACAGTTTTTTCTAAAAATTTTATGACAAATCCCAAAAAACCATCATAGAAAGATCAACATCAATGACGATTTTTCACAAAACCGTCGTAGAAGATGAATCCGTCATAGTTTTTGATTCTTTTTAATATTTATTTTGTTTTACAGCCAACCGAATCTGTAATTTAACAATGATGTAAATTAGCTAGTAAAGGTTGTGTAATTATTGTACCAAAAAAGACAAATGGATTTGTTACTTGAAGAAGTAATAGATATTTTACAATATTTTAGATATATGATCTTATGATCTTTTACAATAAAATTCTTTTTACGTATAGTTTTATGACAATTTTTTCAAAAAATTTATGACAATTCCCAAAAAAACAATCATAGAAAGATCAACATCAATGACGATTTTTCACAAAACCATGGTAGAAGATGGAACCATCATAATTTTTAATTTTTTTAATATTTATTTTGTTTTACAACCAACATAACCTAAATATATGATTTTTCGATATTGTATCATTGAAATTCCAAAAATTAAGGAAAAGAAAACTAGAACTTTTACCTTGTGTAGAGGCAAAGAGAGCAAAGAACTGCACATTATTCTCCATGGGAAACTTACAACCTTTATTTGAAAATAACTCAAATTCTGAAAAGCCTAGTAGATTTGCTACCCATTGAAGTCATGGTTTAAAACTATATATAAAAAAGGAAAACATGACATAGAGTAATTAATTAATACTGAAATATAGCAATGAAATTGTTGCATTAGCATCACTGTTAGTGGCTTAGGGATACTATGGTCACTTTTCCCATTACTTCTAATAACATTAGCCTGTCTATATATTGGGAGCCCATAAAAGACATAAAAACAAAGAGCATTTAATATTAAACTAACAAATATTTGACAAGGTGGAAAGAAATAAAATCACCAACCATTTTAACGCATTAAATGCTCTTTGACTAGTTGACAGAGTAAAAAGTCCATATTCAATGTAATTAGTCCATACTCTATTTTGACTAGTTGACAGAGTAAAAAGTCCATATTCAAGATTTAGTTATTTTAGCAACCCCTTAATGCAACTTTGTCTGTTTGGTGCATAAGGACACAAGAGCAAGCAAAAAAGTTAGATGATTCTCCTGAGAATCATTTTGAAATTTGAAGTGGGATTTAAAGGGAATTGAACATGCATAATAGACTTTAGCATATGTCACTACAGCAAAAATGTTCTTCTAGGACACGGGATCTAAGACGATGCTATAAAAGTGAGGTCTCAAAATATATAGTGACATTTTTGCAAATAATCAATTTTTCAAAGACGATTTTGTGAAAACCATCTTTGAAGCGTTTGTTCAAAGATAATTTTTTTAAAACCGTCGTTGAAATAAGCCTTCATATTTTAGTTTTTCACTGCCTTCCTTATAGGTTTCCAATCATTCCCTATCCTCAATCTTATGCCCTATAGACCTTACCTCTCTTCTTCTCAATCGCGTTCTCAATTCCTTTTAGTCGTCTTCAAAGCTTTTTCTTCCTCTCACATTCTCACTAAAATTCAATTTCTCTAACCTTTTTTTTTTAATTTCTGATCTAATTTTGATTTCCCCTAATTTCATTTGGCCAAGAGATCATAGATTTGTGCTTGGATCGCATCCGAAAACTCGCAGACAACTGCACTAGTCTCCAGACTCACTTCCTTAAGGTTTGATGGCACTATCAATGTAGATATTACTGAGTTCCACACCAACCTTGTGCCATACCCCAGGGTCCACTTCATCATTTCTTTGTATACTTTAGTTATCTCTACCGCCAAGGCCTACCATGAGCAGTTGTCGATTTTAGAGATCACGAATGCCATGTTCGAGCCCCCGAGCATGATGGCCAAGTGTGACCCCAGACACGGCAAGTACATGGGTTGCTACTTGATGTACCGTAGTGATGATGTTCCTAAGGATGTCAATGCCATTGTTGCCACCATCAAGATTGAGAGGATTGTTTAGTTTGTTGATTGGTACAAAAAATCATCTTTTTAGGTATTTTTTTTGGTTTCTTGAACCAGAATGCTAACTTAGGTCATGCCTTGTTTTGTGTGATCATTGGTTTCACTTTCATTTTTACAACCCTTACAAACCAGGTTTTTGGGGTTTCTTTTTATTAATCATAGAGGATGGTTCACAAAATAGGACTCATTTCAACATGACTTCAAGAAAAGTTGAAGAAGCGGGTTAGTTTGTGTTTTTTTCCCTTGGTCATTCATTCTTGTCAAAGTTCACTTTTATGTGCTTGTTATGCTTGATGATGATTATCTATATGAAGTTGTTTTTTTTTTCTTTTCTAAAAAAAAATCTTCATTTCCATGTTCTTGTGTCATTGATTTGTCTGATAGAATGTTACAATAACTTATGCAACTTAGAGACGCTATGAGGCCACTTAATGGCTAGAAATTAAGTGGGTACTCTTGGTATATCAAACTAGTCTATGTAACAATCTACCTTCTTGCTACGATATCACCACTCTAAACAGCAAAAATTTCAATTTTTTAATGAAAACTTTGTTAATTTGCTTATGAAAAATGAAAGTAAAATTTTCATGATATACATTCACCAAACAATGCACAATTACTTAAATGAATACATATATAGATACAGTAAATCAGTACACATGATCCACATAATGGAAAGTAAATTAACTTATACATATAATTAAATTTGTGATTTACATCCTCAATTCAAAAATAGAATTATAGAACCGACTACAGAGGAGTTGATTAACAAAACAGAACTATCTCCCAAAATAATCTCAACGTCATCATGTAGACTTGACGGCTTCACAAAAGAATCTCACTTCAGTACTCCAATGCTGCTCTTCTGCTCCCACGAATAAAGGTTCACGATCACCACAGGTACCAACCACATGGTACAAAAATTGCAAGGGTGAGTTTATTATAAAAGAAATTAACACAAAAAAAAAATCAAATAACCATAATTAGTAAGAAAACATTAAAAAATACCATAAACATACATAAACATCCATAATTCTAATCAATCATGCTCAGTATGATGCAAGCACCTGACCTCAACTCTCAAATGCAATGTGGTACCATGATCAGTGTCAAGGTCACTCTGTCATGCACAGGAAACTCCCCCCCCCCATGGTGATTAGCCTAAGTTTCAAGGGAATTCCAAACCGAGTGACATGCCCCCAAGTACAAGTATTCCCCCTCATGAGAAATTACAAGTACTTACTGACAAAGTTTATACTATTTTCATGTCATATAAAGTATGAAACATAGACACCATCAATGCACTAACCATGAATAATTAAAGATTCTAAGTCATCCCCCTCTAGAGATGCTTAAAACTCTTTAACCACTCTATTTCCCCCACCAGAGATATCCAACATGGTCACTGCACCCCCCATGAACATACACATCACAAATCATCATAATGACATTTTTAACATCAACAACATATAATCTCAATGTCATTATCAACATCAACATCATCTCATCTCAATGTCATTCTCAACATCAATATCATCTTATCTCAATGTCATTCTCAACATCAACATCATCTCATCTCAATATAATCATCAATAACAACACCATATCATATCAATATTATCATCAACACCAACTTCATCTCGTATCAATTATTATCAATATCACCTTCAATAACAACATCATTCTCTATCAACATTATCATAAACATCAATGTCACCTCATATCAATTAATATCATCAATAACAATATCGTCAGCAAATCACATTCCGCATATACACACATATATAGTTCATGTTTGAGATTCACACTCCCTTGGTCTTCCGACAACACAAGTCTAATAAAAATAATAATGTCATTTATCAATAACAGAAGTATCACATCCCATTAGTCAAAAACATTATTTTTCTTAAAAACTAGCATGCAACAAGGACATGCATACATCCCCATAGTTAAGTTCGCTGACCCCCAACTATAGTATTAAAAGTCGCAAATTATAGTAAACTCCCCTCACATATCGTGAGTTCTCCGCCAGTTCCTCTTTGCATATCTTAGAGATGATGCAATCCTACTCCCAAGGGCATTAGATAGAAGACTCCAAGAAGAATGAGCCAGAGATGCAGAAGAAGGCCTAGGGTTCTCATGAGCCTTGAGGTAGATTTTGGGTCCATGGGCTAAGTATGAACCCACTTATCTTTGTACATATTAGATTAAGGTTTCATTATTTTTGGGCCTTGTATTTAGGGCTCCATAATGTAGGTAGGGTACCCTGGAAATGTAGGATTTTTCAGCCCTTGTAATTTAGGACACCAAGACTAGTTTTTGTATTAGGGGTAGTTTTGTAATTTCATATTGTTAGACAAGTGGTCTCAGTTATCTTAAGAAGGGGGGTTGAATTAAGATAGACAAGCTATCCCCCAATTAAAATTTTACTCTCTTTTTGATTAACAATGCAACCTTTATTATGAGTTACTCTAAGAACAATTCAAAAACAAACTTCTTTAAAGCAAAATATAAACAATAATAAATAAAAGAAGTTTGAGGGAAGAGAGAATGCAAACTCAGTTTTTATACTGGTTCGGCCACGCCCTGTGCCTACATCTAGTCCCTAAGCAACCCACTTGAGATTTCCACTATCCTATAAAATGCCTTTTACAAAGTCTGAACCACACATGGACAACCCTTCCCTTGTGTTCAGAAATCCTTACAACTTAAGAGACCCTCGGTCCCTTAATCAATCTCTTTGAAGAAGAAGAAGAAGAAGAAGAATTCTCTCTTTTAAGAGAAGGATGTTACAATGAAAGATCACTAAGATTCCTTATTGAATTTGCAAGTGTTTTGGCCAAGGAATATTTTTGAGAGTTATAAGACAATTTGGTATATGAGAGGATAAGACAATTTGTTCAGAAAAACTCTCTAAAGATTTTCGAGTCCCAAGTCATCTATTTATAGGTCTTTGATGGCCATTCAAAAATCTCTTGAACAGATATGACTCTTGGGAGTTATTTTTGAAAATTCCTTACTGGTAATCGATTACCCAAATGTCGTAATCGATTATAGGCTTTAAAGTTTGAATTCAAATTACTAATAGCTGTTAAAAACAGTTTCAACTTCTGGTAATCAATTACATACCTTGTGTAATCGATTACATGCTTTTGAATTCAAATTCGAAATTTGTAAAAATTGTCTCACAAATCAATTTGGCCACTGGTAATCGATTACTAGAGAGTAAATATTATATTTTGAAATCTTAAAAAGCTTTTTTGGAAAATATCCTTTTGCCAAACCTGTGCATCATCAATTAAGAAAACCTTCCTTAGATTCTTGGAACTAAGTTCATCAATTATCTTGAGTTTCTGAATTCTTGACTTAGATCAAACGTGAGAAGCGCTTATCTTTGGCATCATCAAAACTTCATAGCATATATACTTCTACAATCACCCCTTTTTTGATGATGACAATAATATGAAATTAAGATAAATGATATACAATTGATAATGCGTGCTCATAACCCTCTCCCCCTTAAGATTGGAATTTATGCCTAAGTTTATGATAATTTCTACCCTTGTTCTCTCCCTCTTTGGCAACATCAAAAAGCCAAAAACGTTTAGAGAAAGAAACTAAGGCAATATCAAAACCATAGCACAATCCATAGATAAACTAGATCAATCCAGAGAATAAACTAGACAAGTCTTAAGTAACCAAAACAAAGTCTAAAACAACCAAACACAAAGCAAAACATAAGGGTAAACATCAAAGACAACCATAATCAAAGTACTGAAGTAATAAACGCCAAAATACAAGGTTGAAATGCATATAAAACTAAGGAAATAGAACATAAACTAAGAGTCGGCCGGGGGATCGAAGTAACGCCTAATGAAGCTCATATCATCTTCGAGTCGAGTGATCCTCGTATCCATCCCATCAAAGTGAGTATCCAGTGCATTAAAGCATTCACCCACAAAAGCTTAAAGACTGCAAAGTTCTGTGAGGACTTCAGTGAAAAGAGAAGTGGAATCATTCCTTTGTGGTGGAGGAGATGGGGTACGCTCGTCAGGAATAGGCGGAGGCAAGTCTTGTTTGCGAACCCACTGACCATCAACATCCTTTTGGTAATGAAAGGAGGTAACCGCACCGACACCAATAGAAAATGACCTCTTAACTTTGACATATGGTTCATCATCCAAAGGAATATTGAAATGATGAAGAAAAACACTAACAAGGTGAGGATAAGGCAGAGGTGCATTGGCCCATAATTCCTTATGCATCCGGTGCCGAACTAAATGGGCCCATTCGATCTAATGACCAGTCTGAAAGGCCCACATTACAATCAAATCCTCCTTAGAGGCTTGGGCAAGGTTTGAAGACCGAGGAAGCAAAATACGAACAATGATATATTGCATGATGCGACAATCAAAAGTTAATGACCCAGCAAGTAATCTGCCGGTCATGTCAACCTGGTTATTATAGACCATGCGGAGAGCATCATGACTAGAATAATCAAATTTCTAGTCATCAACAAGGGTGCCCTCAAAAGGAACACCTTGACTCGGCAATTTAGTTAATGAAAGAATAAGGACTGATCAATAACAATTGGAATATTATGCATCTCAGAGTAAATAATACCATCCTAAATTTTCAAGTTATTATAGAAAACCTTACCTAATTGAAGAAAGTAGGAAGTTTTAGAGACATGAAATCAATCAAAGCAGAATTTTGAAACACTTGGTAACAATCAAATGTTTCACCATCAAAAAATTCGAGGTCAAGGTACTTAGGGTCTAGAATGACTCTATTACAGAATTAAGAATAGTACCTTTGATGCTGATCACCTAAGGAGAATAATGTAGATGATCTAAGAGATGAAAGAGAAGAAGGAACTGGTGCGGGTGGGTCTCCAGAAGTTCCTTGGCGGTGGTGGCCAACAGTGGTGGTGATGGAGGAAGATCCTTTGCGCTTCCTGGATGATTCTTCCATTTGAAGATGTTTCAATGAATTTTGATCAGTGGGTTTGAAAGAGAATTGAAAAAGGTGAAGATTGGGCTTTGTTTGAAGTGATTTCATTAAGAATTGAAAGAGATACGAAGATTTGAAGTTTTGGGGAAGGTTTGCATCGTCACTCGTATGGAGGTTAGGGGTCTGTGCACGAGGCTCTGCAATAATGTGCTTATTTATAGAAGAAGACACCTTGTAATCGATTACAAGCCATTGTAATCGATTACAGCAGTAACCTGTAGCATATGCACCCTGCTGGTAATCGATTACAGGCTTCTGTAATCGATTACAACCTTGCTGTTATAATGTAATTGATTACAGGGAATGGTAATCGATTACCAGACCCTTAAAGAAGGCTTTTTCACTAAAAGCTAACTATTTCTAAGTCAAATATACATCTAGCTATAATAATCAACCATAATCAACAGCATTCAAATCAACAAGCATAATCAAACACATTCAATCACAAACACAATCAAAACACATTCATTCAACAATTATTAATCACAAACAAATCTAATCAAATTAAGAATCAACTAACTATACACAATAATTTCTATTCCTATTAAAAATATTCAAATAAAGATAATGAAGAACAATTATTTATATGGAAAATAATAACTAATATAAATATTAATAGCACACATGCAATTAGACTCATAGACAATCCTATTGATCATAAGGAGGATAAAACTCATTTGAGTTACCTATTATATATATCATTGATATCTAGAAGACCTAATTCTCTCCTAATTGCAAAGAATGTTTCTTTAGGGAGAGGTTTTGTAAAGATATCAGCAAGCTGATTCTTTGTATCAACAAATTCTAGAATACAATCTCCCATTTGAACATGATCTCTCAAGAAATTATGTTTTATTTCTATGTGTTTGGTTCTTTAGTGTTGAACATGATTATTGGATAGATTTATAGCACTTTTGTTATCACATCTTATAGGAATATGATAAAGTAATATTGCATAATCAGAAAGTTGTTGCTTCATCCAAAGAATTTGGGCACAACAACTACCAACAGAAATGTATTCCGCTTCTACAGTAGATAAAGTAACACTATTATGTTTCTTACTATGCCAAGAAACTAGAGCAAATCCAATGAAATGACAAGTTCCACTGGTGCTCTTTCTATCAGTTTTAGAACCAGCAAAGTCAGAATCAAAATATCCTATTAAATTGCATGTGGAATTTTTAGGATACCATAAACCTATATTCATAGTGCCTAACAGATATCTTATAATTCTCTTAGTGGCACTAAGATGTGATTGTTTGGGATTTGATTGAAACCTAGCACACATACACACACTAGACATTATATCTGGTCTGCTAGCAGACAAATAAAGAAGTGATCCGATCATACCTCAATATTGCTTAATGTCTATTGATTGATCAGTTTCATCTTTATCCAAATAGCAAGCAGTACTCATTGGTGTAGCCATATGCTTAGCATTCTCCATCCCAAATCTGTGAATCAATTCCTTGCAATAATTTGATTGATTGACAAAAATTCCATTCTTGGTTTTCTTGATTTGCAACCCAAGAAAGAAATTAAGTTCTCCCATCATTGACAATTCAAACTCACTTTACATGTCTTGAGAGAATTCTTTGCATAGTCATTAGTGGATCCAAAGATGATATCATCAACATAGATTTGAACTAATAAAATATCATTTAATTTCTTCTTAATGAAGAGAGTAGTATCCACTTTACCTCTAGAGAAATCCTTCTTGTTGGATCAAGTGGCCTCGGAAATAATTAAGAAAGGGGGGTTGAATTAATTATGAACGTGTCTTGACTAATTAAAAATCTATCCTTCTTAATGTTACTAGATTCAATTAGGCTTTTACTACTAAGTTAAGAAAGTAAAGAATAGAAATAGAAACTTAACAAAAAGTAAAAGCGATAATTAAAAGTACACAGCATAAATTAAAGAGTGTAGGGAAGAAGAAGACAAACACAAGATTTATACTGGTTCGGCCACAACCCGTGCCTACGTCCAGTCCCCAAGCAACCAACCGGTTCTTGAGATTTCTTTCAACCTTTTAAAGTCCTTTACAAGCCAAAGATCCACAAGGGATGTACCCTCCCTTGTTTTCTTTTAAAAACCTAGTGGATGTACCCTCCACTTGAACTGATCCACAAGAGATGTACCCTCTCTTGTTCTCAGTATAACAATCCCCAAGTAGATGTATCCTTTACTTGTACCACAAAGGATGTACTCTCCAATGTGTTGGGACAAAGAATTCTCAGGCGGTTAGTCTTTTGAATCTTTGTAAGGGGAAACAAAAGATATATCAGGCGGTTAGTCCTTTGAAATCTTTTGTTAAAGGGGAAGGGAAGAATCAAAAGAATTCTCAGGCGGTTATTCCTTTGAATTCTCTTGGAAAGAGAGAAGGGAGACACAAAAAAATTCAGGTGGTTAGTCCTTCTATTCTTTTGGCAAAGGGAGAAGAGAATGAAAAAGAATAGAACAAGTTTTTGATCAAAGAACTTTTCTTGAAAGAGAATGGATTGAACAAAAACTTTTAGAAAGATAAAGAGAAATGAATCAGAAATATTTGTAAAGAACTTGTTATGAAACTTGTTGAAAGATTGATTGAAAGAGATTGAGAAATGTGTTAGAAAGTTTTGTAGAAAGCATTGAAAGATGTTGTGAAATTCATGCCATGGTCACATATTTATAATCTCTTGATGACTCAAGTTAAAGTTTGTGACTTTTGGCAATTTCTTTTAAACTAGTCACCTTTAAAAAATTGTGACTTTTGAAAACTAGTCATTTAAAAAGTTGTGACTTTTGAAAAAATCTTCAGAAACAAGTCACTTGAAGAATTATGACTTTTGGAAATTTATTTTTCGAAATCAATCACTGGTAATCGATTACCATCAAGGTGTAATCGATTACACATCAACAGATGTGACTCTTCATGTTTAAATTTGAAAATCAAAACATTTAGAAACACTGGTAATCGATTACAAGTATTGTGTAATCGATTACACAAGTTTAAAATGATTTGAAAATGTTTAAACACAAGTTGTGACTCTTGAAATTTGAAATCTAATGTTTTAAAACACTGGTAATCGATTACAACTTTGTAAATCAATTTTGAAAACAATGCTGGCTACTGGTAATTGATTACTACCTTATGGTAATCGATTACCCTAGAGTAATACTCTTTGGTAATGATTTTGTGAAAACTTCTTGTGCTACTCAATGTTTTGAAAAACTTTTTTAGTACTTATCTTGATTAAGTCTTCTCTTGATTCTTGAATCTTGAGTCTTGAATCTTGATCTTGATTATCCTTGAATCTTGATTCTTGAAACTTGATTCTTTAATCTTTGGAATTTGCTTAACTCTTGATTCTTTGGCATCATCAAAATAACCTTGGAAGGCATTGCTTCCACACTTCTCTAAAAAGAACTTACTCAGATGCTCATACCAAGCCCTAGGAGCTTTCTTTAAGCCATATAAAGCCTTTTTCAATTTGAAGACATGACTGGGCTTATCTGAGTTTTCAAATCCAGGGGGTTGATCTACATATACTTCCTCTAGGATAAAGCCATTCAAAAAGGCACTCTACACATTCATTTGATAAAGTTTGAAATCCATAATGGATGCATAGGCTAATAACACTCTTATGGCTTCTAATCTAGCAATAGGAACATATGTTTCCTCGTAGTCTGTCCCTTCTTCCTGATTGTATCCTTTGGCTACTAACCTAGCCTTATTTCTAATAACTATACCATTTTCATCTAACTTGTTTCTAAATACCCACTTTGTTCCAATAATTGGGTAATTTTCAGGTTTCTCAACTAACTCCCAAACATTGTTTCTTTCAAATTGGTTTAACTCTTCCTGCATAGCTATTATTCAATGTTCATCAATTATGGCTTATTTCAAATTTTTAGGTTTAATCATAGAAACAAAAGCCATATTATCGCATATATCTTTAAGAAAATGTCTAGTAGAAGCTCTCCATTTTCTTGGAAGATCATCATTTGTTTTGATTTCATCAATTTGAGAATCTTCATTATTTCCATCTCCTTTTCCTTTGTGATCTTCTCCATGAATATGCATGTCTTCTAATGATTCTGAAATCTCATCTAGTATATCTTTTCTTGGCAAAATTGCATTAGATTCATCAAAAGAAACATGAATGGATTCTTCAATAATCATAGTTATTTTGTTATATATTCTAAATGCTTTACTTTGCAATGAATAGCCATGAAAAATACATTCATCAGATTTAGCATCAAACTTACCTAAATCATCTTTGCCATTGTTTAGCACAAAACATTTACATCCAAATACATGAAGATGTGAAATGTTAGGTTTTCTTCCATTATATAACTCATATGGAGTTTTCTTCAAGATTGGTCTTATTAAAGCCATGTTCATGATATAGCTTGCAGTATTTATGGCTTCAGCCCAAAAATATTTTGGGAAAAAAGTATCATTTAGTAAAGTTCTAGCAATTTCTTCTAAGGATCTATTTTTCCTCTCAACAACTCCATTTTGTTGAGGAGTTATGGGTGAAAAAAAATTATGCTCAATGCCATGTTCATCACAAAATGATTCAAAATATTTGTTTTCAAATTCTCTTCCATGATCACTCTTAATAGATGCAATTTTAAGATTTTTCTTATTTTGAATAACTTTGATAAGTTTCTTGAATGCATGAAATGCATCACTTTTATGAGTAAGAAATAATGTCCATGTATATCTAGAGTAATCATCAACAATAACAAGAGCATAATAGTTCCTTCCAAAACTCATAGTTCTAGAAGGACCAAACAGATCCATATACAACAGTTGTAAGGGTTGAGTTGTTGACACAATATTTTTAGATTTAAAAGAAACCCTTACTTGTTTTCCTTTCTAACATGCATCACATAATCTATCTTTTTCAAATTTGAGTTTTGGTAAACCAATAACTAAATCTTTTGAAATCAGTTTATTTAAATGTTCCATGTTTATGTGGGCAATCCTTCTATGCCATAACCATGGATCATCATCCTTACTAAGAAAACATTGATTATAGTTTTGTTTTTGATTTAAATCTATCATGTAAACATTATTTTTTCTATAACCTATATGCTTTATATTCCTATCATGCTCATTTTCAATAACACATTTTTTAGAATCAAATGATACTAGATAGCCTTTATCACATAATTGACTGACACTTAGCAAACTATGCTTAAGACCTTCAACAATTAGAACATTCTCAATGGAGGAAGATGAGTTTGTACCTATTTTTCCAACTCCAAGAATTCTACCTTATTGTTGTTGCCATAAGTCACATGTCCGCTTTTCTTGAAAGAGATATGAGTGAACTTTGATGCATCTCCAGTCATATGTTTAGAGCATCCGCTATCTATGTACCAACTCTTATTCAAGGATACCTCTTCATCGCTTTCATAACTCTTGCCCATTAGACTCAGGTTTATAACTTTGTTTTCTGAATCTTTAGATGAGTCCATATCATTGTCATCCCATGTAATGTAGGCCTTCTTTGCCTTCTTTTCATTAAAAACTTTCTTTTCAGATTTCACTATTCTTTTCTTGAAAATTGGGCAATCAACCCTCAGATGTCCAGGTTGATTGCATTCATAACATTTTGGAGTAGAGGATGAATCTTCTGCCTTTCTTTTTGATTTAAAATTTGATCTTCTTTGATTTCCTCTAACTCTTAGAAATTTGTTGAATCTTTTTATGAAAAGACTAAGATCATCATCTTCGTCTATTTCAATTGAATCTTCCTTATCACTTTCATCTTGGATTGAAGATGAAGCTTTAAGAGCAATTCCCTTCTTCTTTTTCTCATTCTCCTCATGTTGATTGTTCACATCTTGGTACTACTACTTATTTTTTGTGGATGTGAAATCTAACCGGCAAGTGCACCGGGTCGTCAAGTAAATAATTAAAATGGAATGAACCGAGTATCAAACTCAAGGAACTTCTTTTACTTGGAAAAATGTCATTCAAAATGCAAGTGTTTGTAAAAAGAATTAAGTGTCATGAATTGAAAACAAAGGTATTTTCTATTCTAATCAAAGAAACAGTAAATGTAAGCAATTGAATGTGAAAACAAATAAGTAAAAGCGTTGGGTCCTTCTACCGAGATACTTGATGCAATTAGAGTTTTTCTCGATTTAAAATTATTTTTGTGTTCTATACTGAGGACAAAAATACCAAACATTGATGTCTCGTGAGTTTGGACTAAACTATAAATATTTACAATTTTACCAAAAATAACCATAAATTGGGAGATTTATATACATTTTGGAAAACTTTTCTATACAAAAGTTAGTCGTAAAAGATGACTAACAAACTCCCCCAAATTTACAGTTTTGCTTGCCCTCAAGCAAAGAAAGAACAGTTCACTTGTCCTCAAGTGACAAAATCACAGTGGTTATTCACAAGGTTTTTATTCCAAAGAATTCAATCACATGACATGAATGACATACAATGCTTCAATCAATAGCTTCTCACAAGACATGCAGCTTTTAAAAGATATGAACATGATTATTAAGAAACACAACTAAAATAAGCTAGTAAGAATGACAGATATCAAGGAAGGATCATCACCCAAAGCCTCACAATCATTGTTTCACTCAAGCACAAGTGTTTAGGTTATCCATCAATCAACAACCAACATAAGTCTCAATCTTTGCACTTCATCTCATATCATACAGTCAAGAACACGCAAACTGAATCCGAAGGACTTTACTAGGCTTGTAATGAGGCTGGGTTGCAACAAATCATGGTTTTTCTAGGATGCAAAAGCTTAGGTTCTAGGAGAGCATTCATCCTTAGATTAACCCTTTCTATAATTATTCCCAACTTCTATTACATTCCTTTAAGTACTTAGCTTTTTTTTTTTCTGCTCATTTAACAGCACACACATTTTATTTAAGATACTTACAGACAAATATATATATATATATATATATATATATATATATATATATATATATATATATATATATATATATTGAACTACTTATTACTTACTATGTGTGCTATTATTTCCTTACCATTGGAAGCTTTCACACAATGAACTGCCCCAAATTTGGGGCAAATTTGCTTTGAACCATAATATCCTTTTATGAATGATGCTTTCCTACAACCTAAGACAAGGTAGAAGCAGATAAACTGTACAGACTCAAGGTTCAATCAAACAATCATACTTTCAGTTCAAAATGGGTGCAAAGGATATGTCATTCATTCACAAGGTAAGCTTTTTAGCTAAGTGGCTCATTCAATCAAAACATGGCCTTCATCCTCTTCAAACTCATGCATTCATTCCATATTCAGAGATTCATGCAAAAACCATTACTTAATGCTAGTCATTCTCTCATAATTAAAGTGTAGAAGCAAAGCTTCATGGTGAATCAAAGGTGTTTTGATGATAACAAAAGATGATGACAAAGGTGATGACAAAAAGCTCAAAGAACAACTCAAGTGAATCAAGAACAATTCAAGAGTTCAAGATAAGAATCAAGAAGAATTCAAGACTTAAGAAGAAAGTTTAGAGTCAAGAATCAAGATTCAAGGTTCAAGATCTCAAGAATCAAGATCAAGATTCAAGACTCAAGATTCAAGAATCAAGAGAAGGCTTAATCAAGATAAGTATGAAAAGTTTTTCTCAAAAATTGAGTAGCACATGATTTTTCTCAAAACATGTTTACCAAAGAGTTTTTTACACTCTGGTAATCGATTACCAGATTGTTGTAATGGATTGCCAGTTGCAAAATTATTTTGAAAAATTTTTCAAATTGAATTTACAACGTTCCAATTAATTTCAAAAAAGCTGTAATCGATTACAATGTTTTGGTAATCGATTACCAATGTCTTTGAACGTTGAAATTCAAATTCAAATGTGAAGAGTCACATCCTTTCACATAAAAGCCTTGTGTAATCGATTACACTGATTTGGTAATCGATTACCAGTGATTGTTTCTGAATAAATCAAAAGATGTAACTCTTCAAATAGTTTTTTGACTTTTTCAAATTGGTTTTTAAGTTTCTCTAAAAGTCATAACTCTTTTAATGGTTGTCTTGACCAGATATGAAGAGTCTATAAAAGCAAGACTTTGTTTTGCATTTCAATAATCTTGAACAATTATTCAATCAATCTTTTACAAGCCCTGAATATCTTTGAACTTCTTCTTCTTCTTTGTACCAAAATCTTTTTAAAGTTTTCTGGTTTTCTAAACCTTGAAAACTAGTGCTATTCATCTTTTCATTCCCTTCTCCCTTTGCCAAAAAGAATTCGCCAAGGACTAACCGCCTGAATTCTTTTTGTGTCTCTCTTCTCCCTTTTCCAAAAGAACAAAGGACTAACCGCCTGAATTCTTTTGTGTCTCCCTTCTCCCTTGTCAAAGAATTCAAAATGACACAGTCTGAGAATTCTTTTGATTCTTCCCTTTCCCTAATACAAAAGTGTTCAAAGGACTAACTGCCTGAGAATTCTTTTGTATCCCCATTCACAAAGTATCAAAGGTTTAACCGCCTGAGATCTTTGTCTTAACACATTGGAGGGTACATCCTTTATGGTACAAGTAGAGGGTACATCTACTTGGGTTTGACTGAGAACAAGAGAGGGTACATCTCTTGTGGATCAGTTCTAGTGGAGGGTACATCCACTAGGTTCAAAGAGAACAAGGGAGGGTACATCCCTTGTGGATCTTTGCTTGTAAAAGGATTTTTACAAGGTTGAAAGAAATCTCAAGGACCGCAGGTCGCTTGGGGACTGGATGTAGGCACGGGTTGTTGCCGAACCAGTATAAAAACTCTTGTGTGTTTGTCTCCTTCTTCCCTACTCTTTTACTTTCCGCTGTGCATTTAATTTCCGCTTTTACTTTCTGTTAAGATTCTCTTCTACTCCTCATTCTCCTAACAATTTAGTAAAAGCCTTCAAAAGAGTAATTTTTAATTAGTAAAGGTTTATGAATAATTAATTCAACCCCCACTTCTTAATTATTCTGAGGCCACTCGATCCAACATAAAGATCACACTCTCACCGGGTTGTGGCTAATGAGTAACTTCACAATCAAACTATCAAACTGACTAACATTTTAAGTCATGATCCTAATCCATTTTCTTTCTCTTCCAATCACTGCACACTCATTCAAAACATATGATTTACGCATTCCAATTCACTCAAATCATGTAATCGATCACTTCAAACCAATCAACAAACATTGAATTTCAAAACCAAGCATCAAACCACTGGATAATATAAGTGCACTATTCAATCAAGCTTTATACAAGCTATCAACCAAAAAAAATAAAAATAAAAACTATAAACTGAAATTTAAAGACTGAAACATAAACATAAATCTAAATTATAAAGTGTACTAAAGACGAGATAATATTAAAATTGTTCAAAAAGCAGGGAAATAAAAATCCTGTCAGTGATCCTAGTCCTGTGGTGGTGGTGGGTCATGATCCATGGCCTCCTCGTTCAAGTCCAGTGCATGAGTGCTTGCTGGAGATGCCAGCTGAGTACCCTCTGCGGTCACTGGATCATCCTCAAAAATAAATGGCTTAGGTGGAGTGGGAGTGGCTTCAGAAGAGTCATCCTCTTGGTCTGGCTGAGGTTCCTGGGCTACGGAGGCCTCACCCGCTCCCAAAGGAGAAGGCTAGACTCCTAGCTAGGCAACCTTTTTTAGAAACTCCTCCACGCTCATAACTGGTCACTATTGGACCACATCCTGCAAGTTCTACATAATCAGGAGTTGGCCCTGGTGTAGGCTCTGCAACATAGACATGAAAGGCTTTGAGCTCTAAGCGGAGGGACCCAAAAGAACTGGGGTTGTTGGAGCTGAAGGGAGAGTAGAAGTAGAGGGAGCAAAAGTAGGGGGAGCAGGGGGCAGCTGAAGAAGATGGGGCCTCAGATCTTCTAGACCTGGATTTTTGGGTCCCTGGAAAAGTGACCGAAGGTTTATCCAATTTCCAGCAATTCTTCTTAATATAAGCCAAATTAATGGCTGGGCTGAGTGACTCATAAGTGAGAGAATATGAGGTGACTCTTCAGGCCTTGCACAAGGCAGTGATGAGGGCTGGAAATCCAAGCCTCGAGGAGTTGGACTGAGTAATGAGTGAGATCTGTCTAGATATAAGTGCTCCTATGTTCCTGTCCATCTTCATTACTAGCCCATAAACTAACCTAGCCCTGTCATGATTAAGATCAGAAGTATATGAAGTCGGGGCTAAGTTAGAATAAGATAAAACACTCCAGGTTTGTGCCAGAGTTGTAAGATCCTTCCTCAAGAGCTTCCAAGGCAAGCCCTCGACATTAAGAACAAATCCCCTTCCAGGGATACACAGCCAAGCTGCCAGCTCTTAAGGGTCTGGCCTTAACCTATAGAACCTAGAGTAAGAAGGTAAGCTCTCCCCTTGCTCCAAGACCACTGGAGTCTTCAAGAAGGTGTTGAGGGAGTCCGCATCAAACTTAATCAGGTGCCCTCGAACCCTAACTTGCTTTGGTTCTTTGTCCTCAGGAACATATAGGTTTGCATAGAATTCTTTAACAATTTCTACATCTATGCTTCCTTCAGAAAAATTAGTGAGCTGCCTATGTCAGTTCCTCCTCTCAACTTTTCTTATGAAGTCATCAAACTCAGTAATGTATAGCTTCACATTCCTCTCTGGAAGAATGTTCTGGCCGAGGATGTTATCTGCGTAATGGTCCTAGGAATCCCTTGATACAAATCTGGATGAGTCATAACTAGCCTGGGACAATGAAGTTGTGGCTTTTCTCTTACGGGAGCCATCTACAACACAAAAGAATCAAAACACAAGATTAGACAGAAAATTATTCAATTTGAAAAGCAGAAAATAAAACCAAAAATCAGTCTGGGCGCTTAGCGCAAGAGACTTACTTAGCGCGCCTTAGGAAAAACTACTCATGCACTAAGCGTGATAGCCACGCGCTTAGCGAGTGAACACATATTCAATTTTTTCTGCAGAATTGGCTTAGGGCACGCCTAGCGCACAACAAAACATAGAAATTTCTAAGTGTCTGAGAACACATTACTCGCTTAGCGCACAGACACGCTTAGCGAGTTCATAAGCAATTGAACTTTCAACCAGAGAAGATAAACGCATTTAGCGGGATAGGGCAACGCTTAGCAAGTTCATCTGGAAATCCAAATGTTCAACAGAAACGATGAACTCGCTTAGCACAGCAAGGCACTTAGCGTGCTCATCGCGATTTCCAGAAAAACAGGGGCTTTCTTAACCCTTCAATTAGGTCTCTATTAGGTCATCTAAACCTAAGCAAAACAAGCACGTTGTATACACAATAAAACCCTAACCTTTACTCTAACTAGCAACTAAGCTAATAGCATTAATCAAGACAACGATCTAAACCTAAATAGTAACTAATTCAACTAACCTAAAGTTTAAAACTTTTAAGAAAATAAAGACAAGGTTGAAACACTTACTTGAATTGTTGAGATTGAGTGTGCAAAGGAAGCAAAAATTGCAGGCAATTTGGAAATGAAAGCAAGGTGTAGAAAAATGTAGGGAAGGAGGAGATGCTGAAGAGAGTGGGGTGGTAACTGCCAAAGGCAGTTACGCCTCTTTACATTCTGCAAATTTCGATCCTTTCGCTTA